>NW_027532842.1:1039827-1156281 GCF_008692635.1 Crocuta crocuta | reverse complement strand
GAGAGAGAGAGAGAGCAAGGGCAGGGCAGAGAGAGAGGGAGAGAGAGGGAATCTCAAGCAGGCTCTGCGCTGTCAGCACCGAGCCTGCCAGGAAGCTTGAACTCATAAACCAGGAGATCATGACCTGAGCAGAAGTTAACTGGTGAACTGACTGAGCCACCCAGGGGCCCCATGGCCTCTATTTCTTTTTTAATGGGAAATGATATTTAGAGACTACAATCTAGCTACTAGTGACACTCATTGCTACCAGGTTCATTACTGTTTCCAGACCTTTCTGGTAGATAGAGCTAGAAAAAAAATTTAAGAAAAAATACATCATGAGTTTATGATACTTATTTCTTACACACTGAAATTCTTTGTTCATAGTCTTTATTAAAATAAATTACTTGGTTTATCTCACTATATGTGTCTGCATTAAAATTTTATTATATAGTTAAAATACAGAATAGTTGATATATATATGTACACACACATACCTATGTATATAGATGTATACACACAGACACACACGTATGTACTTCAAAATAACAATGCCAATATGATTATTAACACTAATATTGTTGGAACAGTTTAAGATTTCTTTGTGACTCTTTTAGTCCTTGGGATATAGGTATATGTGTGTGTGTGTGTGTGTGTGTGTGTGTGTGTGTGTGTATTCCACTAAAGATGTATAATCTAACTACTAGGTTTTCTTTTTTTTCAAAAAATTTTTTNTTTATTTCTGAGAGAGAGAGAGAGAGAGACAGTGTGAGCAGTTGAGGGTCAGAGAGAGAGGGAGACACAGAATCCAAAACAGGCTCTAGGCTCTGAGCTAGCTGTCAGCACAGAGCCTGATGCGGGGCCCAAACCCATGAACTGTTAGATCATGACCTGAGCCGAAGTCGGAGCTCAACCGACTGAGCCACCCAGGCGCCCCTAACTACTAGGTTTTAAAGTCACCTGAAATAATTTTTCTCTATGTGGCTAAGCCACTGAATTTATATACATTTACATCATTTTCTTTTGCTTTCAACATTTTGGGGGGAATATGGTTTTGTTTTTGATTAAATTTTGTTTCCTAAGACATTCAGAAGATTCCTAAGTCAAGTCTATAAAATATAGTCTAGTTTATATTGTCTTCTGCATCATCTGGTTTCTTCCCTAGGTAACACATAGGTAACAATTTTGATTAGTTTTGGTACTTCCTTTCATTAAAACTTTAAAATTATAGGTTTGTATACAATTTTCCCTTGTCCTGAGATGTAAGATAGCATACCATATATGCTATTTCTCCATTTTGCTTTTTCACTTAACATATCCTATAGATCTCTCTTTTTTATTAATTTTTAACTTTTATTTATTTATTTATTTATTTTTTTGAAAGAGAGAAACAGAGCGCGAGCAGGGAAGAGGCAGTGAGAGAGGGAGACACAGAACCCGAAGCAGGCTCCAGACTCTGAGCTGTCAGCACAGAGACCAATGCAGGGCTCGAACCCATGAACTGTGAGATCATGACCTGAGCTGAAGTCGGACACTTAACCAACTGAGTCACCCAGGCATCATCCTAAAGATCTCTTTATAGTAGGGTGTAACATTATGTCTCATTCCTTTCTGAAATGCAAGGTTCTCCATGGTGTGGATTTGACTAGACCCTGATTTCTTCAACTAGTTCCTGAGTTAGGCAGTGAGACACATCTGGGTTGTTTTTTCCAGTCTTTAGCTATTATAAAAAGTACTGCAACAAATAGCTTTGTACATAGGTCTTAGTGTATTTTTGCCAGCCTATCTTAGGAATATTTTCCTGAGTGGGATTGCTAGGTCAAAGGATAGAGTACACATGTAATTGTGTTGACTATTGCCAAATTCCCCTTCTTAGGAACTGTGTCAATCTGCGTTCCCACCAGCAAAGGATGAGAAGGTCTGTTGTCCCACAGCTTCACCAACAAACTCTGGATGTTTGCCAGTATAACAGATGAAAATGGTATTTTTCTAATTTACATTTCTTCTTTTCATTTCACTAGTTTTGAAGGGAGAAGACAGGTAGAAATGTGAATACAGATTTGTATGTTTGCTGTTAAGTAGATGTTTGCCCCTTTAGGCCTAAAGCTCCAGAAATGTAGGACAGGGGCTGTTTCACTCACTCTTGTCTCTATCTCTAGGGCTGAGCCCAGGGTCTGACACAGAGGAGGCACTCACCAGTATATAATGAAAAGGGTGAATGAATGAATGAATAAATAAATAAAAGACAGAAACTGCTTTTTGGCCCATCTCAGAACTACACTAGGCTATATTCAACACCCTACCTTCACCCTTTCCTTCTCCTCTCTCTAGACTCAGACTTATAATTAGGGGAGTCTCAATTTTAAAAGTCTCAATTAAATGTGAATTTAAAAAAATAAAGTCACAGAAAAGACTTGCCTCATACCATATCCATGAGGTTAATGAGTTGTGCCTGGATACGTAAGGGGGGGGGAGATGGGGTACAGAAAACATTACTACTGTTGACAGACTGGGAAGACCAGCTTAGCCAGCTGAANTAAAGTCACAGAAAAGACTTGCCTCATACCATATCCATGAGGTTAATGAGTTGTGCCTGGATACGTAAGCGGGGGGGGAGATGGGGTACAGAAAACATTACTACTATTGACAGACTGGGAAGACCAGCTTAGCCAGCTGAGCATTGGCACAGGAATGATGAATTGCTTGTTCAAGGGAGACAATAGTCTCCATGCAATTCCCTCCCTCTTCATTCCATCCCATTCACAGACTCTTAGAATTGACTCTTGCCCCCTGGTCAAGGGCATTCTGACACTCATCCAGCTTGTACTTGTCCATCTTGGAGAACGAGGAGCTCATCTCACAGGTCGGTCCTTGCTACCTGCGGATGGACTAAGTCTAAAGGCTCTTTGACATATAGCCCTTCAGAAAAATTAGTTATCTCACCATTTAGATTTCTCTTTTTCCCGCTCCTCACCCCCTCCCAAAAATCTGAATTACTTTTACCCTTTCCTTAAATAACATGAACTTCATATGAAAACTCACTCCCAAAACTTTCATCCCTTCTTCTCAGCTAGAAGGTATCCAAAGTTACGTTTCCTTGACTATATCAAAATTAAGGATTTCCACTTATTAAAAAATCATGAACACCATTAAAAGGCAAATGACAAATCAGGAAAACACATTTAGAACATCTAAACCTGACATGGTACAAATGGCTACAATGTCTAAGGAATTTTGGCAAGTCAAGTTTTAAAAAACTATTAAATAGGCCAAATAGCATGAACAGTCAATTCACACAAGAGGAAACCCACCATGATAAGCAAATGAAGAATTGCTGGAACTCATTTAATCAGAAGCATTAAATATGAGCTGTGCTAAGCTATGACTTTATGCCTCTCTGACTGGCAAAGATTAGAAAGTGGGCTGATGATAGGTCATGAATGCAGGGCTGTCAGTGAGGCTTGTACTAGTACAGATGGGGGGCAGCCTTCTTGAGGGCAATCCAGCGGTGCTCGGGCACATGCCCTTGCCTGGGACCCAGAAATCACATTCCTGGGAAACACTGCCAGAGAAATTCTCACACTGGTCTCGAGGGAAGGTGTGTGGACATCATCATCATGGCCTTGATTACAGGGACTGAGAGTTGAAGGCACTCCAGGTGTCCATCGCTAGGGGCATAGAGAAGGAAAATGTGGTAGGGAACACAACACGGCAGCAAGGAGTAATGGAACAGAGGTGCAGTCGTTCTCGTTACTCAGGGCAGTTGGGCTCTATAAGGTCGCTACAAACATAGAATGAGCAAATATTGAACCGTCTTAGATATTGAGGAAACTAGAGGAAATATTGAGCTTTGGGTTCCTGTAAGCCTCTAGTCACGACAATTTTTTAAAACATTTTTTTAATGTTTATTTATTTTTGAGAGAGAGACAGAGTGTGAGCAGGGGAGGGGCAGAGGAGAGGGAGACACAGAATCTGAAGCAGACTCAAAGCGCGGCTCGAACTCACAAACCATGAGATCACAACCTGAGCCGAAGTCGGACACTTAACTAACTGAGCCACCCAGGCACCCGGGTCACATTTTTTGTCAACTCATCAACATATAACCTTATGTTATGCTTTTTCTGTTTAACACCTTATTTAATCCATATTGTTGGTTCGTTAACGTTGAACTCATGGCTAGCAGTTCTGTGACCCATGCCTGAAGGAAGCTTATCTTTATCCTTATAGGACGTGTGTATTTCCTGTAAGGCGTACCGCTGCCTTCTTGTGCTGAGGAACTCTAGACAGCCCTTCAGCACTATGTTTGAGCCTATTTTATACAGTAAAATCATCAAAAATGCACAGAAATGTGAAAAACATAGCACTAAATAGACTGCCAAAGAGACACTGGACTACAGTAAGAGAGCTAAAACTGGAAAGCAGAGGGTCTCTTTGTTCCATCTCTGCCGAGAACATATCTGCCTGTGACTCACATTTTTCTTTACCCTGCTCGTGTCCATCAATGACCATGAACACTCACTGAAGCTCCTCAAGTATTGATTTGGGGGTTACAAATAAATTTTAGTGAGGAGGTGAATTTGCAAACACAGAACCTGAGAATAATGAGGATTGGTTGTATACTCAGCAGCCCAATTGGTTCTTACTACCTAGAATTGAATGAAAAAAAGCAAGATGGAGACTCAGATACGTAGCACAGTACTGTTTATGTAAAAATGTGTACAAAGCTCCACACGTGGTTTTCAAGAGCCCATACGTATCAAGGGGTACACATTAACCCATTAAAATGGTGGCCCCCTGGGTGAGGGAGAACAAAACAAGGAAATAAATGAATCAACAGAGTGAAGAAGAGACATCAGTGTGCCCAGAACAGAGTGTGACTAACTTACCTCCCCGATACCCCCTTCCCTTTCTGTCACTTTGTGCTTTGTGGTGGGGGCCCTGAGTCCCCGCATTATTGTCCTTTCTCTTCTCCAGACTGTGATTCTTGAGACAAGGACTCTGTCTTTCCTCTCTGAATATCACCCTTCCAGAATAGTTTCTGGCATATTTTATTTATTGCTCATACTTATTTATTTATTTATATCCCTACTCCATTTCAAAAAAGATTCAAGACTGCAGCCAATTAAGGCTGAATGCATTTGCTGAGAGAATACAGGCACACGTACCTGACTGAACAACTGAATGGGTGATTTCCAGAGCTTTTCCATCACATTCTGATCTCCTCCTTAGGATAAGTCCCAACATTACAAAAGGGGATGCCTACTGCGGAGGAAGCTCGTATGTCCATTGAAAGAGGCGCTCCCAAGTTGCAATAATGCCAACTAGCATTGCGTTGGCATTTTGGAGAGTTACTGATGATTCGTATTCAGCTTGTTGTAACTCAAAACTCCAAGTCTTTTTCCCATGAATCACATTTGTGTAGTTGACTTTTTTTCTTAACCTACTGGATGCTATGCCTATTTTCCAATATCCTGGCCATTCCTCCCAGTTCTGTGCCACCTAAAGTTTACGTTGTTGATAAAGCCTAGGATGACAGAGTAGCCTTGTGACAGGCCATGTGTCACCTCAGGGAATGTTGACCTCTATTATTTCTTGTAGACATGTTACACCAATCTTCTGTCACTTAGATTGAGTTTCTCTTTCTCTCCTTCTCACATGATCCTTCAGGAGAAGCGTATTGTCAAAACTTTGTAAGATGCCCATCTGAGAACCAGGGGTGCTTTCTCCACGCCGGTGCCTGGGTTGGTCTACGTGATTCTGCATCATGGAACCAGGGAGTTGGAAATACATGCTAGATGTTATAGAACACGGCACATCACTGGTGGGGAAACAAGATGAGAGTACTAGCACAAGCACTCATAATGAGTATTCAGGAGTACTCACACAATTACCTGCCTGAGTACTCACAAATGAGTACTCACACAAGGACTTAAAGCATCCAGATCAGGGAGATGGTCAGCAATAGTATCTTGACTCAAAGCCCGGGGTCCTGACTCCATGTACGAGGGACTTTACAAAATGTCCTGTCACTGCAAGAAAGATCAAGCTGATGCCTAGTGACTGCTCCTTGCCTTTGCTCTTTTTATTTTTCTAAGTTTATTTATTTATTTTGAGAGAGAGAGAGAGAGTGAGTGAGCCCACAAGCGGGGGAGGGGCAGAGAGAGAGAGAGGGAGACAGAGAATCCTAAGCAGGCTCCACAGTTAGCATAGCACAGAACCCAATGGGGGCCTCGAACCCATGAACTATGAGATCATGACCTGAGCTGAGATTAAGAGTTGGACGTTTAATCTACTGAGTGACCCATGTGTCCCTTTTGCTCAATTATTTATAAGTTTATGTATTTATTTTGAGAGAGAGAGAGGGAGCATGCACACACAAGTTGGAGAGGGGCAGAGAGAAGGAGAGGCAGAATCCCAGTCCGGCTCTGTGCCATCAGCCCAGAGCCCTACACCGGGCTTGAACTCACAAACCATGAGATCATGACCTGAGCTGAGATCAAGAATCATAAGCTTAAGCAACTGGACTACCCAGGCGCCCCTCAATCTTTTAAATAAACCCACCCTGGGGTATTATTGAGGCTTCATGTGATATCAGGAGACCTGAAGCCTGGGGAGTGTCCAGGGCTTTAAATAAGTTAAGTCCCTGGACCAGGTACATTACATTCCAGAATACAAAAGCAACCTTTCTATGTGATCCTGTTAACAAGGTGGGCAGAGGTCATAGCCAAGCACAATTTTTGAGAAGATTGAAATTGAGTGGACTTCTTTGAGGAAGGGGAAGATTTTGATAGGAGGGAAAGCCTTTAAAATAGAAAACCAGAATGGCCATACAGAGCTGGGAACTTATGTTCTGGACAATTACAAGGGGCAAAGGGACAGTGTGGGCCCGCCTAACTGGAAAGGACTGGATTAATCAGAACAGCTGGGTCCAGAGGCTCTAAAGACACTCCAGGTTTGTTTCTCTCTGTCTCTCCTCTGTGCTTAGTTTGCCCTCTCCTTGTTCAGAAAGGCTCCCCCAGAGACTGTAACCTCAACTATCCCAATCCTAGTGGGAAAAGAGGGGCTTTTTGCTGTTAATTCCAGAAATGTCCCAGGAAGGGCTTTCATTGGCTCCCCTTCAATAGGGTTGCTAGATTTAGCAAGTAAAAACCACAGGATGCCTCATTAAATCTGAATTTCAGATGAGAAAAATGGATAATTTCTTACTATAATTATATCCCCTGTAATATTTGGGACGTATGGTAGAAATTATTTATTTACCTAAAATTCCAAATTTAAATTTGAATGAAATTAAAGAAGCATCCCGCATTTTATCGGCTGTCTTATCTGCGCACCGGTCCGTGCGGCCCGGTAGATGAGGAACTCAGCTGGTCCACCCTGGGTCATGTGCCCATACCTGAATCCTAGGGGTGAGTTTGTCCCCATCCATTTTTCCCACCCCTATTTTTCCATTCTACATATAAGGGAGCTGAATCACCAGAGGCTGATCATTCCATCAAGACCACTAGTGGAGTAGATAGAATCTGGCAGAGTTTGGGGAGTTCCTTTTGGGGCCCACTCACCATCTTTCTGAGAACTCTGCGTTTTGGGAATCATGTTATTACATCTCCATAATGCAGCATTTCAGCTCAGAACCCGGGGACCAATTCCTGTGGAAACTCAGAGTGTGTCAACACTTTTGTTTCTGGCAAAATGCACAGTGAGGTGTTCTGTTGAAAGATAGGAACATGTTCTGAAGGTGAATTTAAATCATGAAGAAGGGGAACTGGAGGAGAAGTCAGCAGACTTGAGGTTCAGTCCTGGCCTTACCTGTCACTTCAGGTTCCCTGCAGAAACGGGCTGGGGAGAAAGGAGGCCGTGCCCCGTGAAAGCTGAGGGCCCGTGTCCCCCAGGCACTGTACCAAGTGCCTCACTGCTATCCTAAGCGAAAGTTCTCCCTGGAATAAAGGAGTCACATCCCAAGGGTGTTCACACCTAGCCACCACAGGTTATAATAATTTCCTGACAAATGGAAAGAAAACATCTTGAGGAGAAGACTTCCTGTTCTAATTTGCCCACTTGCTTCTCACGTACCCCAAAGCCTTCTTTGTCTTCATAAGGTAGGTGTCATAATCCCCATTTTTCTGGAGAAAACTTTGAGTCTGTAGTGTCTTACCCAAAGCAAAATCAATTCACGGGCAGAATAGAGATTTAAAGCCAGAGGAGCCTGATATTAAGATGCTATATGCTCTTCTGCACCAGACCTGCCCCTCCAAGCGACGAAGGGGAAGGAACAAGATGGTGGGCGCTAACACGGTATGGGTCCCCTGCAGTGCCACACAAACATGGGAACCACTGCTAAGCAGGGCAATCTGCCTTACCGACAATCTTCTGATGGAGGACAAGCCACTGTGCTCTATGGCCTTTGAAAAGGATCCTGCCCTCCACAGCCACCATGACAGGAGAGCACGCAAGGAGTCCCAGCACGGCAGAGAAGTGGTGCCAGATCATGCTCATAGAAGGGAACAGCAACGGCCAGGCTCACTGCCTGCATGAGCACCGAGGACAGTCCTCTACGCGTGTGCCCTTCTTGGTCCTCCAGGCTTCACTGCTTTGGGACAATAAAGGGCTTAGTGGGAGTTGCATAGGCTTTTAGCTCTTCAGCCCTGTCTGCCCCTGTCCCTCATTGTCTTTCCTCCACGGCTGCTTCTCTTCCTGCTCCTCTTTCCCAGCGATCCACATGCTTATGCTATGCCCGCCACAGCGGTGCTCCCGGCCTGTTCCCTGAGTGATTCTGGCTCTTTCGGATTAGGCTTAGAAACTCCACAGGTCTTTGACATTTCTTTCATGTGCAAGGAGTTCAAGCATGTAAGCAATCTTCACTTACTTTCTCCCTGGTGACTCAGAGACGGGGCGGGGGTTGCTCTGAGCGCCAGTCCCCACCACTCAGCAGCAGCAGGTGGCCCAAATGTGGCTTAGAAAGGAGTGAATCATGCCTCCCCCCGTGATTTCCATCAGGTGCCCCCAGAACCAACCCCAGGAGCAACAATCTAAGCAGAAACCGCATGCCTACCCTGCACACTCAGAACCCCTTCCCTTCCCCACCTCCCCTTCCATGCACCCTCCCAGTTGGAAATCACTGCTGCCAAAGTCATGCAGATGGCTCCCACCAAGCCCCTCCTCCTTGGTATGCATCAGTTGGCCAAGGTTTTACCTGCTTTCTGCACTAATCTGAGTGAGCTCCTCAGTCCTTCACCCCGTTAGCCACAGATGTGACATCTCATCTAGAAACGGAAATAACAGTTGCTCACCAGATTCTGATCAGCAGTAGTAAACGCAGCAGGCTACCCTTGCTTAGGTGTGAAGATGAGGCAAAGGGCAGGGTCATCGGCCTGAGTATCACACAGTTTGAGATACTTCAGTTCTGAGCAGAAAAGACCGGGGACCAACCCCCTGGGCCATGACCTTCCAGGGGCACATGGGCACCTGGCACACGGTGGCCATGTGATGAACGGCTGTGGAAGTGAACGCTCCAGAGGCATGAGAAGTGGGCCTGTCGTTAAAGGAAATGAAGAAAGTCGATCTCCTCTAAGATGCCCTGATTTACACAACAACAAGAAAAGAGAACCTGTTTTGAATTTTAAGGGCTATTTTTAGGAGTTGGTGAAGTTGAGAACCACACAGTGGATCCCCGGCTGGACTCTGGCCCTGCCCAGCCCCTTGGTCTCCTTCCTGGTAAGCACTCATGAACTCTAAGCGAATGCAGCCCTGTCATGCTATAACACTAATTTTTAAATTGTTCGAAAAGACACACACACAGGTACACAGATTTTTTTTCTTGTTTGTAAAGTAGGCTGATTTTACTGCCTTAGGCAACTCTTACAAAAAGCACAAAAAATTCGTTTTAAGTGACCAAATGGTTTTTCACTTAGCACGCTGGAGTAGAGACATCGCGGCCTGGTGGAAAGAGCCGGGAGCAAAGAACCCGGATGTCTGGGTCCTAGCCACATTTTTCAGAGCAGCTAGCTCTGAGCTATGGGGCAGTAGCATCTCTGAGTCCCATTTCCTGCATCTACAGAATTTAAAAAGCTTGGGTTACGAGAGCTTTGAGGTGCCTCACTCCTAGTTCTATCCATACGTAGGACCCTCCAACACAGCCTGAGTGGTATTTTGAGAGCACCTTCTCCTCCCTCCTCTCCATAGCCCTTCCTCCAAGGTCAGCAGAGAGGAGCAGCCCCCCCCCGTGGGCGCCTGGGCTCTGTAAGAACTGTTCGGAGCCCCTCAGAGGATCAGGATCCCAGGGTTGTAGCTGAAGGGGAGTCCCTACCCCCCACCAGGAGCTGTTATTTTGATTTTATTGGTTGTGTTTTTATGTAAGAGCCACTTCCTGGATCAAAGTGACATGTCCTCGAAGAAGGAACACACACCATGGAGTAAAAGAAGGAAGGGGTTCACGTCCCTTGGCACCAGCCAGCACTTGCTGCTTCTCCCTCATGATGGAGACAAGAGGTTGTTCCCCTGATGGAACTGAAATTCTTCTTAAACTGCCATACTCCAGTGAGGAAGATGCTGCTGTACATAAAATCTCCGAAAACCTGGGAACTAGGAACAGGGAAATTTAATGAATAGGTTTGGGATTCTTAAGTGAAATTCAGAGGAGAATAATCAGGGCAAGAAGGGGAGGGGGAGGGGGGAAAGAAGCAAGGGAGCAGAAACTCCAAAAAGTGACAGAAGGAGGCAATGAGAGACATTCTGAGAAACAGGAGCTGACGGGAGGCAGGCTGAGCCTCGAGCATCAGCACGAGCATCATCTTCCTGCCTCCAGCGAGATGGCCTGAGCGGGCGAACTTTCTTGAAATCCAAAAGCAAGTGACGGGAAAAGGCAGTGGGAATCTTGGGCTCCCTCTCCAGACACTTCGGCTGAAGGAAATCCAGGGCAGGGGCAGATGCCTGATGGAGGGGTGGGGTGCAGAGAGAATGCCAGCCTTCGCAGCTCCGTCACTCTCTCCTGATGCCTCCCTTGTCAACAGCTCTGATGTGGCATTATTATTTTTTAAAGACTTTAAAATACTATTTTTATCCCGAGCACATTTTTTTCCCTCCCAAAAGGAACAAAAGGATCACAACCCACATGCTCCTCAAACTGGCAGCCCTGAGAAAAGGCAGGGCTCAGATTTACATGTTGAGGCAGCTCTATCCCCACGTTCCACCCCCTCCTCATTCCCACAGAAATGAAACTAAAAGAGAACACGGGCTTGGTATTGTCATCCCTTCTGAAATACACAAGCAAAAATAGTACAGAATGATGAATGATGGGGCTTCATAGCCAGTGTGATTAGCAGTAGTAATTTTGGCCATTAACAGTTAGTGTTATGTTTCTACTCATAGAAGAGGGGCATTCTCTTTTTGAGATCTCTCTCTTGCACACATTCTCTCTCTCTCTCTCTCACACACACACACACACACACACACACACACACACACACACACACACACACGGTTTGGTAGTCTGATTTATCCCACTACAAAACTTCTGTTCTGCTTTTCCATAGTTCATATTTTCAATATCCCTTAAAATTTCTGAGGCAACTAATTAAATATTACTGGGTCACCGGGCAGTTTAAAAAAGTCTATGACTTGCACTCACCATTTTTTCTTTCCCTCCAAATAACAAGTACGTAGGGATACTGTTCAGAGACATCATTATGGTGTTTTCCTTGTCCCCCTGACCCATGACTAGGTTAGAGTTTGATAGTAGAAGTATTTATCTCTGAAGTGGATGTAAGAGAGGAAGAGACTTAAATATAGTATATATTTGTGGTTTTTTTTAGGAAAAAATATCTGGTGAAAACTACACAACAGCCCACAGTCTGTCTAAACTTTCTGAGTTTCTCTTAAAATGGAAAATATTAAGAGTATTACTCATACATTCATTTTAAAAGTGGAAGGCAAAGGGAGAGGGGATGATTCATTCCAACACCAGAGACAAAGAACGAATCAAAGCCAGAATGACTTCTTCTCTCAGGTCTTTGAACTCGGGGTGAAGGACGTGGTGTTCCCTGTGGGAACTGCACATGGGCCATCCCACAGGCCCACGCACACCTCACTGCCCTCTTCAAAACCCTCTTCAAAACCACCTGAGCCCAAGCCCAGCCCCTACTCATCTGAGAGCTCTTGGATAATAGCTGGCTGAGACCTCACGTACGACAGTGAGAGTGTTTTGGCTCTTTACGAGGTGCTCCCCGAGCACCTGCTTCTGGTGCCCTGGGGAAAGCTGGAGCCAAGATCCCCTGCTGGAGGTCATGTTCATCATGACTGCTTTCCTCCTGGCACTCTCCCTGATGCCCTGGAAATCGCCTATCAGTGGCTGTGGGGCCAAGTAGACAGGCTCTGGCTGAGCTCCTGGGACTTCCTGGCCCTCCAATCCACATAGCACGTAAGAAACAGAAATAAGAAAGACCCCGAAGATGCATTAAAAAGAAGAAGAAGAAGAACAGCTTTGGCTTAAGGAAAACCCATTATTGGATATTTGCTGTAGAAGACATAATAAATCAATTTTTATGTAGAAGACATAAAAATCCTTTGAGCAGACACCTGATAACATTTTTTTGGTAAAGATATGCCAGTCTACCTTAAAGAAGGATATTAAACAGGGGTGCCTGGGTGGCTTAGTCGGTTAAGCGTCTGACTTTCGCTTGGGTCATGATCTCGCGGTTCGTGGGTTCGAGCCCCGCGTCGGGCTCTGTGCTGACTGCCAGCTCAGAGCCTGGAGCTTATTTCAGAGTCTGTGTCTCCCTCTCTCTCTGACCCTCCTCTGCTCATGCTGTCTCTCTCTCTCTCCTAGAAATAAATGAAAAAATATATTAAAAAAAAAAAGAAGGATATTAAACAGATCCGTCAACCCGAAGCAAACTACGTTTGCTAAATAAACTGACAATTAATAGATAGCCCAGAAGATAAACACCATTCAGGGATGGGTTGTTAAAAGGCTGGTGTTTAAAAGGAAGGAGAAAATGAAATTAAAGGGTCAAGTACCAGATAAGAAAGGGCTCCTCTCGGGCTCCAGTCACAAGTATCAGACTCTGATACTTTACCAGAAAAACCCCAGTTTCCTCTTTAAATGCCTGGTTTGTAAAGGGTTAATCTCACATTAGTGTTTTTGTTTTAAGTGAAACAATGTTCAGTTTCCTTGCTTGTCTGTTGACTTTCTAAACACACAACAGGCACCTGGAAAGGTCGTGTATTACTATAAAATAACAGGATTTAAAGCAGTCTCCCAGGAGCATGGAGAGCCCATACATCTGAGGCACTTTTTTTCTCGCTTATTTGTTCACAGCTCAAAACAGTGTCGAGCTAGGGCCCAACTGCAAGTTCATCAGCACACTTATTAACTGCGGTTTCAGTGTGGAAGTCTATTCCTCATGCTAACTGTTTAAGTAGGAGCTTCCTTTTGATCGTTTTCCATCAGGAACTACTGATTTTCACGATGCTCTGATTTCTACAAGTGAGTTCCCTTTATGGATGTGATGGGCAGGCAGGCAGGCGGGGGGCGGGGGAGCCCTCCATAAAGCGAAGGAGTGCGTCCCCAGAACAGCGTGGTTCACTGCCCCCACCCTCCCCTCGCTGCAGCTGGGCCATGGCAGCCGCTCTTGACATGAAATCACTCCTTGTCACCAGTGTTTCTAGAACGGTCTCCATGCCAACTCCTGCTCGCAGGCCCCTGGGAGCGTGCTGGAACGCTGCGGAAGGCAGGTGTGCCGTGTCTTTATCAGCCTCAGCCTCCATCGTGTTTCCCAGACAGGCAAGTGATGAGCTGGTCTCCACTGTCCAACCAGCACCCTTTCCAGCGGGCTTGCCCAGCAGGAGTGAACCTGAGATTGCAGCCTCGCCCATTCTCAGCTCCTCTCTTCCCTCGTCCTGAGTCCTTATCCTCTTCTGCCTTCTCAGGAGGGAGACATGCATCACGCACACCTGAGTCGTGCCCAGGTGAAGGGGTCCCTGTTTCTTCCATGTCTGTCCTCCCTGGAATCAAGGAGAGGCTTCCTGTGGTGTCACAGACGGGCTGCGTCCTGTGGCCGAGGCCTCCCACTCCCACTCTTATTTTGACTTCTGTGCTGCATTGGGTTTGGGTTACTGGTGCTGTCTGGCACTCTGGTCCCTTGCCTGACCCCCTCCCACAGGCAGGTGCCTTGTCCTCCACCCTCCAGGGTCATTGCTAGTCCCCGGCCTGAGAGCAGCACACTCTCTCTCTGTTGTCACTTTTGCAGATTGTCCCCGGACGTCCTTGTCTGCCTGACATCCAGGTCCTGACCTCAGCTTGAGGTCTCTGTCACTGTGTTCTTCCCTTTGAAGGGACTCCTTTTCTTTCTTCTGGAATTCCTAAGGAATTCCTTCCACACAACCCAGGGAAGGTGATCTTTCCCACCCAGGTGTATCTCTGGTACCAGATGTGCCTGTGAAGCTGGGTGAGTTCCCCTGACTCAGCCTGATGGGTGGGCTGTCTCGTTCCCTTCCTGTCTGCCCCATGATGTGGGGAGTGATGGGCTGGAGCCACCACCTGGGGCTGGCTTTCGGTATGAACAAGGCACGTAAGGGTACATCCATGCAGCCTGAGACAGGAAGACAAAGGTGGCCCAGCCATCTGGCCATCTGAAAGGTCAGACTCCTAGGCTCTACGAGCCCCCTCCAAATTTCTGCAGTAGCGATCTCCTGGAACGTTCCCAGATCAGCCGACAAGGGGCTGAAGACGTGGCCACCTGGCTAGCATGGGCCACTTGCCATGCTGGCCTAAATGTGCTTCTTTTCACAGCGTTAGCATTCAGATTTGGTTTTCGGGATGCCCCGATGCCACCGAGCCCTTTCATACCCACTCCTCATTAGAACATGTTCTCCCTTCTCTCCATTGTAAAGGAGATAATACAGCAGTGTTCTGATTAAGAGTGGGACAGCCACTGTTGTCCATGGCAACAAAGCTGCATTGGAATGCGCTGTTTGGTAAATACAGTGAGTTTGAATTGTGTGGGTGTGAGCTCACTGCACCTGGGGTGGGGTGGCCTTGTGGGATCTTCACTAGATCCCCTCTCCGTGGAAATGAATAGCGCGCAAACTTGGCCTGCATTCACAGAGAAAGAGTCGGAATAGGTGCCCTGAGAACATTTCCAACCATAAAAGGGGAAGTCAGGGAACTGGCCATCGGGAGTATTTACTAAGGGCCAAGTTAAGGTCTTCACATGCATCCCCTGTGTAATCACCTGGCTCTCCCAACAGCCCTGTGTGGTAGCTACGGGAAGCCCATTTCACAGACGAGAATCCCAAGGTTCAAGGAGAATCCAGCAGCCTGGCCAAGGGTTTGCGTGCTGGCTCTGCATTGCCTAGCCGTGTGACTTGGGGCAGCCCAGCAGGTGCTACGTTTGGGGTCAGAACCAGGTCCATCCGACCCCGATGTCCATGACATCTCCCTGCATCATGAGCTGAGACATTTTCTTGAGCATGGCTTCTTTCATCCTGAGGCTCCAGTGTTCTACATGGTGTTGGGCTTCTCCTGGGGAGCCTGGCTTCAGGCCCACTTATTATCAAGGGTTGGCAGATATTTGAGTACAGCCTGTTGCTCGCTGACATTGTAACTTCCATGGAGATGAGGTGGGGAATATCTAGGAGCAAAGGCTTTGTAAACGGAAGTGGCCAAGGCAGGTTTAAAGGTAGGAAAGCAGGTGCAGCCACAGGGGCTGTGAGAAGCTGAGAGAAGGTTGCTGGCAGCTGGAGCCCACGGGGTGCCCTTCACTGCATTGGGCAGACGGCTTCACGCAGCAAGTCTGTGAAAAGTGTGGGAACGCACAGGAGTCGCACGGGAGAATGCTGTCCACAGCGCCTGGGCATACTAGTTTGGGGCAAAAGCAATTAGGCCAGAAATGGCAGGATCGAGAGCAATAAAAACACAGTGTTTTCCTTCTACTTCCAGGATTCAATTTTGTCTGTTTTCAGATGGAGCAACTATGAGCAGACTTGTCCTCCGGACAGGGACCGGAAGAGGGCCGGTCCAGATGGAGAGGGAAGCTGGCATCACAAGCCAGTGCAGAACCAGGACGGCTACCCCAGGGTGAGGGCTGGGCGGGGGGCAGAAACAGCTTCACCGCTCAGAGTTCTCTGGTGCCTCCAACAGCCAGCAAGGCCCTGGGGGCTCAACGCGAACTCACATAGTAGCTCAGGTTATTGGGATCCACAGAGTGTTTCATTACTGCTTGAAGACATCGTTAAGTTCATTCCAAACTGAGGCATCAGTTCTTTTTTTTTTTTTTAATTTTTTTTTTGAGAGGAAGAGAGAGAGACAGAGCACGGGCAGGGGAGAGGCAAAGAGAAAGGGAGACACAGAATCCAATGAAAGCTTTAGGCTCTGAGCTGTCAGCACAGAGCCCAACATGGGGCTTGAATCCATAAACTGAGAGACCATGACCTGAGTTGAAGTAGGACCCTCAACCAACTGAGCCACCCAGGTGTCCCTGAGGCATCTGTCCTTAACCAGTCACGAGGAATGGGGCTCAGGATTTCAGGACAGCATGAGGTAGCAAAGAGCATGTGGGCTTTAAGAATGAACAGCCTTGAGCTTGAACCATGGCTCCATTACCGGCAACCAGTGTGAGCTAAGCCTTAGTTTCCTCAGCTATAAAACGAGAGTGGCAATGGTAGTGTTAGTTAAGATCTTGGCAGGAAGAAGGTGGCCCAGGAGAGTGGAATTGAGGAAAATTTAATCAGACTCTTTACCAAGATGCAGGTAGGGATGATGGGGCACCCACTCTGGGGACTGGCAACAGCAGAAGCCAACACGAGCAAGATGTGCTGGGACCTGGTGAGACTCTCCGAGGTGAGAGAGGAGCACGGCCATGGAGCTGTGCCTGCAAGGTGAAGAGGGAACAGATACCCCTGTCTCATCTCCCTCCCATCTGTGCCTCCCACAGGCCAAACCCAGCAGAGCCAGAGGGCTGAGGGGCCTGGGCTGCACCATTCATTAGGGTCAGCCTCTCAGTACAGGAGGCAGAGCAGGGAGGGGTGGAGGATGGAGCCTCAGGGTCAAATGGAAGCGACCCAGTACACTCAACAAATAATTTATTGAATGCCAAGGGTGTGCCACTCTCCTGTACAGTGTTGAGCCAAAGCTACAGACAGCGCTAGGTGTTCACAGATGTGAGCTCATGGGTGCTCATGGTCTAGTTGGGAGAGTCAGTTAGTTATACACAAAAAGAGGAAATCATTGTATAGTTGTGAGCTATCACAGGTCACGTAAAGGAAGGGGATAAGAGGTGATGATAGCTTCATAGTAGACCCTGACCAAGGACCCAGGGAAAGGCTCCCAAAGAAGCCACTGTTGGGATGATATCAGAAGGGTATGGGAAGGGACTTTAGGTGAAAGGATAGAAGGTGGGGTTGGTGGAGAAGAAGGTCCGGAGCCAGGGCTCTGAGGGCTGGGTGGGGGCTGACCATATTTGACTTTGCAGCCAGGAAGGAATCTGGTCTCAGCTATGAGCCCCGGGAGGCCACCAGGTGGGAAAGTGAGTAATGTCTCTTTTTAAAGACTAGAGCTGGTTCAGAGTGCAGAGATAATTGGAGGGGCCAAGAGTGGATGTCAGGAGACCAGTCAAGAGGCTGTCGTGGTGACCTAAGCAAGAGACAACAGTAGCTTGGACCAGAGCTATAGCAATCATTCATTCAATCATTTATTCTGTTCAGGCTGTACTATGTTCCACGCACTGTTCTCGGTGTAATGATAGAGCAATGGGCAAGAGAGGTGAGGTCTGTGTCCTCATGAAGCTTATAGTGAGGAAGGAAATGACAACGGCTAGGGAAAACAAGTTAGGAGAACAAGCCAGGGGAACTTGGATGTGGGGTGAGGCACAGGACATAGGGAGGCTAGCACCCAGGTTTCTGGCCCGCACCCCTGGAATGGCGGTGTCATTCGCTGAACTAAGGGATTGCGTTGAGGACCCAGCTTTGGGGAGATGGTGAGTTCTGCTTTGGACCTGCTGGATTTGGACAGGAGGCTTCGCTACATACTGCCTTGCAGGGTAGCTATGGCACTTAAGTGAGAGAGGGTCTCAAAGGGCAGTACACAGAATCTGGTAAAGGTTAGCATTTCTGGCCCTGTCTGTAAAATGCTCCAAATAAGAAATATGTTAGAGGATTAGTAAGTGGAAGTATTTGAAATGGTCGGACCACATGACTTCCATTCTAATTGGGTTGACTAAGGAAATATCCTGCAGAGCAGTATCTGAGATGCTGGAGAAGACCTTGGCTTTGAGCAGGGGAGTGAAAGACATCCCATTCTGCTCCCCAGTGGTTGGCTGCCAGGTCATTTCTGAGACAGATGTGAACTAGATAGAATCCTTGAAACAATCAGGTGTCTTAGGGTCCCCTCAGAACTATCTCAGTGGGAAAAACTCCAAGATTTGACTCATCTTTGAGTTATCCTTAATAGATGGTTTGGGAAAGGTCAAGGTGGCCATTCAAGTCAGTGCTGTGTGGTCCTGGAGCCTAGACTGGCTGGAATCTTGGGCAATTTCCTGGGTCTATTCTAAACCCAGGGACTTCCCAGGAGAATCTGTGGCCCAACAAAACACACAGGGTAACTCACTGACCAGCCAACTACTCTGAAACAAAGTCTACATAAAATAAAAATCAAAGAGAATCATGGAGGGAGAAAAGAGGGAGGGGGCCTCAGAGAAGAGCAACATGGTGGCTTAAGGGACAAATCTGAAAGCATGGAAGGGCATGCCTGCTGATTTGCCTTGTGTTCACACCAGTTCCAGCTTGTGAGTCAAAATAGATGGGCCCCTAGAACATGACGAAGCCTGGTTGATCAGCTTCCCAGCGGTAGAGGCCACTAGGGGATGCCTTGGGAACGAATGGTTTTGTCTGGGACATCAGTCTTTGTACACTAGTGAACTCCTCGAGTTATTCAAGGTTCATTGGGTCATTCAGGTTTTTCAAAAATATTTATTTATTTATTTATTTATTTTAATACAGAGAATGCAAGCAGGGAAGGGGCAGAGAGAGAGAGAGAGAGAGAGAGAGAGAGAGAGAATCACAAGCAGGCTCCACGCTGTTGGTTCAGAGCCCAATGCAGGGCTTGATCCCACAAACCCTGAGATCATGACTTGAGCCAAAATCAAAAGCCGAATGCTTAACTGTGTGATCCAGGTGCCACAGTCATTCCATTTTTATTGAACAGCTATTGGGTGCCAGAAGATGTGCTAAGTAAGCAGTGGGGCTACCACAGCATGAACGGACAGGTGCGGGAGCAGAAGAGGAAGGTAGAGGAGGGTGGGGAAGAGGAAGGAGGAAATATTTTACCTAATGTCTTTGCTGGTCTATTGATTGAAGCCTCAAAAAGGAAAGAAGAAAATACACCTGAGGCAATAATGGCCCATAGCAAATTGGTATTGATGTCAGTTTTATTTTTAAATAACTGTACACGTAAATAGAATCCAGGATGTTTGTTTCTGGAATTTTCTATTTGAGCTGCCAGAGATGAGAGCATCTAGGGCACGGTTGATACCCAGAAAGGCACAGATGAGATTCGGTGCTGAAAACATGTGCTACCATTAGTACAGGCTGGCTGAAAATAGATAGATTGGTTCTGGCTGGAAATCTGGTTTTTTCCTCTGTTCTTAATTGTAATTTTTAAAATTTGACTTTAGAATTAGGCAGAAAAAGTCTCTCCACCAATGCTGCACATTTGAAAAAGATGCCAAATCACTCTATGAGGAGATACGTAATTCAGTCTACTACTGCTTTACGTCTAGAAGCAAGCAAAGTACTTTGTTGCTAAGGAGATTGATTAGTTAATATTTATAAAGGGCTTTAAAGGTTAAAAATGCTCCATAAATGTAAAGTATTATTAATATCACTAGTAGTTCTACTGCTTTTATATTATGCAGAAAGATTTGTTCTTGAGCCTGGCTATGGATTCTTTTTTTTTTTAATTTTCAAATATTTTCATTTATTTCTGAGAGAGAGAGAGAGAGACAGCGTGAGCAGGGGAGGGTCAGAGAGAGAGGGAGTCACAGACTGAAACAGGCTCCAGGCTCTGAGCTGGCAGTCAGCACAGAGCCCGACGCGGGGCTCGAACCCACGAACCGCGAGATCATGACCTGAGCCGAAGTCAGATGCTTAACTCACTGAGCCACCCAGGCGCCCCAAGCCTGGTTATGGATTCTTATGGTAAAAATGAAAAGGAGAAAGAGAACACCAAGAATTCACAAAAGAATGTGGTTTACTGGCTTTGTAGATTTTGAAGGAATTTCCGTAACTGAAGAAGGCTTTTTTTTTTTAGCTTTATTTATTTTGAGAGAGACAGAGACAGTGAGAGCAGGGCAGGTCAGAGAGAGAGAGAGAGTAGAGAGAGAATCCCAAGCAGGGCTTGAACCCACAAAACCGTGAGATCATGACCTGAGCTAAAGCCAAGAGTTGGACACTTAACCAGGGCGCCTGGGTGGCTTAGTCGGTTAAGCGTCCGACTTTCACTTAGGTCATGATCTCGCGGTTCGTGGGTTCAAGCCCCGCGTCGGGCTCTGTGCTGACTGCCAGCTCAGAGCCTGGAGACTGTTTCAGAGTCTGTGACTCCCTCTCTCTCTGACCCTCCCCTGCTCACGCTGTCTCTCTCTCTCTCCTAGAAATAAATAAAAAACATTAAAAAAAATTAAAAAAAAAAAGAGTTGGACACTTAACCGACTGAGCCACCCAGCCTTCATAAGAAGGCTCTTGACATCTCATCCAACACAGAAATGCACGGCCCACAATTCTTTGTATTTGATATGTTGGTATCGTGTCCCCCTGCCTGTTCCATCAGTCTTGCTTTCTCTAGGCAAGCTGTTGGAGTTTTTGAAAACTGGGTCTCGCAGCAAGAGAAGTGACTGTCTGTGGTCTCCTGCTCAATGTCACATTGCCCAGAAAGGACACACAAATTGTCCAGGCCCGAGGGGATTTGGCCTTCCTCTCACAGCAGTCTGGCTGGTATACCAATGATGTCTTGGCGGGCGGCTCATGGGGGCAGCTACCCCCACTGTCACTTACAATGCACTGTGGGGTTTGGTGATAGCATAGCCAGGTGTGACCTGGATAATCCCCAAGGGCTTTGGAACATGAATCATTCTTTATTATCACAATACCTAAGGGGGATTAAACAGAGGAGGGAGCCTTCTAGGGAGCCTCTGGTTACATCAAATGTTGGTTTAAATACTGAAGCACTGAGTCAAGGGGTCTGAGGACCTAAGTTGCACTAATGCGAGAAAGTGGAGCCCTGGAGCATTCTCAGGAAGATCAGCAAGGTTTATCTTCAGCAGTAGGTACCAGCCACCTGTAATTCCGGAGGATGACCCTGGAATAGAGGACAAAGGTTGGATGGGCCTAGTGGTGACGACCATCATTGGTGCCTCCTTCACCATGTGCCCAGGCACTTCTTCATTATCGAGTGTACTATGTACCCAGGCGTCCCCTGCCAATCGACACCCTTTGTGAGGCTCAGAGGGAGTTAGGGTGAGGAAGGTGCATAAATACGATCAGCAAGTAAGCATGATGGGTAAGGATGATGGAAAGCAGACATTCCAGAGTACGGGATCAGGTCTACTATGGAACCAGCTTCCCTCAAGTCTCCAAATGAGGCTTCAGCTGATAACAGGCCTGTGCATAAAATTCACTGACCAGGTACTGAGGACCCATTTTTGTAGCTGAGAAAAAAAATGTGTGAGTACAGGAAGTCACAGGACCGAGCGTCAACAACCAGTTTCCGGGGTCTCGTGAATTGCGGCATTTCTCCCAAATCCTGATCCTCTAGGTTTTCATAGGCCCAGCGAAAGCTGCTATTTTGGGAAATGCAGTGGAGCCCGAGGCAGATTCATGGACAAAACCAGTGTTCAAAATACCAGGATCGTTCTGGTAGTCACTGTCCGTGACCTTCCTGCAGAGGGTTGAACTCTCAAGCTGTCTTTTGAAGATGGTTGAAACAAGAAGTGGTGTGTTCTGGGCTTGGCATTAACAGTTCTCTGGTGAGTGTTCCTTTCCTGTTATTCTCCAATAGTCTCCTAATATCTCCTAATAATCAGAAAGATCCACACAATGACACCTGAAATCCTCTTACCTTACAATATTTAACCATCACCCTTGACATGTCATATCTGTGTTAATTTTAATAGCTGCTTCATGGCAAAAATACTGGAATCAGCAGGTAAGAAGGTGCTGGACTGAGTGTCAGGAGGAGATGAGAAGGGGCATCCAGTGGTAAATATCTCAGAGAAAGAGGAAAGTGGGGGCAAACCAGTCACCCCCACTCTCCTGTTGATGGGACTCTGTACCTTCTAAAAGGGGAATATGGTCGTTAAGGTATGAAGAGGTAGAAACTGGGAGGGAATCACTAAATAGAGGTGTTTTCCATTGTCCAAGGCTTCCTTGCACAGTGCCCACTTTGGAGCTAGGCTGGAATGATCCATATATTAGTTCCCAGACTGCCATCGTGTTCAGTTGGCTATTATAATATACCTAAAATCACTAAGAATCCGGCAAGGCAGAGGCCCTCTATTTTCTTTAAGATTACCCTGAACCCAAAGGGACATGGCTATTGAAAAAAAGAGCTCCAGCACCAGTAACAATGTTAATCTGTCAGTCTGTCAATCTCTCATCTCACCGTTGAGTTTTCATGCATTTATTTCAGCAAAGGCTGATAAAGAAGGCTGTCACACGTAACCACATAGCAGTGGAAATAAGTCCTATGTGTGTACGTGTGTGCGCATGTGTGCCTGCAAGCATGCATGCCTGTGTGTGCACATGCATCTCTGTACGTGCAGGTGTGTGTGTGTGTGTACATGCACACATACACCTGTGCACTAAGAACAACAGGCACTAGCAGCAGCGTAGAATGCTATGATGCCTCTGACTACTGGTGGCCACCCCACCTGCCCAGAGTAGGCCACATTTGCAACTATTTTAAATAATTTTTAACAAAAATTAAAAACAATTAAAAAACNGAGACAAAGAATTTGAAGCAGGCTCCAGGCTCTGAGCTGTCAGCCCAGAGCCTGACACGGGGCTTGAATTTACAAACCAGAAGATCATGACCTGAGCCGAAGTTGGACACCTAACCCACTGAGCCACCCAGGCGCCCCTACATTTGCCACTAGTAACTTGCTGCTGGGCCTCCACCTTGACTGCTTTTATTTCTGCTGCCTTAGTTGTAATTGTTTCTTATTTTTCTGCATAGGTTTGCTCTCCCAAGTGAGACAATAAATTGCTTGAGAACCAAGATGGTGTCATATTTCGGGTGTGATTATGAGACAGCTCTTCCTGACCTTTGCTCAGACAATCCCCGACTCCCAGGTGGCTTTACCGCTGCTGCTTCACTGTGGCTCCTGGAGTAAACCAGGTCATGTCTGCAGACTGTCATGAAGGGTCCAGACCCCACCAGCCAGCTGTCAGTATGAGAGCACTTTCTCAGTGACGCCCAGCAGACGGAAGCCCCAGAACCTCCCATCCTATGCTCGGAGTCACACATGACTGAGACGTCAGTGTGAACCCATCCAACCCTTTCATCCCCACTGCCAGGTGACACACGAGGGCCCCTCTGCTGATCCCTCTTCCTGTTCCCCAGATCCACTCTCCACCTTTCCCTGACTGCCCTGTGTTCCGGACGCTAACTCTAAGGTTTGTGTCATGTGAGTGCTCTGGTCCTCTGGCTACCAATTGGATTCAGCCGTGGGAGAACAGAAGTGGTCTGAGAGAGAAGCCAGAGCATTTGCACACCCCCTGACCCATGCCATCCACTTCCATTCTCTCCCACTAGATGAGATTCTGGCAGAAGCTGAGGGTATTTCTCCGTACAGCTCTTAGAGGGTGGACCCTCTTGAAAGAATTCTCTTCCAGGCTCCAGTCCTCACTGGCTCTGAAACACTATTTCCCTTCTGGCTAGGGTGGTAATGGCTTCTGCTCTTCCTACCCTGGAGGCCTAAGCATCCTTCACTGGCTCCCTTAACCCTGCCCACCCTCAACAAATAGTCAACTTCCTTCAATAAATAGTCTTCCTTCCTTCCTTTGAATGTGCCATTTCTTCTGCTCACCTGCCCCCACCCTCCAATCTTAAGGATAAGCCATCAACCGGGAGCACCTTGAGGGTAGGGCTCTGCCTGATTCATTTTTGACCCTCAAATCTTCACCAGGTGTCGGGCCCATAATCAGGTCAGCCACAGATGTTTGTTAAGTGAACACTGAATGAAAGAAGAATAAATACATTGCATGAATGAATGGTCTGGTAACCACAACAGGGAATGAGTCGGTAATACCTTATAGCACAATAACAGAAACTCAGGCCCTCATTCCTGGAGGTGATGAGACTTTCAATAGGAAGGAAAGTGAAATGCTTCATTAAGATGGCGCTGGCATGTCGCACCACCAAGCCTCACAGCAGTGAAGGCGTCTGTCCAATTGCATCTAGTGCTCCCCATTCAAGCCTCAGGAATAGTAGCACAGTTGCTGGAAACATCCTTGAGCTTCCTGGAAGATAGAGGCCACACTATGTTTCTCTGGAATGCCAGGCATGAAGTGAAAGGCCACTGGAGAGGAGTGGGCGACCTAGGGTAGGTAGATCAAGAAAGGAGGAGGAAGAGCAGGCCATGGGCTATGAGGTCCGAGAAAAACAAGATGGCTGTCTAATCTGAAATGCACCATTGCCCTCTCTAACAGCTGTTGAGCATAGCCTCCTCAAGGAGAGGGCAGATTTGAAGCGTGATTGAATCCCATTCATGACACGAAACTTCTCATGTGTGTCCTCCATAGTTCCTGTCTAGCAGTGGAGATACTTTTCAAGCAGGGATCTCCTTTCCCTAATCCTTTTTGTGGTGCTGCCTGGAAAAGAATTGCGCATATCAAGGCAGTTATCGAAAACATTCCGTGGTTAGAGGACTCCAGAGCAGGTGGAGGTTGGGGCACTTCGTGGCCATCATGTGGGAGAGAGTACCCTCTGTAGGGAGGGGAGTGAACATGTGTGATAAACTGGTTCTCATCTCCCCCGTGCCTTGTTTCATCAACCCCCACAGGCCCTTGGAGGGCAGTGCCGTCACGGCTGTCTTGTCCACGTCGATGTGTGCCCACTGTGTGCTGCCACGTCCACTTCGCTGTAGGCCCACTGTGCGCTGCTTTGTCCACTTCACCAGACTCCCGGGCTTCCATCACCGGTGGGTGGGGGAGTGGTTTGTTATATGTGACGACAACCTCATGGGTAACAAAGCTAATGAATATTGGTCACAGTGTATTAGACAAATGATCTGTTTTGTCTTGATGCTTTAAAAGCTCTTTCCTGATCAGAGGCTACCATCAGTTCCACCAGAGTCTTGGGAGCATTTGGATTCACAGTAATGGGACTGCGTAGCCATTCTTTTTTTTTTTTTTTTTTTTACACATTCACTTATCCTTTAGGGAACTCTCTTCTCACAGTCTCTGTGGATCTTACGATGTTATCTTCTCAAGAAGAATCTTATCTATATTGAGCCGGACATTTGGGAACCAATCTTATTACAGATATATTCAAGGAAGATGATTTTATTATCTCCCTAAATAATACACATCATATTGAAGATCTTTCTTTATTACAGTGTCTTAACCCATTTATCAATCGATTGATCGATTTGCCAGGCACTATTCTAAAGGCTCTGCATGTTTTAACTCATTTCATCCTCAACAGCCATGATTTGTATAGTATTTTCATCTATATTTTCAGACTAAGACTCTCTGAAGCTCAGAAAGATTAAGTAACTTGCCCCAAATCACACAGCTAGGAAGTGTCAGAGATGGTGTTCATACTCAGGGATCCTGGCCCCACAACCAATAAATAATGATTCTCTGTATTCTCCTGTTTGGGGAAACAAATCTTTTATTTGGTATGATTTTACTTGGAATAGAGAATCCACTGAACAGTGTATCCTACACTACTTTTGTTTAGTACCATATCTTAAAAAAAATTAAGGAAATATTTAAAGTGTGGCTGAAGGACACAGCAATCCATTCCAACAATGGAGGGAAAGCAGGCTGTGCTGTCTGTCAGCGGAATGGGCACCAAGTTTCCCAAGGAGTTTCCCGAAAGATGTGCAAGGATACTTTTGACTAGATTTTGTTGGATCTTTGCTTCCGGTTCCTGCCTCAGAGCTCAACACTCACAGAAGGCTGCAGGTCCAGCATGTTCACCACCTTTCAGAGGGGAAGTGCCAGTGATGCTTCTATCTGATACAGTTAGCGCTGTGGCAAAGACAAGTCTCCAAGAGGACTGGATACTTCACCTCAAGCATCAAGGGCAGTCATTGAATAAGTTTTAAACGAATGAATGAGTGAAGGAAGGAAAATACCACACCACCAAATTGAGGGCACAGGTGGTAGTCAGGATTCTTGCCTTCCAGGGAATGAATGAACAAACATCTGCTTTCTGCTGTGCAGTGGGTTGGGGTAACCGGGAAACTGGGCATTGGGGTTGGAGTAAAGATTAAGGCCTCAAGTTCATGTCCAGGTCCCTGCAATGTGCAAAGACTCCTGCTTTAATCCTCCCCTAAAATCATGTTGTGATTAAAAAAGATGGTGAGGTTCTGAAACCTCACAAAGTTAGTCTTCATGATGTTCCTATGCTTGCTCTTACTTGAGGATGTATGTAGTATCCTGGAGAAGTGTTCAGTGTCCAGCCTGTGACTATAGTGATTAGTGTTGGAATAAGATGGCTCTTTGAAAAGGCATCAGTGGAACAAGTGTCATGTCTTCTGAAGCTACATCTAGATCTCTCTCTTGTTAAACATATACAGAGTCCGTGGAGCTCCAAAGTGGCATTTACCTTCACCTCCCACCAAAGATCCCTCATTTTTGGAAAGCAATGAAAACTGTAATGTTGACTTCACAATACCAGAAGATGGAAGTGTCCATCAACAGATGATGGAGGAACAAAATGTGGTACGTACATGTAATGGAATAATGTTCAGTCTTTTTTTTTTTTTTTAATGTTTTATTTATTTCTAGGAGAGAGAGAGAGAGACAGCGTGAGCAGGGGAGGGTCAGAGAGAGAGGGAGTCACAGACTGAAACAGGCTCCAGGCTCTGAGCTGGCAGTCAGCACAGAGCCCGACGCGGGGCTTGAACCCATGAACCACGAGATCATGACCTAAGTGAAAGTCGGACGCTTAACCGACTAAGCCACCCAGGCGCCCCATGTTCAGTCTTTAAAAGGAAAGACATTCTGACACATGTGACAACTGGATGAACCTGGAGGGCATTATACTAAGTGACATAAGCCGGGCATATGTCAGTGAACAATTCTACTTACATGAGGTCACGAGCATAGTCATATTTATAGAGACACAGAGGAGAATGGTGGTTGCCAAGGGCTGTAGGGGAACAGATGGGGAGTAGTTTAATGGTTAGAGAGTTCCAGTTTGGGAGGATGGAAACGCTCTGAAGATTGGTCGTGTAACAACGTGCGTGTACTTAACACCACTGAACTGTACCCTGAAAAATGGTTAAGATGGTATTGTACCTTACGTATATGGTACCACAACTAAAATAAAAAACTCTTAAATTGAAATAAAACTATGGTGAGACCCAGCACAATGTTCCTTCTCCCACCACCAAGAACCCGGCTCCCACCCACACAGAGCAGTGGGCCTCCCTGCCTCAGACATTTTGGTCACCCTTATGTCCTTGAAACCTTAAGTGCAGTGGCCTGGGGGAGTCTCCCAGAGATCCTTTGAGTGCTCCACCCTGGGTAAACTACAAGTTGTTGGGCTTGCTGTGTGCAAAGCTCTTCAAACAGTGCCTGGTGCAGAGGATTGACGGAAAGACAAAGCTGACTTGGGGAGAGTGACTTTATATTATACCACCTAAGGGTTGAGAGAAAATTAATTTGTCTTTTTTTTTTTTCTAAGGCAGACGGTCACATGCAGTGCCTTATTTGGATATGTCTAGAGTCTTGGAAGCTTGACTCTACGTTCTCCTACAAATGGACCTTGAGAGCTTGATTGAACGTTCTAGAAGGGGAGTGCAGAACAAAGATACAGTTGACCAGAGAACGGTCCTCCTCAACTTGGAAAGGTTGTCCTCTTTGGACAGAGCATTCAGCTTAGGTAAGGAGGAAGGGGACATCGACTCAGCCAGACAGCTCAGCCAAATCAACCCTGAATGAAAATCAATGGGGTGACCAGATGTCCCAGCCAGATCACCCTCACATCCTGATTTGTCTTTTTTTTTAGTCATCTTTACTTCAAAAACCACATACTTTGACCCCACACATATTTGTCATCATGTATGGGGCCAACTCAAGGCCATCTAGGGGATATGGGCATTGTTTATTTTGTTTCCATTTAAAACTAAGAAGCAGTATTATCTATACATTTCATATTAACAATTTACAGTAAAATGTATTTATAATAAAACTATAATCAACAGGAGCATAACTAAAAATCTTCAAGACACCATATTTTGAAAAGCTGTACTCGAGGGCCCAAGATGAAACTCACACACACACACACACACACACACACACACACAGAGATAAAAATGTATATAAAAATTCTCCATCCAGGGTTAAGTTCTGGGATAGACAATCTCCATGTCCAGTTCACAGGCACGTACCATAAGCCAGGATGAAATCTGAGTTCTGGCTCCAGCTAGATCACAAGCAAGTCACTCTGCCTCTCTAGAATTTTCTTTTACTCTGGGTAAAATGGAATTGTGAGATTCACTCTTGCCCCTTCTCAGGCTGATCATCTGTAACTCTGTGATGCCACCAGCATATTTGTTGTGTTTAGGCCGCCAGGGATGAGACAAGATCCTCGTTTGTCAAAGCAAGATTGGGAGAGACTCAAAATTCGTTCCTCACTGAGGCAAGAAAGTGGAATAAATAAACAACTTTGGAGGATTTTTAACAACACGAGTTGAAATAAAATATTTCTGTTTAATCTTCCTCCAGATGAAGTTTATTTCTTCTGAGCATTTTTAAATTCTGCTTTGTTTTAAATCTTTTAAAATAGCTTTCACCAGTTTTCAATACTTTTCTTTCAAGTATATGCAATTTCCATACAAATTAAACAAATGAAGAGAAATACAAACAAATTGTTAATGATTTGTTTATATGTTGCTCACAAGAGTTCTCTTTTGGTCAATGTAATGACAAACTGTCTCCAATATTTATGAATACTCTATGCTCAGGGTTTATGTTTTTTTTTCTGGTACTATCTATGGGGACAGAAATCTTGTATGGGCAATAAGATTTGTAAACAGTTGCCTTGCCAGGTAGTGAGTTATATTTATGAAATTGAGTTTAAAAGTACCAAAGTGAAATAAACTGGGTTAGAATGAGTCCATTTAGAAACTTTATTTCATTTGAATTACAGACTCATTATGAAGTCAGAGCATTGATGGTCTGATCTATGATGACTTCTAAGACCAGATTATCCTGGGGTCCCGCACCAGCTGAATGCAATGCCCGGTCTCCCTGTCCCCCAACTGAATCCTGCAGTCTGTGGCAAATGACCTCTACATTTGCTCTTTCAGTTCAGTGAAACAGCCTTTATGGAGTGTCAGGCTCTGTGTTGGTGGGTTGGAGGGGTGTGTTGAGATATAAGCTACATAGTGAAAGATGTAGCTTATATAGCCTGAATTTACCAAACTCCATGTGCTATATTGTCTATTATTCATATTATTTGTTGTTTACAGAGCATTCCACTTATGTCAGCATTCCATCAGTGTTCTGCCCAGGTCTGTTACCTTAATTTCATCATGCAGAGAGGAAATGGAAGCTGGAGAGGCTAAGGAATGTGATCTGAGTTCCGTTATACGGTTACTAATATCGACAGCAGACTTCATGGGGACATACCTGTCTGTCTCTCCATCACCCCTGCAAGTCACTGTTTGTGGTCCCTGTTCATCCTGCCCCCCCATCTTCCCAATGTCTTTCAGGTCCTGAGCACCCCCCTTTCTGTCACCTGCAGATGTTTGCCTTTGCTCTTGTTTGCCCAGAACTGACCTTCCTTCCCCATCCTCACTTCACATAGCAAACTCCTGTCCCTTCCCCAACCCATGCCCCACCTACCGCTGCTTCTGTCGTCTGCTGCCCGGTACCCACTAGCCATGCCCGAATTCTTGATTAAAAGCAAACTTCTTCGCGGGCAAGGAGCATGCCTGGTTGTCTTCCACTCTCTCTGAGTATCTGCTGCAGGGTCTGATACAGTGGACGCTCAGTAAGTACTTGGTGAATAAATCCATGAAGATGTGATTTGGTGGGAGGCAGGCTGGAAGGGTCATTTTTCACTTTGTTCCCATGTCCATCCCAGCCCTGGCACACTTGGCTGCCAGAGGGAGGAGACATCCACCCTCTGAGATGAGAAGAAATTTCCTCTCTTCAATACCAGCTGCCCCAAAACTAGTGCCCAGAGTGAGTGCAGTCATACTGTACTCAACTAACCACCGTCAACTGACATTTGTGCCTAATGACCAAAGAAGTGGAACACAAACTAAGTTTTTAAAAACATAATAGTAAAAAATAAATCAAAAGAAATGAAATGGGTTCCAATAGCATTCCAGGTAGGACTCTATCTGGAAAACCAATGAGATAAAAGCCATTGCTCATGGCAATGATGGAGGCATATTTGTGCCTGACCAGCATTGTACACACCTTCCCCCACGCATCACCCCAGAAACATAGTTTTCTCTCTGCTCTGCCACAGGCAACTTCAGCCGATCATGGCTTTTTCATAATACCAAAGTCATGGAGCCCATGACTATAAAGCTGGAAACCAGAGGAGAAGCCAGACCATGCCGAGGCATTTCACAAGCTCTGGGTCTCCACGTCAGACCTCTGCTTTCAATACTATCACATGAGCACTTAGGAAAGGAACACTCTTGGAAAATTCCAGCACATACCCTGCTTCCCAGACTATGAAAAGCTCAAATGATGATACGGTATTTGAAATCCAAGTGAGGAGTTTCCACATGCTGGAACGCTCTTCCCGATTTGGCTTGAGAAGGCAAGATTGCTTTGACCTTGTGGACAAAATGTAATACGCCCTCAAGATTTTTTCTCTTTCACTATTCTTTCTAATTTCACACCATCATTGGGGCTACTTTCCTATAGCTTAGCTCATTCCCTCCTTTCAAAACCTCACCATCACCCACAGGGTGAAAGCCACACCCTTGAGTGTGGCCTTCTAGGCTTCTTATGTTCCAGCTCTCTCTCACTCTTCCAGGCTCATCTTCCTTCCACATCTCTCCTTGTTCCACTCCGGTTCCAAAAGGGAAGGAGCCTAAACAAACCACCCACAAGGCCACGGTGCTGTCTCTGCTCATGCTGTTTCCTTGGCTTTGGACCTTTCCCCCTTCTCCAGCTACCAACTCCCATTCATCTTTAAAGAATGATCCCAGCTGCCACCTCTTCTAGAAGACTTTCTCCATCACAGAGCTGTCATAAGTTATTTCTTCTAGTAACCTCCCGGCCCCTGCATACTTGGCTGCTACTTCTAACATACAACCTCTTTCATTTGGGCTCAGTTTCCCATGAATATCCCTCTGTCTCCCATTCAATTCTGTTCTTTGAGGATAGAGGTCAATGGCCCATTCTTCATCTTTTCCCCCTCCCAAACTTCCTCAGGCTTGGCAATTGACGGCTGCCTAGGGGATGTTTGTTGAATGACCTTTGCTGAATTTTCACTCAGTCAGCCCAGGATGGGTAAGGCAAGTCCCATTGGCATAAACACCAGGGCTGTTTTCAGACTGGCAGGATGGGAAAGGATGCTGAGAGGTTACTTCATCTATCTCTGCCTCCAGACAAGCTCAGCAAAGCCCGACAAGAAAGATGAGCCTCGTTCTGCTTGCTAAGGAAGGAGAGGGAGTCTAAGGTGAATCCTTAACACTCCTCGTCAGGAAATCTCCCTTACAATCCATCTTAAAGCCTGTGTATTGGTCATTACCGTTATAGCAGCACTTTAGCTGCTGGTTTTTATTATTATGGGATTAACTGAGATTGCTGTGCATGTCCCTAGAGGCTTTTTAAAGCAACTGTTTTAAAAATTGAAAGCACCGTCAGATCCGAGAGCTAATAAAATGTGCTTGGTGGGCGCATCCTCTTTAGCAAAGTTTCATACCTCCAGCCCCCAGGACTAGTAAAAATTAAAGATTTTCCCATGCTCCATCACGGGGAGAAAAACTAGCTGTGATTTTATCTTCCGCCATTATTTGGAATCACCCTGTCATGGTGAAAAGGTGGGGGAGGGAAGAACGTCTAGCCCTCCCCTCTGCCCCATTTTCTTTTACATGGCTAATGGAACTGTTTCTTATCAAATGGCTTTTCTTCAGCACCAACTCCCAAGCTATGGGTCTTTACTGAAGTGTGTGAGCGTTGGTGGGCTGAATTCATTTAGACAATCTTTACATCATTAATTTAAATGATTGCCAAGCTAAATATATTGGACATATAACACAGAGGGTATGGACCACCCAGTGGGAAAATCAAAAGTGTGGTCTGGCCCTGGTTTCTGGATATGGCAGGAAATATTCCATTTCCCACCCCGATTTCTAGCCACCACCCATCACTCACCCCCTATTCCTAGACCCCCAAGACCCTCCCTGACAAGCTCCCACTCTGCCCCAGAGGACTCTAAATGGACCTGCTTGTCAGGTAGAATGCACCTGACCACTTAAAGCCTGGACCTTCACCTTGTCTAATCCCATAAAGCAGTCATGGTATTCATGGATGTTGGCCACCTATCTGTCTAGACACAACATTGTGAAGAATGTTGACTTTGGTATTGGAAGGTCTGGGATTTGAATCCACTCAGTGAACTTATTAGCTCTGTGACTGAGTAAGTTATCTACCACTTGAGCCTCAGTTTCCTCATCTATAAAATGGGGATAAAATAATGACTTCATAGGGTTGTTGAACTGACTAGATGAGCCCATGTGTATAAAAGCACTGAGCATAAGGGGCGCCTGGGTGGCTCAGTTGGTTAAGTGACTTACTTGTGGTTTTGGCTCAGGTCATGATCTCACACTTGGTGAGTTCAAGTCCCCTGTTGGGCACTGTGTTGGCAGCACAGAGCCTGCTGGGATTCTCTCCCCCCCTTTCTTTCTATCCTGGGCATGATAGGTGCCTCACAAACACCTACCCTTATTTAACTTACCCCAGAAGTACATTTGCATGTGGACACCACAGGCAATGGAATGAACCAAAAGGGTGTGAAGTGGGGCACCTGGGTGGCTCAGTCAGTTAAGTGGCCGACTCTTCTCATGGTTCATGGGATCGAGCCATGTGTCAGGGTCTGCACGGTCAGTACTTGAGAGTCTCTCTCCCTCTCTCTCTGCCCCTCCCCTGCTCACATGCATGCACTTTCTCTCAAAATAAACTTAAAAAAAAAAGCCCACAAGGGTGTGAGATGATGGTTTCCATACCATGGGGAAGCCCAAGGGGACCTACTGGGGAAATAAAGAAAGAGGTGTCCTCTTATCGGCTCTAAAACCCCTGCACGTCGATAGCCACCAGCTCCTCTCTTAGACAACACACACCCCTGCCCATTCCTCCTTAGGAGCATTCCTCCGCTTTCCCATTCCTGGAATTCTGTGCCCCAAATGGGTTTCTGAGGCCGTTCAGGGCCAATTCTGTTGCCACTCTATTTCTCAGCCTCAGTGCGCTTATTTCATTCCTCTCGCTCTGCTCTCTCCTTCCTCCCACAGATCTTGGGTCAGTGGGCAAGTGTGGCAGCCATAACTTAATTGGCTGGGGATGCAGAGACAAGGCCCAGTCCCTCGCCTCAAAGATCTCCAATTATGCTCAGGTTGATAAGAGTTCAAAACCAGTAATGGCTTCCCATCTTGTTCAGTTAAAATCGTCTGGGGTCCTCCTCCACCAGCCCTCCTTATTTTAGGGACCTCAGCTCCTATACTGTCCTACACCGCTCCACTGAGCTCATAGAGAGCCACGAAGGCTTCCTTGCTTCCCCAAGAACATGCCAGAACACCCTCTACCTCAGCGAACACCCTTTGCATTAGCTATTCCCTCCTCCCCTGCAAGTCCACATAACTTGCTCCTTCTTCTCCTTAGGAGTCTATTCAAACACCACCCTCTTTGCCAGCCGCATTATTTCAAGTTGCAATTCACTACCCCCTCCCTTGCTTTGTTTCTCTCCATAGCATATCAGCCCACTTCCCCCTCAGGGCATCCCCTCAAAGTTCATATTCTAATGGTAAGAACCCTCTGGTTTTTTAGTACTGAAACATCAAAGAATATGCACATGTCTCAAAGCAATATTTTCATCAGCTGACATTTATACAGGAGAAATGCACAGTTATATCCCACCGGCTTAATGTGACATCTTCAATAAAATGATTTACAGAAGAATCTGGAGTTACAATCCAAATACAGTAGGTAAAACGTCAGAAGCATGTGTGTATGTTTTGAAAGACATTCCAAGTGACAGCAAAAGACTGTGTATCTTGACGTTTCTCCACCCCTCCAGCCTCAAAATTCTTCACTTGGTGAATAGCAGCTCATTTCAGGAAATCTCCTTGTGTTTTTTACTATAAAAATAAAATTTTACTGTAGATTTTATCCTTCTTTTTACCTAAAATTTGTTAATTGATGATATATTTGCCTTATTTATTTACCATGACTCATCTGAAAGGTAATGCTCATGACATGGCATGAAGTCATATGTGCTCAAGCACACAGGGTGACTGTTAACACCTTACTAATTGATTAGAGATCAAGGAGCAGTGGTCTAAGTATTCATAATCATGTACTCTGTAGGTGTTAACTGTGTTTGGCTTACCAGGAAAACTAACTGGAGGCTTTGGTGGGCTTGTAACAGATCATGACTTTTCCCATTTAACAGAAGGCATTGTCCTTAGTCATTTTGCTTGCTGTCTATCTGCCCTCACTAAAATGTAAGCTCCATGTGAGCTTAGCCTTCAGCCTTCAGTCTGTCTCATGCCCCCCCACTCCCCACTGCCTCCTGGCACATGGTAGGAACTCTGTAAGTACTTGGAGGAAATCTTCTCTGGCCTCCTTGGGCTCTTTGGACTTGCTTGCCTCTGGACACACATCTCCCACAGAGGCCCACATTATGCGGAGGGGTTCCACCTTGGGAAATATTGAAAAATTTTTGCAGCTCTGTATGGCCTGTGGAAGATTCCCAAGGACCACAGAATATACCTTAACCAAATAGTGTTGTCATTGAAAAGCTCCGGATGTCTATGTCAACTGGAAAAAGAAGGTTGCTGCATTTATTAAGCACCAACTATGTGAAGAAATGATAACCACTTTCTGTATGCACCATGTGGTAGCCTGCTTCTCAAATAGCTCCCAATGATCTCTGCCTTCTGGTACTCACACCTTGCATAGTCCCCTCTTTTTATAGGTGAGGTGAATCTTTTGTCGAGATTTTTAACAAATAGAATACAGTGGAAGTGACAGGAGGCCATATCCAAGGCTAGGTTGGTTGTAAGCAACTGTGACTTCCTCGTTTCTCACTCTGCCTCTTCTCCCTGACTTGGGCTGATGAAGCAAGCATCTGCGTTGTGGCCCACCCCTGGAGAGCCCCACAGAGCAAAGGGGCTGAGGGAAAGCCAAGTCAGCAGGGCTTGAGGACCAGAGGCCTCAGTCCAAAGGCCCGTGAGAAACGGAAGCTGGCCAACAGTCACATGAGTGGGCGTGGAGGCAAATCCTTCCTCTGTTGAGCCTCGAGAAGACTGCAGCCTGGCTGACATCTGGATTGTTGTCTTATGAGACCCTCAGCTAGAGGACCCAGTGAGGCCATGACCTCTGATCTGCAGACACTGAGGTAATACATGATGTTGTTTTAAGTTACTAAGTCTGGGGGTAATTTGTTACACAGCAGGAGATGGCTAATACCTGTGATTTCATTAAATCTTCACAACGGCTCATTCTACCAGTGAAGACACTGAGGCTCAGCGACAGAAAGCAAACCACTAAAGGCCACGCCATTGCTACACCAAGATTCAAACCAAAACTTCTCTGGGTCCAGCTTTCTCGATCTTTCCCGCAATCTAGTTATTCCTCCAGGGGTCCACCAGGGAGATGGAAATAAACTCCAGCCTAGGAAGGAGTCTGTTCTCTGGAACATCTGTGCCTTCCTACCACTCATCTTCACAGATGTCTAGTTGTCTGTCTCACTGCAATATGTGACATAAAAACCACATGTGTATCTTCAGAGAGAATCTTTCAAATACTAGATTCAGCTACTTCCCCTCAAACAGGCTGCAAAACTTTGGGGGATAACATCTATTTTTATTTTCAGGAAGCCATCTGCCTCCCTTCTAGTTTAGAAATTTGACCGGAGCTGGAAAATAATACATAGATGTTTGAAGATGATGTTCAGTTTCTCTCTCACACATCTGTAATCTTTTATTTTCTCAGAAGTCCACTACTCAGGATAAAGGATGACTAAAAGATCAGTGTATCACTAACTATCAACATCAAAAACGTGAGCTGAGTGAAGCATACCTTAACGCTAGGCATGTAAGCCCCTTGGAAACCTGCCTGAGGCCTGATTAGACAGATGTTAAGTGAAGTGAGTCACTTGAGCCTCTCCTTGGTTCTCCGCCTCTAGTTTAGGTCCCTTTCACCTCCCTCACTTCTCAGGGGTGTATATTTCCCAGGACATCACTAAGGCAGAACCCCCTCTCTTGCAGGGATTGCAACAAATTCAGCATCCCCTCATCAGAGGGCAAGCCTGGCCAGCGTTGGTCTATATCCTCAGGAATGACTTGGTAGTTGGTTAATTTCCCTCTGCACCAAGCAGTGGCCATCCCTGCAGGCTGGTTCCTCATCCAGAAATAAAATACTGAACTGGATGGCAGCTGTTGTTTCTTAAGGGAAAATCTACACAAACACATGACATTAAGGAATTCAAACCTGACTAAATAGTCAACAGCAATGATAATATAGCTTCAAAAAGTGTTTCTTCTCATAAAGGTAGAAGCATGGGCTGGAATCACCCACAAAATACTTCCTGTCCATGTGTTGCATGGGTGCACGGTCCTTCCTATTCCACTTTCACTCCTGTACATTTTTCCTAGGTCGTAGAGAAGGGGGAGAAATCCTTTTCCTCTGACTCGCCTTCAGGGCCATGAACGCTTTCTGGAAAGATTCCCCAACAAGGCACAGAGATGTTAGTGCCGACCAGCAAGACCTAGATGGTTTTAGCTGTGGCTGAATAAATATGGCTCATCAATATGTATTCAGGAAGCATGAGGTTGTAGAAGGTAGAGATTAGGGTGGCATACAAATTAAAATGAAAATTAATCTAACAAGACTAAAATGCTCTTTTACTCAAGAACCTTTCATTGCACTAGGTGGTAATCAGGTAGAAATTCAATTTATAAAAGTGTTGGGTGTACTAAGAAATATGGAATTGTCCTGCTACAAGTGTTTATGATTTTTCTTGTGTGTTTGTGATCAAACAAGATGGTCCCCATGCTCCCCATTAAAATATGCTCTCTCATAATTAAACAAAAGACAAAAGGATAGATGAAGACTATAGACTGGGTCCCATGTCCCCCACTCTCTCTCCATGGGCCTGTCTGGAGGGGGGGGGGTGTAGGGGCAGAGAACTTACTTCATCAGAAGAGCACATCTTCGAGGCCTGGGCTGGGAGAGAGATGACACTCTGGGAGGGAATGGGGCCATCGTGATCAGGGCTCTCAGGGATGATGGAGAGGGAAGAGGACAGTTTGGGTTGACCAGGAGTCTAGAGAAGATCAGAGATGCAGCTGGAACAGGTACCAGAAGCACAAATGGGCAAACACTGAGCGTGTGAGCACTGGCGCAAGGGCGTTGGAGGCGAATAAACACCAGGACAAGGGTAGGTCAGGACCTGTCCCCAGTGACCAGTAGAGCAGAGTGGAGACTGTAACCAAAACGAGTCACGCAGGGAGGAACATGCAGAACAGCAGGAATGAGCATCTCAGGGAGGTGTCTGAGGTCCAAAAGTTTCTGCTCTGTTGCAAAATCACCAGCAACCAGCAACTGGTAGAGTGGTCAGAAAGCAGCATATGCAGTGATCCCAAGCTTGGGCTTGCCATGGGTCAACCTGTAACCTGTAGGTGGCTAGTTTGGTGACCTTAATTAACTTTAAGCTACCTAAGCTCTCTTAACCCCCATTTCCTCATCTGTAAAATGGAGGTAATAATAGTAGCTAAGTTACTGGTTTGTCGAGAGGATTAAACAAGATTTAATGAATATGCTTAACACAGTTCCCCACACGTAGCTGGTGCTCAGTAAATGGAAACAAGGTATGTTATTACTATTAATAATAAACCTGAGTGTGACTTCCAGCACTGGTCCAATGTAGGGGAGGAGATGAAGCCCAGTCAGACATCTGTTGCCCGGTGTCATGTGCCAGGAGAGGCCCCCACGGTGCCATGGGCAGGAATATCTTACAAGCAACTCTGAGAGTTCACCACAGAGCAGAATTAGGTCATCCCCACAATATCTCCAACATTCCTTACCCTTTTTATGATGCGAGTAGTTTCAGATTCTGAATGCCCAGCTTTGGCTCTGCGGTGAAGCTTCCAGAACCTCTCCCATTGACTGTGGGCATTTGTGGCCAGGTTCTTTGACTGTGCTGTCTGCCCTGCCAACTTAGAGCTCCTTGAAGCATTTATCTTCCCAGGCCCGAGGTGATGGAAACCCTGGTCATGTGGGGGTGGGGGGCGGCTTGGGCTGGGTTACTAGCATGGTCACAATAGTACTTAGGCCACAGACCACGGGTCATAGCACAAAGCCTAGTGAAGATGAATTCTGAATTTAAAACATCCAACATTTGAGGATATAGGGAGGAAGTAGCAGGATGACTGATGGAGAAGGCAGCCTTCAACAGACAATGGGTCAGGGAGATCCATCCTAGGACAGTGCTGGGGTGGGGGTGTGGCTCTGTACCCAGTGTATCCCTGGAAAAACCAGTCATGCATCTGCCTCATAGGTCCCAGGACTCCCGGGAGCAGGTCTTCGGTAATAGAGGGGGGCCCTACTGGCTAAGCATAGAGAGGAGCACTCTCTGAACATCCCTACACCTCACCCGCGGCTCTGGCAACAGCAATGCCCCCCTCCTACAGCAGAATTAGTGACCAAGCTGAAGATACCGAACAGACACGCACTACCTCCCGGACAGACGCTTTCCTGGATCATTGCATTTAATCCTCAAAATAGCGAAGCAAGCAAATAGGATCTGCACCGTACAGATGAGGACACCGAGGCTAGAGAAGGTAAATCAACTGCCCAAAGTCACAGCGAATGAAATGGTAGAGCTGAGATGAAACTCAGTCCGGGGTCCACCGACTGCAGCACTCTCCTTTATGCACAGCACTACCCTGCCTCTTGGATGTCCAGGACTGCGTCAGGTGACTTCCTCCTTTGCTAGAGAAAGGGCTGGAGGTAAGCATGGGTGGTTGGTGCCTCAAGGTAAGAGGGAAAGAAAACGAAGACTTAGATGCTAAAGATAAAGTCTGCAGCTTTACCATTTGCTTGGATCTCACCTGTGTGCTGCCGGCTGGGCGCATCCTGGCAGAGGAAGTATCCAGACCGGTACACAGACCGTGGTCTGCACCCAAGCCAACCTTACACCCAGGGCTGAAGAGAACCCCTGGCCAGGCCTCTTCCACCTCGATAAGCTGAGTCAGCAACCTAACACCACATGGACTACAGAGACAGTATCTTGCAAATCAAGAAGGACCAGATCCAGGTATTCCTAAGCCCGAGGACCGTGGGCTTTCTAACTTTTAAAAATGTATCAAATGCATAGTCATCTCACTTCAAGTTTGAAAGCTTCATAAGAGTTAGCCCTTCAAGTATGTGCCAAACATACCATCTTACTCTTTCAAGCCCTCCCAAGCACTGCCAGTAATTTAGGATTATTGAAAGCCCGCCTGCCCTTCTTTGCTGACTGCTTGGGAACGTGCCACTGGTGACCTCCAGGGACAGCCAATGCAGTTCAAACTAAGCAGCCCTCAACCTAATCACAGGCTGGGTTTCCATTCATTTGCAAATAGGGTGTTTGGGTTCAGGGAGGCAGTTCACCAAACAAGGCTGGTTAGACACCATACTAGCCCACAGAAGCGTATTAGCGCACTCCGCAACTAGTACACAAGCATCTGAAGAATCTACCCCAACCATGCCGTAGGACTTGACATAGCCTTGGAGTTAGGCTTTGCTCTGAATTTATTGGGGAGCTGTGAATCAACTGTCTTTTTTTAAAATTATTTTAATTAAAAAAATTTAAGTTTATTTGTTTATTCTGAGAGAGACAGAGACAGCACAAATGGGGAAGGAACAGAGAGACAAGGAAAGAGAATCCCAAGCAGTCTCCATGCTGCCAGCAGAGAGCCTGATGCAGGGCTCGAACCCACAACACTGTGAGGTCATGACCTGAGCCAAAACCAAGAGTTGAACCCTGAAATGACTGAGCCACCCAAGGCTCCTTTAACTTTCTTCTTGCATGTTACCTGATGGAAGATGTGTTTCCTGACAGCGGGTCTGCACATGTTATGCTGTGTAATCTGAATCAGAGGCACCAGTAAGGGTAACATTTTAAAAATCCAATTTTGAGATGATAAAGATTTGGAGTAGGTGACTGCAAATGAAATATATAAAAACGTACTTACATTCATTAATTCAACCAATTCTTATTGAGGGTCTGCTTTGTGCCCTGGAGACTCATTCATTCATTCTTCAATTGTTAGACAAATATTTATTGAACGTCTATTATGTGGGGGGTGGGGGCTATGCTAAACTCTAGAGACGCAGTGGTCCCTATCCTTACAGAAATTTGCAATCTAGGAAGAAATACAGATATTTCAACTAATAATTACCAGTGTGATACGTGTGAGGAAGAGGAAGGGAAAATTGCAAAGGAATTGCACAGCCAGAGAAGATTGAGTGGTATAAACAATTAGGAAAAGCATCTCTAAGGAAATGGGACTCATAAACTGAGCCTGGAGGACTGAGCTGGGGTCAGACAGCTCAGGAAGTGGGGAGAGGAATGGTCCACACCAAAGGAACAGTAAGTGTAAAGTTTAGGAGGTGAGAGAGAGAGAAAGAGAGAGAGAGAAAGGAGGTTTGAAGAACAAACAGAAATCTTAATATAATGGGGAGCAGAAGACACCAGAGAATCTGGAAGCAGGTGCCAGACTTCAAAAGGATGTTGCAAACCACAAAGGAGTTCCACTTCAATACTTGGGGCTCCTGTAGTTTTAATGTGATGTGATCAGATTGAGGTGGGTTTTTATTTCTAAATTACTCTCAGTAAAACCTGAAGAAGGGATGGAAGACGAGCAAGACTGGAGGCAAGAAGACCAGTTAGGAGGTGACTAATAGAGCCCAAGTGATTGTGCACAGTAGCTTACACTTGGCGGTGGTAGTGGTGGAGGCGTAGGAAGAGAAGGAGAAAAGTCGATTGATTCTAAGGATATTGAAGAGGTTGACTGCTCAAGGCTTGGTAATGAGTAATGTGTGGGAGGGGAGGGAGAAAGAGAAACAAAGGATGACTCTTGGGCTTCTGGGTGTCAACAGCTGTGTAGCTCCTGGAGCCAATTCCTAAGGTAGGAATCATAAGGGGAGGAGCAGGTTGACAGAGAAAATTATGAGATCGAGTTGAACAGGTTTGTTTTAGCACTTCCAGGATAAACAAGTAGAGATTTAAGTTGGTGTTGGAGAGCTGAGTCTGGAAATTATCTGCATAGACCTGGAAACCGTGGTCAATGAAGAGAACGGGGTCACAGGGAAGGAACGGGCGACGGGAGGGTGTTTAGAGCAAGAAAGGGTTATACAGGCAAAGTTGAGAAGACTGGGCAGGAACTTGAGTTCAACAAGCTGCAAAAGACAGAAGAAGGAGGTAAATGTGGCTAGTTTGTCCTGGGGGACAGAGACAACTGGCAGGAAGTAGAAAGTTTGGAGCCACGGCCTAAGTGCCAGCAGCACATCAGTGAGTGCTGACTGGTGTGATGACACCCCTCTACAGCCCTGACATTTTTACCAGGCTCCTCCTGTGCTGAGGATAGAGAGATAAATAAACAGATGACTGATTGATTGATCAGCACATAGAGTCCACATTTAGTGAGCACCAGCCATGTGGTGGCCACTTTCCCCTGCTCTGGAAATACAGAAATAATTAAGGCATAGTTAGTCCCCATAGAAGCCCAATTTAGAGGGGAAGATGGACGTGGAAACAGATAATGATCCATAAAGCACGACTTGGCCAATAATAGATAACAACGTCAGGAACATCACTAAGGGCACGGAGGGAGGAGTGACCCTTCCACTCATTAGAAGGGGCTCAGCCTTGGCATCTGTGTTTGTTTCCTAGGACTTCTGTAACAAGGTACCGCAGGCCCCTCCGCTGCCCACGCTTACTCTCTCTCAAAGTCAATACGTAAACTTAAAAAAATAAAAATTGGCACTTATATTTTGTATGTTTTGGGGATTTTCTGTCTGGCTTTTATATTTCATTCTTCTAGTAATTCAGGTTTATTATATGGTATATCACCAAATTCTTTCACTGATATTAGTGATTTTGGTGTCTCAGTTCCACTTTACTTCTGTATTGGGCTGCATGAGTAATCTTCCCTTCTGATTCTCATAGTTTCTACAGATTTTTTTTCTTGGTGTCTTGGCAGCGTCCTTGCTCCACTATCTGCCCTCAGGTTGGGGATGGTGGAGGGCGGGAGCAGGTGGCATTAGACAGTGAGGTGCATTTCTTGAGCCAGCTGCTGCAATCAGCCTCTGACGCTTTGTCCTGGGAAGCAAACGACCCAGAATCATCTTGATGAGGCGTGAGGGCTGGGATATTTCTCCCCTCCAACCACCGGTCATTGGTCAGTGGCTGCTCTGGGGAGGGTCTCCCCAGGCCTCTCGTGTTTTTCCACATAAGAAATTTTGAGGCAGTGGAGAATGAGCCCGTGTTCTGGGAGTCTTGTGCACAGCCCAAAGCAACCACAACTGCAAGCTGGAAATTTCCTAGATGCCGTGTGTTTGCCTTCACACTTGACATGGATTTTGCATTCAACTCCCTGTGTTTTCGTTTTACTCTAACAAATAATGATTTAATTTATCATTTAGTTCGTCATGAAGTGATTTTATTGTGAAATGATTTACTGATAACTTAAATTGGCACAGATATCAGCAAACACTACCATTCAGGCTTTCCCTGTTAAGGTTCACTGTTAAATATTTACCAGCACAAAACTGCCTCCCCCAAATGATATCACATACCAAACCATTTAAATGGTAAGTATTTGCATGAGGTTTTATTGAGTGGAATAAGGAAAGTATGCGTACAATCCAGTTTTGAAACCTAGTGAAAAAATCCTGATGGGAATGTATATGGGTGTAAATATTTTATGATTATATGAACATGGAGGAATGTATGAAGGATATATAGGCAAGGGGTAATGTCATTAGAAGTTGTGGGGGAGAGGAAGCGATTTGTTTTTAATATAATTTATTGTCAAGTTAGCTAACATACAGTGTGCTCTTGGCTTTGGGAGTAGATTCCCATGATTCGTTGCTTACATACAACACTCAGTGCTCCTCCCAACAAGTGCCCTCCTCCATGCCCATCACCCGTTTTCCTCTCTCCTTCACCCTCATCAGCCCTCAGATTGTTCTCTGTATTAAAGAGTCTCTTATGGTTTGCCTCCCTCTCTGTAACTTTTTTTTCTTGAGGAAAAGATTTTTTAAAACAAAGATTCCATATACAATTCACACACACACACACACACACGTGTATATGTGTATTCATAAGGAATTAAAAGAAACAAAGACCAAATTAAGTTTATATCTGCAGAGTTGTAGGAATGTCTTTGACATATCATCAAATGGAAAAGTATGTTACAGAGCCATATGTTTGTATCATTCCACTTCAGTAAAACCAAATAAACAACTTCAGCATACGTGTATATTTGCCTGCCTATGGCTTCAGGAGCAGCAATATTTAGAGACGGGTCAACTTTGGACGCGTCAGGAGGGCAGGACAGGAAGTTAGTAATGGTGAGCTCTCTGCATATATCTTGGAACTGTTGGCCTACTATAATCAGCATGCTGTACCCTGATAATCTAAAAACATAATTGAAAAGGTTTCCAGGAGAAAAATGTTCTTTCAAACTGTCAGTGCTCACTCATGCCTGCGATCACCTTTGTACCTCTGAACTGCATAAGGAGAATAAACACTGTTATCTCCATTTACTGCAAAGGCAGCAGAGTTTAGAATGCAAGCAGCCNCCCCCCCGCCCCCGCTCCCCAGGCCTCCTGACCCTGCTGCAGAACCCCCAGGGCACACGGTAGGAGAAAAACGGCAGCAACACTGGAAAGGGACCAGCGATGTCCTTCCAGGCAAGGAGTGAGCTCCGCCTGGGACAGAAAACACCTCTGAGTGTGCGGTTATCAATATTTACCGTCTGTATCTAAGAAGGCTATTTGCCTACCCTTGCTTGAAACAGTCCGCATTTGTCAGTAATCTTATCATCTGGAGCCTTCGGTGCTGGTTTCACAGGGTTACTCTAGGTCATGTGGCCAAGAGAATGTTCCTAAACACCATCTACTGAGGGAGAGAGTGTGGGGCGTTAACATGTCCTTCCTCAGTATCAACAAGGTGCCTTTCCTAGGCCCTTGCTGCGAGCTTCACAAGGGTGGCAAGGAGGAGCCCATGCAAGTTCTTACTTACAGGAAGTCCCCCTCAGGGCATGGATTTGTGTACTGCTCCTTTGCTGCGTCAGCATCTTTCACCAGCACACCCTGTGTTTGCTTCAGAGAGCCCCAAGCCCCTGAGAACTGAGGCGTGTGCATTGTGACATTAGCCAAATGGATCCTGGCGGGAGCTCCGGGCGGCACCCGGCCAGCTGTTGCTAACACACCCGTCTCACCGTCCTTGATGGCGGTCAGCTTGTTCTTGTCTCTGCTGGCAAAGCCTGTCTTTGAGAAATGGGTTGGGGAATACATTTAGAAATTCAGAAATGTTCTTTCCGCATCTGCGTTGATTCGGGTGTGTTTGACCAAGACCAGTGGGGTTTAGTGGATCCAGTTGTGACGGGCTGAGGAGCAGAAGCCCAGATGGAAAGCCAGGGGGTCTCCAGGCAGACCCGGCTCCGCTGGTAGCTGGGGGGGCTCCACGTCAGAACTTCTTCGTGGGTCCGTGTCTTCGTCTCCAAATTAGGAGTTGTAGAACCGGCGATGCCTTCCTGCTGGATCACTGTGAGAATCAAACTAGAAAACGTCTGAGAACATGCTTGCCAGATGATAAAGCACTTTAGAGGCACCAGGTGTAATTATTGACTTGCTGTGTTGTAAGAAATGAGAAGTCTCCTCTGTAGAGTTCCTTACTTTCACACACACATGAAAAAATATATATGTATGGCTTCAATCTGAAGTTGTTCGTGGCTAATCCAAGTTCCTGGTAAACCTTTTTATAATGTTGAATGGAATTCCCTCAAGAGAGCCTATTGATGCAATCACAAGGGCATAAAAAAAGCAATGTTTGCCATCAACAAATAGGAATTTTTCAAAGATGCTTTCTTCCCAATTTCTTCCTGAATTTTTAGAAGACGCTTTCTTTCCTCCTTGGCGCTATCCAAATGCTTCATTTTAACAATGTTTTCTCCTTGTTTCTTCAACAGGAGCTGTGGGAAGAGACTCAGTACGACCTGTCGCTTGAAACTTTTAAAATGCAAAAAAGTGTTTCAATTCAAAATTCAGAATATCCTTCTGAATCTAAAGGATATCCACTCTCGAGTTTTAGAAAGCAATCCGGCAAAGATTATTAAAATTAAAATAATAGTCACTCTGGGTGCAAATGTGACAGAGCATGTAACAAAGCTAATATTGGCTGAATGTCTCCTACGTGCCAGGCACAGGGCCAAGTGTTTTACCTGCATCAGCCCATTTCATTCTCACAGCTCAGCGAGTAGGTATATCATCCCCATCGTGCAAATGAGGAAAACCCAGCTTGTTTACTTCCCTCGAGTGAAAAAGACTTCCTTTTCCCCCCAAACATGTTCATGGAATCCTCGCTGTTGATGTGGATAATAAATTTAGAACACCACCAGCCCTGACAGATGGGCAGAGAACACTAGAAGAGCCATCCTTTCTACACGCCAGGCGCTGTGCTAGACCCTCATCGCAAAGTCTTGTTCAACCTCCCCTCCGCCCTACCACTTCCAGAGAAGAGGAGGCTCAGAGGGATGGCAAACTCGTATTTGTTGTGATGGTTCTTGGCTGCCGGGCCTTATGCAGGGTGCTTTCTAGTAGTTTCCTCATTTAAACTCGAACAGAACTCATACATAAAGAAAGTAAAAAAAAAAAAAAAAAATTATTGCAGACACAAACATGGAAAATTGGTCAACACCCTTAGCAATACAAAATTACAACCTAGAATGTCAATGAGATACCAATTACACCTATCACATTAGCCAAACAAAGTTAAATGTCAATGGTAGTAACTTCGGAGCAAAGCTAATTTATTTATATATTGCTAGCGGCGCTTTTATGATCAAACATTAAGCGAACAAGCAGAATACGAATGTAGATGTACTCTAAGATCGTCCATGCACATGAAGGGAGTATGGCAAAATGAAAACAGCTGTGTGTTAAAGTGGAATGAGGATTTTGATCTCTTAAATTGTCTTCACTTTTGAAAACATTGTTTTTACAATACACGAAATTTGGAGGAAACGGGGTCTTTTTTTTTTTAGCCCATTGCACCATTTTGGAGTTGACGCTTGTATTTCTGACTTAAATAAATCAGGGATATCACCAACACAGGATGAAAAAAGGCAAGAGTCAGTCGTTTTAAATGTCTGCCTTCACCTGAGATACTGAAACAAAGCTCTTTAGAATTTGGTGATCTCCACTCGACCCCTTCATTTTCTTGATGAGGAAATGGAAGCCGGGAAGTATGGAATCCCTTGTCAGGGTCACATAGTTGCCTGTGAAGATGCGGCTAGCATCCACTGTTTCATTTTCTAAAAATCATATAAAATGAAAATGCATGTATTTATAGGAAACCACGATAAGGTGTTTTAATATAGCACTTTGGACACCTAGTGGGTGTAGTTTCCCCTAACACCAACAAATTCTCCAGGTCTCTGGACACCAGCAATTCCATTCAATGCTGACACTAATGACCTGCACCGAGTGCAGATGCCGCAGGTTAAGGGCTCAGTCCCACAAGACTGTCCCCACTTCAGACACCAGTTGCAAGTCCCAAGTTGCCAACTGTACTTCTGACCAACTGGCTGTAATATGGAGTTCCCATGATCCCCTCCTTAGATTCAATAACTTGCTAGATCAGCCTAGAAAACACACGAAAATGTCTTACATACTATTACTGGTTTATTAAAAAGAATAAAAATGAACAGCCAGATGAAGAGATACATAGGGTGGGGTCTGGTTAAGGTCCAGCAGAGGGGCTTCTGTTCACATGAAGGTTGGGATGCACCACATTCCCAGCACATGATTGCACTCACCAACCTGCAAGCTCCCCACTAGTGAGGGGGTCTTGTGGAGGTTTCGTTGATCAAACCATTGGCCTTTGGCGATTGAACTCAACTTCCAGCCTTATTCCACTCCTGAAGGTTGGGGAATGAGACTGAAAGACTCCAACCTCTAACCATGCCTTGGTCTTTCTGGTCACCAGTCCCCATCCGGAAGCCCCCAGCCACCAGTCATCTCGTCAGCACACAAAAGATACTCTTATGCAAAGCCATATATATCTCATGTGTCACACACCAAAAACTCATCATTAAATAAAATGGGCAGGCCTCTGAATCCAAAACTGGAGCAAGTATGTCCCTGGGGTCCATTTTAGATCTTCCAGCTGTGTATGGTGGCCCCCAGTCTTGAGTGTGGGCTTACTCACAGGCAGTGGTTCTCACTGTGGGTCTCAGGACCAGCTGCATCAGCAGCGCCTGGGAACTTGCCAGAAATGCATGTTCTCAGGCTCCATCCATAGTGTCTCACGAATCATAAAGTCTGAGGGTGCGGTAGTCTGTCTTTTAATGAGCTCTCCAGGTGCTTCCTGCTCTAAGGCAGTGCTTCCCCAACTTCAGTGTGCATAGACATCACCTAAGGATCTAGGGAAAATGCAGGTTCTGAATCAGTAGGTCTGAAAGGAAGGATTCGGAGAGAAAGCATTTCCAACAAACTCTCAGCATATGCTAGTGCTGCGTCCTTGGGAACCACACTTTGAGCAGTAAGAGTCTATTAAAGCTGTACCCCCAGGTGAGTTCAGATGCTGACCATCTTCTCCTTCTGTCCTTGCTGCTCAGTGTGGTCCAGGACCAGCAGGCTGCGTCTCCACGGAACCTTGTTAGAAAATTAGGATCTCAGCACCAGCCCAGACCCATGGAATCAAATCTGTGTCTTCACAAGATCCGCAGAGCTGTTGGCAATATTAAAGTTTGAGAAGTACTTCTGGGGGTGCAGGATGCCAGCATCACTGAACCAACCACCAGCCCAGGTGGTCTATAAGACTGTACCCCAGTGTGACTGACCAACGTCACCATCTTCCACTTTTGAAAAAGGGTGGTGGCTTGGATATAAGAGGTGAAAAGCTTGGGTCTCGCCAATCTGAAGGGCCACTAGGAGGTGCTACATAGAGGATGGGGGACAGTAGGCATGCAGAAGTATGTTTAAATGTGAGAGTTTAAAAAATAAGGACACTCCCTTCTTCCCCCACCCCCCGCCCCCCAAAAATGGTTGTTGATAGTTTTGCCAAGCAGGACAACTTCCCCGCAGATGGGTGGGAGGGAGGGAAACACAGAGGTTACCTTCACCCCCTCCCAAACCTTCCCCCCCGACCTGCGCTCCTGCTCCAGAAGCAAAGGGAGCAAAAAAGAGATGGATGATGAGGAAAGGGTTTTAATTAGAGCATTTCAGAGCAATCGTGTACAGTATTAGTTTTCTATGCCTGCTCTGACAAATTGCCACAAACTTAGTGGCTTAAATAACACAGATTTATCATCTGACAGTTCTGGAGGTCAGGAGTCAGAAATCAGTTTCTCTGGACTGAATCAAGGGGTGGGCAGGCCAGTGTCCCTTCCACAGGCTGTAGGAGAAAATACATCCCCCTTGGTTCTTCCGGCTTCTACAGGCCACCTGCATTCCTTGCTTTGTGGTCCCTTCCTCCATCTTCAAAGCTAGCGGCGGAGCATTTTTGAAATTTTCTCTGTCTCTGCAACTGTGCTTCTGTCCTTGAATCTCCTCTGATTCGGACTCCACTGCCTCCCTCTTTCGCGTTTAAGGACCCCTGTGACGCCGTGATGTCACTGGACACACCCAGACAGTCCAGGAAAACCTCTCCATCTCAAAGTCTTTAACTTGACCACAGCTGCGAAGTCCCTATTGTCATGTAAGGGACCGTATTCACAGGTTTCAGGGATTGGGATGTGAATATCTTTGAGGGGCATTACTCTGCCTCCCACCCTAGTTTTTCAAGTTCCCCCCATGGGTCTGGTGCAGAAGGATGCCACCTTGCCAGGGGCTGTGCTAGGCTCCTGTGGCCCTGTCTTTATCTTTGTGAAGATAATGTGTATGTCACTGTCTCATTCAGAGCTGGGAACTGTGCGGTATTTCATGTGTCAGACTTCCCGCTGTCAGCAGGACTCAGCTTAAGTTATTTATAGTGTCAATGGCTTGCCGTTTGCATTAATGGAGACGGTTTGCAGTAAATGAATTAAGATAGGAGCTGCTCAGAGCCAAGCTGGGGCGTCTTTTCTGTTCTGTGGGACCCGGAGGCTCACGGTGAGGACTGAATGAGACTCAAAGGGTATTTTTATTTATCAGACCCAGCTGCCCCCACGCCAACCCCAATTATTTCTGAAATACACTTATCTCATGAAACCTTCACTGAGGACTGGCTTTTCTTTTTTGTTTTAAAGGACTAGAGCCAGGGAAGGGCACTGGGTGAGTGAATGGCCTCAAGCTCCCACTGCCATTTAGGAGTTTGTCCACAAAGCCTCTGCTTCTAGTTGGGCTGTGACCTTGAACAGGAAGCCTGGTGATTCAGAGACCCTTCCAGTCCCTGGCCCTTCTTTACGGATGCTCATAGAGTTCCTTCTGGAAACCATGGCAATGATGGAGGTTCACCTTGCAGCTGGGGCTAGAAAATTTCTTCCATGTCCCTGTGCATCTGGACGTGCTAGATAGGGGGATATGACCTGGAGAAGCTTGGTGGCCCGACCCTAGAAGCTTGCTTAGAAGGAGGAAGAAATAGTAACGTTGTAGACTGGCAGGTGTCACATCACAAATAAGCAGGGGACACTAAAGGGACAGAGCAGGAGCCCTGATCCAGCCTAGGAAACAACACCCGAGAATGAGGAGTTAATCAGGAGGAGGCGGGGCTGCAGAGAGAAGCAGAGCACAAAGCGTGAGGCAGTTGTTGCTATGAATATTTGTGTTATTATTATTATTAATTTACTCTTGCACTCACACTACCCACAAAGGCAGCTGTGATCATAATAACATTGAGCATTCAACCTCGTATGTACCATTTGCCATGTGCCAAGGACTTTCCACCCATTGCTCATTTAATGCCCACGATCACTTATAAAGCAGTGACAGGTGTTACATTGGAAGGGAACCCAAGCACAGAGATCCTAAACAGAGATGACACCACTGGAAGTGGTGAAGCCAGGAGGCTCTTCCTCGCAGTCTGACTGCAGAGCCTGGCCTCTGACGCTGCGGGATGCTCTAGTTCCGAGTACCTGGTCCCGCAGCAGACTCGGGCCGTGGGGGGCAGGGGTGGGGAGTGACCGCACAGTACTAGACAAAGGATGCTGGATTCTTCCAATCCAAGAGCTCTGGGCCTCGGCCAAGTTGATGGGGCTTGGTCTCCACTTGCAGAGCATGGCACACTACAAAAGGAAAATCGAGGAGGTGGCGGGCAGGTGACGGGCGGGGCACGGGGGGGCCCTCATTAGCTGCTCTCCATTGCAATCTGTGAGTGACACAGTCATATGGAACCAGAGAGCCCCAGCAGAAGCAACAGCCCACCCTTTAGCTCACAAACCTTGGAACCCAGAGAGCGTTGACCCTTCCAGAGCCCCTGTGTAGAGTGCCAGGTGCCTCTATTATAGGTGAAGAGCAGGGACTCCTTGCGTTCTGTGGCTGACAAGTCCAGGCCAGGTGGCCCAGCTTTAGTGGCTGATGTGGGATGGGAGAACAGACACCTACACAGAGCCCTGGGTCTCAGGAAACTTCCGTGGATGCTGATAAAACAAGCCCAGACAGCTCCCCTCTGCTGCCTCTGTTACGAGCACAGCCCACCAGCTACAGCCACTCTCAGCCGCAGTGGGTCCAGTACAACTTGGCCATGACTCTGGTGTTTCTTCCAACAATCTACCTGAGGATCCACAGGACTCCACCTCAGCCCTTCAGTCATTTCACTGGGAGGAGATGAGCCAGGCAGGGGCTCTGCAGGCGGGCTTCCTGGGCACATAGTACACAAACATCAATGATTTGCAGACCTGCTTGTGGCTTGTGCCCAACAACCTGGGTGCTTTGAACAATGGGGTCCCAGAGGACAGGCTGCAGTCAGAGGGGCTGGGGGCACTTCAAGCCACTGGCGGCATCTCCCACAGACAAGTCTTCCCCTTAAATGACTGATAAAAGAAAGACTCCTGATATCTGAGGGAAAATTAGGTGCCTCGGGCAAATTATTCCAAGCGCCTTGCCAAGTATCACTAGCTTTTCTTTCCTTTTCTTTGTTGTTTTCAGTTTTCCTGATTATGCTTCAAGGCCACAGACCATTGAGTTCATCAGGCTCCTCCATTCTTAGTCGACATCAGCAGCTGTGGTTAAGAGCTGACAGTTTCAGGGGCAGCTGGCTGGCTCAGGCAGTTAAGTTTCCAACTTTGGCGTGGGTCAAGATCTCATGGTTTGTGAGTTTGAGCCCTTCATGGGGCTGTGTGCTGACAGCTCAGAGCCTGGAGCCTGCTTCAGGTTCTGTGTCTCCTTCTCTCTCTGACCCTCTGCTGCTCACGCTCTGCGTGTGTCTCTCTCTCAAACATAAATTTAAAAAAATTTTTTTAAAATAGGGCTGACAGGCTCAAGTCCTGGTTCTACCACCTAGTGGCCATGTGGCATGCCTAACCTCCCTGTTCACTAGGAATAAAAATGATGTCTACCATCATTATCCTGTCATGACAAAAAAAAAATGAGTAATTGCACATTAAACACTGAGAGCTATGATTGATGCATTGTAGATGTGATGTGTTTCCTGTAGTATTATTATTGTTTATTTTATTTTTCCCCTGTTTCCCTGACCTGTACTTCCTTTCCCTTCTCCAGGAAACCAGTCTAGAGTATCTGATATATGACCTGTTATCCTTGTATACAGGCTTTTCAAAGTCAGAATTAATTCCAAGCCACAAGTCACAGCTAATGGCCAATGATGTTTTGTTAACAATTCCCACAAGAGCTCTGTGAATTATGACCCACTACAGTGATCGCCATACTCAATCCTAACCATGTAATTTGCCCATAAAATAAATTTTTTATAGGCAGATACTGATGGTGTATAAGTCCAGATTCTCAGTCACAAGCAACAGGAATTGATCCTCGCTGAGAACCTCATGGAACGCACAGCAGGTAGTTGGGGGAGACATTCCTTTAATCCATGCCACCTTTCAGGGACTAAGGCTGAAAAAGGCTTTCTCATTTTCAACATATGGCTTCTGAGGCTACCCAGGGCACCAACATCCAGAAAATGGGGGAGAAAGTGAGAGAGGGAGAGGGGGTCTCACCTCACAGGTGTGGGAGGTCTCACAGCCAGGCCTAGAAGTGGTCCCCTACCACTGCCTAGAATTCAGTCATATGACCTAACTGCAAGGGAGATGGGAAATGTGTTTTGGCCATGTGCCTCAGTGAGGAAAGGAATAGATTTAGTGATTGGCTAAGGAAAGGAAGCACTGGGTCCTCAGGGTCACCATGGCAGAAAACAGGCTGTCCCTCCTACCCAGACCCATATAGGAAGGAATTCTGCACTTATATAGAGGCTTAGATGCTCAGCCATCAAAAAGATGACACATGGTTAAAACATGCATTACAAGAGAGACCTAGAGTCTCTCTTAAAGGTGCAAATGAGATGTTGGCTGGGCTGCACTCATCTGAAGACTTGATTGGGGCAGGAGGGCCCATTTCTTTGGTGGTGGTGGGGAGGAGGTTGCATAGGTTTCTCAGACAGATTTTCTATGAAGTGTCCCTCAATTCCCTGTTTAAATCACGGTGGATCTATGATTAATAGCATGACTTTAATCACCAGGTGGCGGGGGGTGGAGGTGGGTTGGGGCTGTCTTCTGGCTTTGAAATTTTATATGTAGCTTCCACAAAATGATCCAAGATTTGCAGTGGCAGACATGCTGGGTTATCAGCATTCTATTCCCTCCATACCAGGCTTCAAGCCATGTGTTCACTCACAAGCAGTGAACAAGAGGACCCAGGACTGTGTATGTTCTTGCTTTGTCCTTAGAAAACCTAGCAGCTTAAAGCAACAATAAACATTTATTATCTTTCACAGTTTTGTGGGTCAGGGTTTAGCTGAATCTCTCCCAAGGCTGCCAATGAGATACTGGCTGGGATGGCAATCTCATCTGAAGACTGCACTGGGGCTGGAGGATCTATTTCTATGGTGGTTCATTCACATGGCTGGCCAGTTGGCACGGCTTGTTTCTAACTAGGGACTCTGCCAAGTGTGAACACCAAGAGACAAGGCTCATCAGGGCTGCCGTGGATGCTGTTTTGCAGGTGACATTATTCTTGGGCAGTAGGCGGTGGTGCCTTGGTACCAACATGCTCTTCTAGCTAGGCACTGCCTCACATGATAAAGAGAAGAATGGGGAGAGAGCTGGGGGTGGGAGCCAGTGATTTACATCTGTCCCAGTACAGTTTCAGTCACGAGTAACGGCTCAGCCTGCTAAGTATGTCCCCGTTCTGGCAGGATCGGTGCAGCAGTGATAAGGTTCAGCAGTAGTTCTCTCTTAGGAGGAGAAAACCTGAGCCCCAGCCAAGTTCATGTTTGTATTCCAGGCATCCATGGGCAGTGGGGGAGGGAAGACACAAGGCCTGGAATCAGACTGGGTGAGCGGGTGTGGGATGGAGTGTGAAACATGGGCCAACATCTGAAAATATACATGGAGAAGATGAAAGGGCCTCAGGCTGACATTCTGAGTTGTTCAAATGAGCACTCCAGGGCACATCTTTGGGAAACTGAGGGAGGGGAAGGCCGGATGTTGGATTAGAGTGGATGGCTCTGGTGACTTCTAAGGAGCTAGCTTTTATTGGGCCCAGCTGTGCCTTTTAAACCTGGGGAGGGGGCTGTCTTCCAAGAAGCCCCTATAAAGAGCTTGGACAAGACATTTATTAATGCCCCTCTGGCTCCACTTCCCCATTTGCCCACTCTGCTCAGGCTCCACATAGGCAACCTTTACAGCTGCACAGTGGGCTGCCTTGCACTCTGGCTTCTGGGAGATTCAGCCCATGGAAGACCAGAGGATAGAGGAAGTCAAAGTCCAGATGTTTATGCCCCCGGTTCCCTCTCTGCCAGGTCACAGGAAGACCACTGAGGGCCACAGCACTTGCCAGATGGCCATGTCCTACAACTGTTACGACTACAGTTCCAGGTTCAGGAAACTGTGCCCCACCCCCCCCTTGCCCCTCTGGATGTTGAGTGATATGGCTCCCACTGTTGCCAGTCCCTGGGTACTTCACCACTCCCGCTGGTTTCTCTTGACCTTGCCCACACCATCTGTGATTAATCTCTTTATGCAACTTTCCTTGATCTGTGCCCCTGTACCAGGACACAGGGGTGCGCAGGGCACCTCACCTTGGACTTGATAATGCAATTGCAGCTCCTGCTCTCCCACTATCATGGGACCAGTTCAAGGCACCTGGTTACTAGGCTGTGACCTGCCCCAACACTTTCCGGCTTCACTCAGGTGAGTTTTGAGTGGCATGCACCCTCATGGGGAGCTTTCTTGTGGAACATTTGTGCTATGATTTCTTGTCCGCAGCTGACCTAGAAGTTAGTGTATCTATCTAAACAATCTTCAAGGACAGTGAAATGTAAGTTTCCCATGTAATGCTGACACCTGCTAATATAACAGAGGCTTCATTCATTCATTCATTTGTTCATTCCTTCAATAATCTTATTTATTAAGCAGTAGGTGCTAAATAAATATGTGTCAGGCATTATTCTAGGTGCTGGAATTACAACAGTAAGGTAAACCTCCAAACCTCTGCTTTCATAGAGTTTGCATTCTCCTTTGATTTGGGGGACCTCTCCTGATGCAGTTTCATTGTTTTTAGCAATTTTTAAAAACCTTACTAAACTTCAAAGCTGGTGTGGTCAAGAGGGACCTCCTGTTATGAACCCTACACACACACTGGAATCTAGAACATGCATCTAATTGATCCTGGAGTCACAGTACGAAGGGGTGGGCAGCAGCCCACACTTTCTTCTGGCTCTGATTCTGCTGATGAAATGTAAATGTCTGAGGAATGACCGGTGGTGCCAGGGAAAAGCAGCCTTCATTCATTTCCCAGCGCACCAAACATTGCATGTGTGTTAATTTCTTTCTTCATTCATTCAGACATCGATGGCAGCAGACTGCCAGGGACAGCCATGATCCCCACCTCCATGAAGCTTTCACATGACAGAGGATACCTGTCGTGACCACCAGCCATCCAAGCCCCTCGCTGTCAGAAAGACACTCTCTTTGTTCAGCTCTCACCCACCCTCATCCTGTCTGTTTTATTAAGAGTATGGAGGTGCTCGGCTTAGAAGGCCCGTGGTGTAAAATGAAACAAGCCAGACCTGAGCAGACCGAAGGCTCCTGTGAACACAGGCTCTCCTATGTCCAGCACTACCTGTATTTAATGTATTTCCGCAAGACTCCCCAAGTTAGACCACCACTAGCCTCCTGTGAATTTGAAAGTTCCCTCCACAACTTGCTGATTATATAACTTTGGACCGTTTAGATGTTTAAGCTCCCCAAATTCCCAGCTCTTCTTATCTTAATAGTCCTGAATTTGTAAGGGTTAATATGTGTCATGTCTGAAGCACCCAGTAAGGCCAGCACACAGACAGATATTCTGATCATTATCCTTTCTAGGGCTCCTTTAGGAGCCCTGACCTGTGGTAAAATTGTGAAACTGGCCAATACTACAACTTTTTTTCAGTTTTTTAAACATTTATTTATTATTGAGAGACAGAGCATGAGCATGAGAGGGGCAGAGGGAGGGGGAGACACGGAATCCGAAGCAGGTTCCAGGCTCGAGCTGTCAGCACAGAGCCCAACATGGGGCTCAAATTCACAAACCGCAAGATCATGACCTGAGCCAAAGTCAGATGCTTACCCAACTGAGCCACCCAGGTGCCCCATCATCTTTTTAAACTCAAGGATCCCCAAATGCCATGCCTCCATGGCGCTGGAGAAGCAAATGAGGGATAAATCTGGCTCAGAGCCCTACAAGATCCAGCCCCTATGCTTTGCCCAGACCGACTTCCTCCTAGTTTAAGTGACTTTAAAAAAGATGTCCAGGTCAGAGCTGTAATTAGAAGTGACTGAGGGTCAAGAGTGAGCCAGCAAGGTTCTGCTGATCAATAGCTGCCACTTATTTCAAAGACAGGAAGAGAGGACTTTGAGAGGTGATCTGGGCCGGGAGTGTACTGGGGGCCCTCAGGCAGAGGGCTGAGTGGGTGCTGGAACTCAGTACAGGAACGCCTCTCTCCTCCCTCCCTCCCCACCAGGGAAAAGTCCCCATCCGTGAAACCTCTCCTCTTTGGGAATTCTCAAGCTCTGAGCAGCCTGCGTCCAGCTTTCTCAAGGAAATTTCCAGAATCTCAGTGATANAAGACACAACTTTTTTTTTTTTTTTTTTTTTGAATCTTCCCACTCTTTCCTCCTAGAAAGTTACTTTGGAACCAAACAAATGTCCTATCCAATTATATGATCCTCACAGCCTACATTAATATCCTGTGGGATTAAAATTTAAAAAAAAGTTGTCAGAAGCCCAAAAATCCCAATGACAGAGATTTCCCGGATACTAAACTGATGCACATACCTACCGACCACACGTCGGCGTGCACCCTCTCAAAGTGGCCCATCTGCTATCCAAACGCCTACAAGTGCGCATGAATATTCTTGTTTTTGTTTTTGTTTTTTTACATTTTAGGCTCCATTCTGGTATTCAGTTGGCCAGTGGGTTTCAGTTCACTTATTTCCATATCTGTCCTCCAAAGGAGGAACAAGAGTTACTTCAAAGGGAGAGATTTCAGATCTCTCAAAACTGAATTTTCTCAAGGCTACCTTCAAGTAGATTTTCATTATAAACATTCTTGCACACACAAAAACACTTCTCCAGTTGCTTTTCAGTAGAACTGTGACCGAGGTGGTGCTCACTTCCATGCCTCTGCACCTTGTAGCCCCGCCCCCTCAGTTAAATCAGTACTATGGGACCAGTGCTGGCCAATGACATGTGAACAGAAGCCACTCCTCTCATTTCTAGACTGATCTGGGTAAGAATTGGTGGGACTCCTGCGTTTCTTCTTTACCTGCCCTGCAGGACTTCATCTCTCTCACTTTCTGCAGATGGTGTAACTGCAAGATAGGAAAGAGCCACCTGACCCTTATGGGATTTTGTGAGAGAGCTATAAATCTGAGATATGAAGATTGGTTTTTTGTGGCTGCGAGCATCGGTAAACCAAATGAATATCAGATCAGTTTTCACAGGTCACATTCATTAGGAGATTATTCACTGTCAGCCCATTTCATGTTCTTAGAAGTAAGTTGTTGGTACATTTTATTATCCCAAGCTCATTTCTTTTTTTTTTTCTTTAATGTTTATTTATTTTTGAGAGAGAGAGACAGAGTGTGAGCGAGGGAGGGGCAGAGAGAGAGGGAGACACGGAATCCACACCAGGCTCCAGCACAGAACCTGACACAGGGGTCGAACTCACAAACCATGAGATCACAACCCAAGCCAAAGTTGAATATTTGACTGAATGAGCCACCCCGACACCCTTGTCCGGGCTCATTTGTCAAGCTTGTATGTAACCTCTGCTATGGGCCAGGCACTTCTGGGCCTGGCATTAGAGAGATCCGTGAACCCTAAAGTATTAAACAGTCTACTGGGGTGAGACAGACTTTAACACAGTCAAAGAGCATTCCTGAGCCCACCTGTCTAGATGCTGTGAGCAAAGTAATTATATCCTAGGAATTGTCTCAAAGCTCTTGTTTTAGCAAATTCAGAGCAGTCACAGGTGCTGACAGGAAATCTAGGAATCAAAGCACATACTTACTTTGATCAGACTTAATTGGACAGATATTTCGTTGAATCACATTCAATTTGGCTATTAATTGACTCCTTATTCTTTATCTAATGAGTACTTACTGACTCCCACGTGGTCTTCCGACCTCCACCCCAGAAACCATACAGTTGAGCAAAAGTACAATAACCAAACTCACAGGAAAGTATCCATTCTCTTAAGTTATAGAATAAGAAATTAAAGCAGGTTCGAAGNACAGCTAGACTAAGCAGAGAGAATGCCCTTCCTTACTGACAACACCCTACTTCCTGGCAACTAATTTCTCACTAAAAAAAAAAAAAAAAGGCTTTTCTATAAAACATCTATATTAGTTTGCTTGGGCTGCCGTAACAAAGTACCAGAGACTGGGTGGCTTTTAAAATGACAGAAATAGGGGTGCCTGGGTGGCTTAGTCGGTTAAGCGTCCGACTTTCGCTTAGGTCATGATCTCACGGTTCGGGGGTTTGAGCCCCGCGTCGGGCTCTGTGCTGACTGCCAGCTCCGAGCCTGGAGCCTGTTTCAGTCTGTGACTCCCTCTCTCTCTGACCCTCCCCTGCTCACGCTGTCTCTCTCTCTCTCCTAGAAATAAATAAAAAACATTAAAAAAAAAAAAGAACATATATTTAAAAATAAATAAAATGACAGAAATATGTTGTCTTTCGGCTCTGGAGGCCACAAGTCCAAGGTCAAGGTGTGGGCAGAGTCGCTTCCTCCTGAGGGGTATGAGGGAGACTGTTCCTGACGTCTCCCCCAGTTCCTGGTGATTTGCTGAAATCTTTGCTGTTTTTTGGCATCTAGATGCTTCACCCCCATCTTTACCTTTGTCTGCACTGGACATCATCCCGCATAAAGTACAATATGCCTGTCTCTGTCCCAATTTCCCCGTTTTATAAGAACACCGATCGTATTGGATTCGGAGTGACCCAACTCCAGTGTGACCTCATCTTGATCATCTAGAAAGACCCTACTTCCAGATAAGGTCGAGCTTGCAGGTTCTGGGGGTGAGGACTTCCACATCTCCTGGGGCAAACAATCAACCTATAGCAATCCCCAGCACTGGCGAAGTTGGGGCAAAACTGGTCTGCTTCTCCAATGATGTTTACAGCAGGGAAAGTTGCTACACAATGTTGGGGACAGCAGTGATCACAATGGACGTCCTTCCGTCCACAGATTTCACTCCCAGGAGTGTGTCTTAACCCTACTGGGTACGTCACATTGGGTGTCCTCCTTCCCAGGGGTATACAGAAGCGAGTCAAAACCACTGGAAGCTATAGGTTCCAAAATGTTTTGTTTTGATCCAAGTCATTTTAATTATATGTAAATATATTTATATATTGTAGCCACCTTTTGTATCCCTCCGGTCTCTCGATGTTCATTTTCTTCTGCTGTTAGAACTTCAGTGGGAAAGTTTGAAAAGATCTGTCTTCAGAAAGTAATTCAGCAGAAGCCGAAGTCACTAGGTACCAAGATGGTGGTTGCAGCATAATTGCCATTCCCCAACTAAAACCAAAAGCCATTTTTTATTCAGCTAATATTTATTGAGTACCTTCTATCTGTAGGGCATTGTGCTAGGCGCTAGGAAATGGAATGGCAAAAACTCATTCTAGTCCCTATTTGCAAAGAGCCTACACTCCCAACTGGCAAAAGTTTTAGTAAACTATATTCTTAACATGCTGGCCTAACAGGCAGTCATTAAATGGTAATTAAGAAAGATGCAAATACTATTTAAAATGCATAAAGATTCATTTCAAATGGCAAATACACTATAGCGTAACCATTTGCAACTCGCACGCCCGTTGGCTTTTGTCTATCCTTCTCACTTCTGCATACTGCGTGCCCAATGAGAATTTGTTCCAACGAATGAACGTATTGAGGACTGGAAGGTTATTTGCAAAATCAAAAAACAAGACTAAAAACCAGCCAACCAACAAGAAAGACCACTGTTGTACTTGGGTAATGAAATCATGAGTATGTTTTCCAAAAAATGTCTTGTATACAGCTGTTACTACATTTTGTTGGAAGATATGTTAATAGATTAAAAAAGAGAGTCCTAGGTGCTTCTAGAATTTGTCTGCCATGGGAATAAGAATCTTAAAGAAATTAAAAATAAAAGAACTCTGACTCTGGAATGTCCCCACAACCGAGAGACTGTGTGACTTGCTTGCTTCCTCTTGGCTCTATATATTCTTCAGTCGTGCCAGGCTTCCAGGCCCTGGACAGGTAGGAGGCTATGGTGAAGGTCCAAGGGACACTTGCCGAGGGTCCAAAGTGAGAAAGTGGCGGGGCGCTAAGGAGGAACTGATTGGGGGAATGTTCTCATTTTCTGTGCCCAGTTTCTCCACTCCAACTTCCCTAATGTTGCACTGGCTGCCAGCCCTCCCCACCTGCTTTTCCAGAAGAGGAATGGGGTGTGTTACCCCACATTTGGTGACTCCTAGACAGGTTTAGGAAAGCTGATCTGGGACAGGCTCTGGTATTAGGCAATCAGCCGAGGCAGGAAGCCAAAATCTCTTCCTATCCTGGCAAAATGAGTCCATGCAAATAAAACTCAAAATGAACTCTTGATAGCCAATGGGCCTTTGCAAGCCCCTTGGTTGATTTGATTTGACACCTCCCTGACCCTCAGTCCCGTAACATATACACAATCAATCCGTCTCAAAGCCGTATAGACTCTACCTAAAAATATACGTGGCAAATCCTTCCACCCTCTCCACCCTGTAGCCATCATCTGACTCCAAGGTCCTAGAAATTCATGCCCGCATTCCTCCAACACCTCAATACTGGCATCACTGCTTCTACCCTTGGCCTTCCTGGTCCACTCTCTATACAAGAGCCAAAGAGATCTTTTTAAAAGCACAACTCAGATCATGTTACTCCTGTTTCAATGGTGGTACCTATTTCACTGAGGATAAAATATAGAATCCTTAACACAGACTGCAAGGCTCCCCTCATGCTGCATCTGCTTATCTCTCCAGCCCTTCTCTTTGAAGTACCCTCACCCATTGCATGGACTACATTGGCCTTTCAAGCTCTCAGATGTGTCAAGCTGTTTCATGCCTCAGGGCCTTTGCACATGCTATCCTTTCTTCCTGGAATGTTCTCCTCTCCACTCTTTGCCTAATTAATAGCTATTCATTTTTTTAGCTCTCAGCTTAAAGTCATCTCCTTAGGAGGTTCTTTTCTAAGCTCTTCCTATAGTTAGAAACCCCTGCTATGTTCTCCAATAGTATCTCAGCACTTGTCTTTCATAAAGTTATCTAAATGTATAAATTTCTTCTGTATCTGTGTGGGGACTGATTATTGGCTTAAAGTCTCCTATTGGCATGTAACTTCTATTACACGCTAGACTGTATCTCTTCCTTTCATGATTGTATACCTACCTGTGCCTTGCACATTTCCTGGTTCATGGGGAGCCCTCAACATATATCTGCTGAACAAGGGGTTAAATGAAACAAACCCAGATAGCAGCTAAATCACAAGAAGTATTTCCTGCTTATACATGTAATCTGTTGAATCCAATTTAATTCAAGAATTACATAATGAAGAGTAACTGAAACACACAGCAATTCTTTTGCTAACATGGAGGGTGAATTCCAAGGACATCCTTCTTAGTTTGACAGTTTATTTCTAGAGGTAGAAATATAGCAGGCAATCGGAGATGGCCCTGGGTGCCAGATAAGGGATTGTTTTGGAAACATCATTAAATACTTTATAAATTAGGCAAATTCAGGCTGTGAGACGATAAAGACATACTCAGTTTGTCTCAGTTAATGGAGGTCTATCGGCTAGGACTCTTAATATTGCATGTGACACAGGAGCCCTCTCAAACTGCCTTAAACAGCAGAGAGGATTTATTGTACTCATAACTCAAACGCCTAGAGACAAGGTGGTCTTTCCTCAGGAGAGGCGTGATCTGGTGGCCTAATGGTGTCATGAAGGTCCCTGTGTGTCTTTGTCTCTGACCTACCATCCACGTGCTTGTTGCTTTGTTCTAGGTTGTTCACGGTCACCTTAGGTTCAGAAGCAAAATGGCTGCAGCCATCAACACCTCATGCCCTCACACATCTGGCTACAGAAGAGTCTTTCTTCCAGAAGCTTCTGTAGTGGTACTCAAACCTGATTGATCAGCAGAACCACATGACAAGCTGATTCCTAGCACCTGACCCAGCACGTCCATCCCCAAACTCAGTCTATCTGGTGGACAGCCTGAAAATCTGTAATTTTTGAAATTTTTTCTAGATGTCTGTGAAGGAGAGACAAAAAATTGTTCCATAATTGTTCCAGGAGACACTTCATTGACCTTTTCCAATAAAAGTAATTGATACACAGAGGAAGAAAATCAAACAGTACAGAATGAAATGTTAGCATGTCTCTCTCCATCCCTTCCCCCAAAGGTTGATATCTATCAATACAATTCCGTTTTAGATCCTATTTTTTTTACTTAAGTAGGTTCCATGCCCAACATGGGGCTCAAACTCACAACCCTGAGATCAAGGGTCCCATGTGGTACCAATGGAGCCAGCCAGCTGTCTCCTTTCCCCTAAAGGTGTCACTGTTATCAGTTTCTTATATACTTTCCATTACAAAAGAATTTGTGCATGTACAGAATGTATAGAGTACCATTTTTTAAATTTTATAAGAAAGGATCATACTACTTATATTCTTGTTTCTTGTTTTTCTCACCAGAAAATATAACTGAGAGACTGTGCTCTATTAGCAAGTGAAGTTCCTCTTAAGCCTTTTTAAAAGATGTAAGATGGGGGCACCTGGGTGGCTCAGTTGGTTGAGCATCTGACTTTGGCTCAGGTCATGATCTCGCCATTCCTGAGTTGGAGCCCCGATTCAGCCTCGTTGCAGTCAGTGAGGAGCCCACTTTACATCCTCTGTCCCCTCTCTCTCTGCCCCTCCCCCACTTGCATTTCTCTTTCAAAACTAAACATTAAAAAAAAGATGTATGAATGTAACCACAGTCTATGTGAGGAGTTCTCCGGTGATGGACATTTGCTACACAAACACTACCACATTCAATTTCCTTCTCCATCTGTCTTGACCTTCTTTTGTGGCTGCTTGCACAGAGCGGGCTCCTAGCGGTGGGGTCGCTGGGTCAAGGGTCATTTAATAGATGTCGATGTGTGTTGATTTGATGTTGAGTTTCTGTAGTCCAGTCTATTACCGTTGGAAACTTCACAAACGCTGCCCTTCCATATACTGGGTCATATATGATGATACTGGGGTGGGAGTAGGGGGTTCTGGGAATCGGCGTTTTTAAAAGCTCATTACGTCATCCCGGCGCTCATCCAGGGGTAAGAGTCACTGCTCTGCCGTGCCTCACAGGTGCCGCCAAAGTTGCAATGGTCGTTCCCTCCCAGACCACTCAGGGGTGGCTTCTCCCCATACTGTTGCCATCAATGGGCATTATAAAACCTTATAAATTTTGTCAATCAGGTTCATGAAAAATGGTCTGGCATTGTTCCGAGCCACATGTCCTCACTTCTGAGTGTGGTTGAACGACTTTTCAGATGCTTTGTGGCCACTGGGTTTTTTTGTTTTTGTTTTTTTCTTGCTCCACCAGTTTGGACCCCTGTGCAGCCCTCATTAGGTTTGTTTGTATTACGTACAGGGGCTCGTTGCAAACTAAAGAAATGAGTGCTTGTTCATCCGTGTTCCAAATATTTTTTTCTCTTGTGTATTATTTCTTTGGACAGGTTCATGAGTCTCGTTATTTGCCTCTTGGTTTTTAGCTACAGAGAAGGTTTTTGTTTTGTCCTGTGATCATGTGGTCAAATGTTAAAAATCTTTTGCCTTTATGGTTTTCGGGAGGAATCTGTTTTTAAAAACCTCCCAGGTGATTCTGCCAAAGCTGTGAGTTATAGCTTCACAGGATGTAAATAAGGAACAGAATACTGCCCCTTCCCTTAGGGGGTTTGCAACCTTGTGGGAAAGAGAGGTCCGTGCACGGGGGATCGAGGGCACCGCCTGAGAAGCTTCACGTGAGCCGAGCGCTGGCCTGTCTGCGATGCCGGCCGGCCACCGTCCGCTGCTGGGAGGCTCTCATCCTCAGCTCCTTGCTGCGGGAACTAGGAGGTTCTGTAAGGTAAGCCCAGCCACACGGAGCGGAGGGGGAGATGGGCTGTCTGAACACAACCAGGCGGACCCGGGTCTCAGAAGCGCCTCGGACATCATCAGTCCCCAACCTACCCTCCGGAGCCTGGACGCCTGGTGTAAGGCTGCCCCTGCCTTTTTCTGGATGTGCCATGGGCGGAAATTCCTTTCCTCCTCGTGTCTTGACTGGCCTCAAACAACCAAGTAAACAAAAACTCTTTACTCAGTTCTGCTTCTTGACACCTAAAGGTCCTAACTAGCGTGGGGCTATATTATTTCAGAGAAAAGCCAGCCGTCTGTTGGCCTGGGTGGGGAGTGGGGCATAAAATTCCATGGACAAAACCAGAGATTTCTAGTGCGGTGCCTGTGGAGGGAAAGGGCTGGTTTTCATGCAGCTCTATCCCTCAGAGTTTCTGGGACAGGATCCTAAGTGAGATATAACTTGAATGAATGAGTCAATCGATCAATCCATCATGACAATAGGGTGTGAATTACTCTCGGGAAGACTAAAGGGGAGGACCGTTTGCTTTTCCAGCAGGAAGAATGGCTGATGCGTCGTAAGTGCTCAGCAGTGTTGATCGGAAGTGAGGTGGGGGTGATGGTGTGAACAGAATACCAAAGCAGCATCCACAGGGCAGTGAGAGTAGCCCACGTAATGATTCTATGAGCAAAGTACGAATGCAGGAGTCTCGAATGCCAGGCTGAGGAATAGGGGCCTTAATCTGTCCACGATGTGCAGTCATTGATGACTTCGTTCAGGAGACACCATTCAAATCAGTGTGACGGGAAGACCGCTTGAGGACAGTGAGTGGGATGGATTCCAAGTCAGGAGGAAATCTGAAACCATCCACACAAAGCGGGTTACTGTTGGGGCTAAGGTCGGGGGGTGAAACTGGAAAAGACGGGGTGGATTTAAGAAACTTGGCAAAGAAGACACTGAAAACGCTGGCGACTGATCTGTCCTGGGGTGGGGGGGGGCAAGGGTGCTCCAGGGAGAGGGAGGAGATCCAAACAACAATAATCTCAAAAGGGATTAAAGACTCAGGGTGGTTCAGTCAGTTAAGCATCAGACTTCGGCTCAGGTCATGATCTCATGGTTCATGGGTTTGAGCCCCGTGTCCGTTTCTGTGCTGACAGCTCGGAGCCTGGAGCTGCTTCGGATTCTGTGTCTCCGTCTCTCTCTGCCCCTCCCCTACTTGTGCTCTGTCTCTCTTAAAGATAAATAAACATTAAGAGACCGGTTTTGAAACCATAAAATTCCTAAATGAAAACATAGGCAGTAAACTCTTGGACATGAGTCTTAGCAGTATTTTTATTATTATTGTTACTATTATTTTGATATGTCTCCTCAGTCCAGGGCAACAAAAGCAAAAATACACAGTCAGGACAACATCAAACCAAAAAGCTTAGCGTTTGCAGGCAGGAAACCATCAACAACATGGAAAAGCAACTACCATTGGCGAATGATATGACCAATAAAGGGCTAATATCCAAAATATATGAAGCACTCATACAACTCAGAAACGACATCAACAACTACAAAAACAAAACAAAACAAAACAAAANTTAGCAGTATTTTTATTATTATTGTTACTATTATTTTGATATGTCTCCTCAGTCCAGGGCAACAAAAGCAAAAATACACAGTCAGGACAACATCAAACCAAAAAGCTTAGCGTTTGCAGGCAGGAAACCATCAACAACATGGAAAAGCAACTACCATTGGCGAATGATATGACCAATAAAGGGCTAATATCCAAAATATATGAAGCACTCATACAACTCAGAAACAACATCAACAACTACAAAAAAAACCCCAAAAAAACAAAAACAACAAAAAACCTCCAAAAAATCCTATTAAAAAATGGGCAGAGGACTTGAACAGACATTTTTTAAAAAAGACAGATGGCCAACAGACACATGCAAAGTTGCTCAATATCATTAATCATTAGGGAAATATAAGTCAAAACTACAATAAAATACCACCTCACGCCTGTCAGAATGGCTAGCATCAAAAACGCAAGAAATAACAAGTGTTGGCGAGGAACTGGGGGGAACCCTTGTGCACTGTTGGTGGGAATATAAACGGAGCAGCCACTCTGGAAAACAGTATGGAGGGCCCTCAAAAAGTTAAAAATAGGACTACCTTATGATCCAGCAATTGGGCCACTAGGTATTTACCCAAAGGATACAGAAACACAAATTCAAAGGGATACATGCACCTTGATGTTTATAGCAGCGTTATTCACAGTAGCCAAAATTATGGAAACAGCCCAAGTGTCCAGCGACTGATGAATGGATAAAGAAGATGTGGGATACATATTCAATGGGATGTTACTTGGCCAAAAAAAAAAAAAAAATAATGAAATCTTTCCATTTGTGACAAGATGGATGGACCTAGGGGTACTATACTACAGGGAAAGAAGTCAGACAAACCCAAATATCATATGATTCCACTTATATAATGGAATGGAAAACAAAACAAAGCAAAACAAATGAACAAACAAAGCAAAATGGACTCATAAAGGCAGAAAAGGAACTGGTGGTTGCGGGGGTGGGGTGGGGGGTGGAGGAGGGGGGGAAGATGGGTAAAACAGCTCATGGGATGGAGAGGTCCAAACTTCGTCATGGACATGCAAAACACAGCACAGGGAATGTAGCCAATACTATTGTAATAATTTGTAGGGTGACAGCTATAGGGGCAGCTGCCAAGGTCAGTATTTCATGATGTATGTAAATCACTATGTTGTATACCTGAAACCAATATCATATTGTATATCGACTTACACTTCAATAACAAGAAAGATGCATCTGGAATCTTAGTCAAAGACATCGCTTTTAGTTTAAATTTCTCCCATAATATTATTAAGGGGAAAAAAGTCCTTTAGTCAGCATTGTGTAAGAGGCAATGAATACTGCCCCTTATTTAAACAAATCTTGCAGCCCAGCACAGAATAGGTGAATGAATGTTAATAAATGTAAAAATTAAACAGATGAATTAAAAAGAAAAGTACATTAGAATAAGTATGCAACAATGAATAACAGATCACTGAGACTTCTGAAGCCAGTAAGTAGTTATTGTACACTGTTTTAATTGTGGTGACTCATGCAGTTTTTGGAGTAATTAGCTTTTTATTCTTACTCATATTTTAATTTTGAAACAAATATGCAAATGTATGCAAATAGGATGGCTAAGCAAATTATCCTTTGCATTTGAGGAACTGCTCCGGCAAATTTTAAAATGGGATTGTAGTTCTGACAGAGGGTTCCAGAAACTCATTTTAGAAACAATGGGCAGAATCCCCTAAATACAGTGAACTTGGCCCTAGAGACGCAGCTCTTTGGAGATCTTTCGTGAACAAGTGTTGAGAGGTTCAGGGGAAATGAATGTTTCCCCTCAGATCCTTCTGAGCCCTTCTGGCTGCCGATCAAAGCCTGTATCCCTGGGTCTGCCTAGGATAAAAGGGGGGCCACTTGTGGGCCAAAGCTCCCCAGGGTGTAGACTAAGCCAGAAGATCTGTATTCCCAGGCTCTCCAGAAAGATGAGGAAAGTTGATGGCTGCTGTCCAACTTGTTAATTATCACGTGCTTCCTTACACTGTTATTTCCATAATCCTATGGAAGCCACGATCCACGTGGTTCAGTCTCAGCCTAATGCTGCAGTCAGAACACACCATCCAGCAACCCCAGAGTGATTTCAAGATAAGTGAAGTTTTTGCACGCATTTCTTAAACACAGTAATAGAGACACGTGGCCCACAGCACTGTTTCGTGAATTCCCCTGCTCTTTTCCATCTGCTTCCCTCCTACTCCAGAGACTCTTTCCTCAACACTTCCCGATGGGCTGAGCAAGCAAAGAGGCGCTGGGACGATGGCGGGGTCCTTCCCGGTGCGCAGGGCTGGCGGAGGAGAGGCATCTGCAGAGCAAAGCCCTCTAGGGTCGCAAGGGCAAGAGCCTGGGGCCACCCAGGCAGGATTAATCGTCATCCCATCTTCACTGCGTCCTTCCACGAATGGGTCAGCTCCTGAGCCTCTGCAGCAGTGGGACTGTCCGTGGGCAGATGGAGCTCAGGCCACTGGCTGGGTTGGATCCGTGCTGTCGTGGGAAGCAAGAGTTAGATGGCTGAGAGGGGCCCTGTGCTCAGCTGCAGCGATGAGATTTTCCTGTCACCAGAGGTGTCAAGTATCATCAGATCTCACTGAATGTCAAGGTCGTAACTGCAAGCGTCACCGGCAGATATCACTGTCACCAGACACGAGAAGCACACCCCTCCGTCCCTAGCTCAGGGCCACGGCAGAGTTTTCTTCAGCTTGAGGCTACTTCCACCAGCCACCCCCACTGCTGCCTTCTCCCGCCTTGTGCCCTCCTCCCTCCCCATTCTGCCCCATGAAAACCATTTCTTTTTTAAATTATTTTTTATTTTAGAGAGAGAGAGAGAGAGTGTGTGTACAAACAGGGGAGAGGGGCAGAGGGAGAGAGAGAGAGAATCCCGTACAGGCTCCATGCTCAGGGCTGAGCCCTTACACAAGGCTCGATCCCAGGACCCTGGGATCATGACCTGGGCTGAAATCAAGAGTCAGATGCTCAACCTACTGAGCCACCTAGGCGCCCCTGAAAACCATTTTCTATTGAGCCACTGAGGGAGAGCTCAAAACAAACCCTGAATCCATCTTTTAAATGCACAGACGGACTTTCGATATGGGACTTGACTCCTACCATTACTCCATTCACCTGTACAGCTCTTACCCTCTACCCGTGTTTCCTGGATCCATTTTAAGAGCTAGGGGCACAAAAGGAAAGCCCGAAGGAAATAAGGAAGGGTAAAGGGGTGTGAAGAGTCTCCTTCCTTCCCACGAGGGATCTGATCTTACCAGGTTGTCTTTTCCCCTCAAAGACAAACTACTCTGGCCTGGCCTCCCATATTGATCTAATCAAGAGTCCAAACACAGTTTCGGGACTGTCAAAACAAGACCCGCAGACCTGACAGAGACAATTAACGTGAGGCAAGGCAACCCACCCGCCACATCCTGTCTCTCCCAGATGTCTCATCAGGGCTCGCACACAGCCCCGCGCCCTGGCCCAGGCCGCGTAATTGCCGCAAGCAGGTTGTTGTGCTGGGGACCCCTGACAACGAGGCTGGAAGCTATAATTACCCAGCGTATAATTTGGTTGCTAAATGGATTGTTTACAAAGGTGTGCATGATGAAATCACAGGCATGGCAGTGCATAGAGAGGAGCGGGTGGGAGGAGGCCGGCAGGCGATCATGAACACCGCCTCCTTCCCGGCTCCTGCATGCCACTGCAGGCACTGACCTCCCCAAACCACTTGGGCCTCAGGCTCCATGACGTTAGGAAACACCCCGCCTTCCTCCCTTGGGTGTCATCAGATAATAAACCTCAGCGAAGCGGACTCCCCTTGGCGCAGCACGGGAAATGCAGCTCTGTTAAGCCACAGCGCGCGCACACACACACACACACACACACACACACACACACCGCCTCCCACCCTACGCCCCCCTCCAGGGTTAGCCTGGAAGGAAGGTGAGCACAGCATGGCCAGGAGGAGAGGTCTTTCCAGGCAGCCCCTCTGGGGGGCCTGACAGAGGGATCAGGTCTGAGACAGGAGCTACTTGTATTTTTACCCACAATCTAAGGAATAGAACTGGAGACTCCCTCCCTGCAGGGAAGCTAAAAAGGAGAGGAGAGGTAGCGTTACCTTCTCGGCTCAGTGGCTGAGATATCAGAGACTTTCTGAGATCAGAGAAATGACTTGTCCCAACCAGGAAGACGTCCAATGGGGACAAGGAGGAGTGGCCCTTTTGGGAACCTGCAGTAAGCTCGGGACACAACATATGAATAAAGAGTTCGCCCTAAAAAGGCCTGGGAGGTGAGCGCATACATCGAATCACACACGCTTCCGTATAAGGAACTGCTAGTTTTAAAACAAAACAAAGAAGAGTCCCAACATAATCTATGAGCATTCGTGTCAAAAGAATTTAAGAGTGGAAGAATTTACCGGGAAATAATCCTTCTGGTGTTAAGAGTTTAAATTTGGGAAGGGCATGGGAAAATTAGAGAGGGTCTGTGAAGAGGAAACAAACAAGCTCAGGGGTGGGAAATCAGACCGACGAAGGAAGAGGACAAAGACGTCCAAAGCATCCGCTCTGCATGAAAGCAGGTGAGCGACAGTCCGGTCCTCACAATACTCTGGGGTCCTCGGAAGCTGCAGGCACATGGTGCTGAGTTCTGTCTGACGTGGGTCTTTCTGGACCTTATCCGGAGAGACGTAGTTACCAAGGCCCTGAGTTAATATTAACACAAGGTTCGTCCGCGCAGCCCTCCTGCTCCCCCGTCTGAAACCCATGAAAGGGCTGTTGTCGCACTAGGTTTTCCACCCTTCCTGCGGGAATGCTGGCCAGCTTGCCCTGCCCTCGTCCACCCGTTCCATCTGGCCTGTGTGCTGAGTCTGAGCTCGGAGACCAGGAGCTTCTGGCTGCCTTTCTGATGAGGTGGGCACTTTGGGTCTAGTCTAGCCCCTCGCAGGAGCTTGGGTCCCAAAGGGCCCAACCTTTACCGACTGGAAAGAAGCAAAGCAACAGCCACCTTGACTTTGCCCTCTTCCTGCCAGCAGCCACGCCCAGCTGGAAGCAAGAAGACAGTGAGCCGAGGGCATGGGGCTAGACACGGCCCTGGGGCACGGAGCAGAGCGGAGCAGAGAAAGGCCGAGAATGAATAGGCTGTTGGAGGGCAGCAGGAAGTCACCCAGCACAGATGGTTAAAAAAAAAAGGAGCCAGGATTGGAAATGACTGCAGCATTCAGCTTATCCCAGAGCACTTGGTGTGGAAAAGTAAGCCCCAACCAGACTCCAGACCCAGCAGACTCACACGGTCCAGGAGAGTATTTTCAAGTAATGCACAAGCCACTTACTCTCCCGCTCCTGCCGCCACCCTCCAAGACCCGAGGAGATGCGATGGCTGCAATGCAGAGCCACTCACCCCACGATAGCCTGGGAAAACAAACGAATGAAAATCTGGAGGAATCCTCTCTGTGGCAGTATCCTGGTAGCGCACAGCTCCGATGCTGGCGCTTCCAGCCCCACAGTACATGGCCCAGAGCATCTGACACAATCATTATTCTATTTCACAAACGCCTTTTCAGCTCCTTCCCTATGGATGCCTCCTCTTTTCCTGACATTACGCTATAAGAACTCAATGAATTCAGTCCTCTGCTTGCAGACAAGCCCATCTATTTAGCAGAGACGGGAGACCCAGAGAGAGAGAAGCTGCACTTGGGAGGTAGGGAGGAAACACAGAGTGCGTCAGGTACCAAAGAGCACAGCCACTGAAGATGCCTAACATTTCTGATGGAGCAGAAAGAGCTCCTAATATTAACAGTGACCATTTCAGCTTCACTTAACTATGATCGCTAGATGACAGATGGCGCTTTACTGCCCCAAACCAAAAGCAAAAGCGAAACAAAATGGACTTTTCCATTAGAGCCAGTGCAGTTTCCTGTTAATCGAAGAAAGCCAGCTTCAAGAATGACTGAATGTGTAGGCTTCATTCAAACCAAATCAGGAGCCTTAGCTGTGCCTGCAGACATGTTGTCTCCTCCTGCCTCTGCCCGGGGCGCCATCTAGTGGCCTCCAGCCTGTACTATACTCTCCAGGCGGCCTCTTGAAAAAGCCTTTTCTTGTAAGAACCCAGTTTCATAGAAAATCATGAGACTTGATAGGGGGAAAAAATTGGCCTCTCTGATAGATATTTTTTTCAAAAGTGGTTGAGCAATAAAGACTTCCCATTTATTGGATTTCACACATGATTTTGCTTGAGCCAAACCAAAGACTCGTGACTTTTAAAAAACAATGAATAGGCAGTACAGAGTGTTTGGGCAATTTTCTCACGGCTGTTTTTAGGAAAGATGTCTGCGTGCACACATAAAAAGCTGACTTATTTGCATATTGGATTAGCCGTGCACATTTTTCAGGGTGGGATATCTTACAGCTAACACTTATTTGAGCACTGCTACGGACTGAATTATGTGCCCTCCCCCATTCAAATAAGTACCCCCCAGAGCCTGAGAATCTGCAAGCCAAGGGAAGAAGCCTCATGAGATGCCCAGCCCTTGATACCTTGATCTTGAACTTCCAGTCTCCTGAGCTACAAGAAAATGAATTCTCTTGTTCAGGCCCTGCAGTCTGTCCTATGTTATGACAGCAGCCCTAGCAAACTAATACAGCCCCTAAATGTGTTGTTCCCACAAGCTGGGCAAGTGTCAGGACACTGGACACACTGACAGTAAGAGCGACTGATACAAATTCTGCATCCCTTCATTTTCTACACAACGCATCCTGAACCCTGAGGTGCCGGGCAGCGGCTTTGGAACCCCCTGTGTCCACTCCTCACCCCTATCAGTTGGGGAGCTATTAAGAATTAAAACTGTCCCCTAAGACCCGGGCTCCCCGTTCAGGGGAATCCACATCTTCCCTCAGTGGAGGGACATAGGTGACAGATCTGCTTTTGACCAACAATTAGGTGGGTACGCTCGGGCAAGTTACTGCGCCTCCATGAGCCCCGATGTTGTGCTCTGTAAACTGAGGGTGATCGGGGTAGCTAGGAAAAGCCTATGTGCTCGTTCAGTGTTAGGCTTAGCCCAGCTCTGACACAGAAGTGCTCAGCACACTTCCACTAGCTACGCCTACCGGGCACGGGGGCATCAGAATGCCCAAACTTCCTAAGGTGGAGGTGTGCAGACCCCCGAGCCCCATCTCACCCCCATCTTCCAGGGAGAAGCGAGAAGACCTGCTCGCTTCCGCGGGTGTCGGCTGTGCTCTCCCTCCACCGGCCGCAGTCCCCAGCGGGAGGAAGTCCCGGATAAAAGCCAAATTTAGAAAAATCGCTTCCAGCTTTTGATTTCCATAACCTCAATGAAAGGTAGATCATCGGTTGAGGATAGGAGCCTTAGGCTAGAAATTCTNGCGGCTCCGCCTGGCGGGCCCCGGCTGCCCCGAGCTTGCTGGGCCCGGGCACGGTTTCCGTCGTCAGTGGTCCCGGGCTGATTTTCAGCCTCGGGCACCCTCCCACACACACCCCAGGTGAGGGATTTCCCCCGTGGGCGTCTCCGCGATCTGGGTGGCAAGATGCACGCGGGTTACGCAGGGCGAGAACCGGAATGCAATCAACACGCGAGAGGGGCGAAACCAGGAGAGTGCCTCTCGGCAGCTGCGTGCAGAGCCCCGCTGCGAGCCCTCGGGACCAGAGCTCGGCCTCACCTCCGTGCGCCTCGGGGGCAGGCAGCGGTGCCGGCTCGCGCGCGCGCTCTCCGGGAATGCGGAGGCTTTGGCGAGCCTTCGGAATGAATTCTTTGCAAATGAAACCCGTTTTCTTAAATAATATTGAGGCCAGAACACGGACGCTGGCAAAAAAGGCTTATCCCTATAAAAGGCACGCATACTTGTAGGGTCCATGAATAAGAGAATTAATGCCCCCATATACTTTACAAGTTTTTATTTCGCTGCTTTGATGGAAACAAAAAAGGAGAAGTAAAATGTCTGCATGTAAACATCTAAAATAGCTTCCAACTCTCGGGTCGCCTGTAAGCGTCAGACTTCGGCTCAAGTCACGATCTCACAGTTCGTGGGTTTGAGCCCCGTGTGGGGCTCTGTGATGACCGCTCAGAGCCTGGAGCCTGCTTCAGATTCTGTGTGTGTGCGTGTGTGCGTGTGTGTGTGTCTGCCTTTCCCCTACTCATGCTCTGTCTCTCTCTCTCTCAAAAATAAATAAACATTTAAAAATGTAATAAAACAGCTGACAACTCTAAATGGCAGGTCTAGCCCAGCCTCATGCTGTATTCCCTTAAGAGAAGCTGTAAATGCGGAAAGGAAGGCGTCTAAGAATGTCACCCAAATTGAAGTCATACCCCAGGCACTAGAAGAGAAGAGACAGCAAAAGGAAAGAAATGTATAGAATCGTTTACTTTGCACATTAAACTGGCAGACCCTTTGAGACCAAATCAACAAGATCAGGATGTCTCTCTGAGCCTGAGGTACTTAACCCTCAGGAAGCCAGAAGGGACAGAGAAGCTGAGAGGGATAAACGGTCCCTGGGAGGCCCAGGGCCAGGCTGCATAGGAAGAAGTCTCCGGAAGCATTTGACAAGGCCCCATGGCCTCCTGCCATTCTGAGAGCTGCCAGCCAGTGTGGGTGTCAGGGCTTTCTTTCCATCCCTTGGGGTTAGAGCCAGGGCTACACTCCCTGCCTGGAGGGGACCTGGTCCTTTGGCCTTGACCAAGTGCTTGCCTCAGAAGGACAGCCCTGGGGTCAGAGGGAAAACAGAAGTGCCCAGAGAACTGATGGCTGAAATGGGTCTAGGAGTAGAGACTCTCAGAGGTGGGGAGGGAGGGGGGGGAGAGGGAGTGAGCTCAAATCTACATAATTTGGATGCAAAATGGTATATATTCTGTCGTCAGGTATTTAGAATGCATTTTAATTTCAGAGGACATGGAATATTGGAAGGCAAAGAACTAAACAAAGAAGGTAACTTGCAATCCATATACTGGTGGAGTTTCTTGCCTAACTGAGGCTAAGTAACATGCGAAAATAGCCGCATCATTCCATTATTTTTTTTTTCATTTTTAATGTTTATTTACTTTTGAGAGAGAGAGACACAGTGTGAGTGGGGAAGGGGCAGAGAGAGAGGGAGACACAGAATCTGAAGCAGGCTCCAGGCTCTGAGCTGTTAGCACAGAGCCCAACGTGGGGCTTGGACTCATAAACCGTGAGATCATGACCCGAGCTGAAATCAGATGTCCAATGGACTGAGCCACCCAGGTGCCCCCGCATTGTTCCATTATGTATCAAATAATAAACATGTGCTGTGGCCAAACATTCTTAGAGGAAGCAATGGAAGTCCTGACATCTTTATCTCTACGAAGAAGTAATGCAATCCTACTTTCCATGAGTGGTCCTCCGTGTTCCCAGGCCAGCAGCACCAGCATCACTTGGGTATTCATCAGACATGCAAACTCTCAGGCCTCTCCCTGGACCTACTGAGTCAGAAATTCTAAACGTGGGGTCCAGCACTCTGTTTTAATAAGGCCTCCCGGTGATTCTGATGCCTCTTGAAATCTGAGAAGCTCTGCTCTACACAGCCCTTGTCTTTTGGAGTCAAGTATTTAACTTTGGTCTGAAAGTCAGAATAAATCCATGCGTAATGAATTTAAAATAGGGTTTGGAATATGGGAAATAAAACTTGGTAAATATATAATCATCACTCCCATCTCCTACCCCATGCAAGAAAGCTCCCATAAACCCGGGGAGGACCTAGGAGAAGAGACAGACAGGATGAAAGAGGAGGAAACAAGCTTAATGGGCCCTGGGCAGACCATCAGATGATGGGCCACAGGGCTCTGCTTTCATCCAGGCTCACGGGGCATCTCAATCACCATTCAAACTAAACGAAAGCAGGGGCGCCTGGGTGGCCCAGTCGGTTGAGCATCCGACTTTGGCTCAGGCCGTGATCTCATGGTTCGTGAGTTCAAGCTCCATATCGGGCTCTCTGCTGTTGGCTCAGAGCCTGCTTTGGATCCTATGTCCCTCCCCGGTTCTCTGTCTCTCAAAAATAAACAAACATTAAAAGAAAAAAAAAAACTAAATGAGTGCACGCACAAGTTAAAATTTACAGATTTAATTAAGTTGGCAGAAATCCCAGAGGTTGGACTGATAGATCTAAGAAGACACCAATGGTTTTGGAACAATGGTTTACAGCTAACAGCATGTCATGTACTGGAGATCATGAGTTGTAGTCAAGACCAAGGAGCCAGGAACACCAGTGCAAATTAATTTGGGTCTGTAAAGGTGACAGACTCAGCATAAAGGGCAACAGTATGCTGCGATCACAGGAGCTGCCATCGAGATGCTGGGCTCTCTTCAAGCAAAGGTTAACTTTCAAGGGGGGTGTGGTAGACTGAAAAATGATCCCTCCACAAAGATAGCCACATCCTTATCCCTGGGACCAGTGAATGTTACCTTATACAGGTGGAAGGTGTCTTTTCAGGTATGATTAAGGATCCTGAGGTGGGGAGAGTTTCCTGAGTTACCCACATGCATCCTAAATACCATCAGATGCATTCTTCTGAGGGGGGGGGCAGGGGAATTGGGCTACACATAAAAGAGAAGGTGATGTGAAGACAGAATGGAGACAGAATTGAACAGCGCACTGTGGTCCCTGGCCAAGCGTCCCCAGCAGCCACCAGAAGCTGGAAAAGACGAGGCATAGACTCCCATGCAGAGGGAGCACAGCTCTGCCAACACCTTGATCTTGGCCCAGTGGTACTGGTTTTGAATTTTGCCCTCTAGAACCAGGAGAGAAGAAACTTTCTGTTGTGGTCAGCCACTGTGCTTGTGGTCATTTGTCAAAGCCGCCGCAGGAAACTCCTACAGGGAGAAAGAAGACAGTTCTTTTCCATTCTTCGCTTAGAAGTGCTGCCTTTGGTTCTGGGTACCATGCATTAGGAGATACATTTACCGAAGCATTAATAGTTGTTTTGGTTATTCCTCTTGATCCCAAGAGGAAAAGTTAAGACCGTTAGTTGGAGTCTACCTGGTGATAGATTTCAGCTCAAAATAAGGAAGCACTGGCATCGCAAAGAGGGAATGAACAGCCTTACAGGGTAGTGAGATCACCATGGCTGGAGGGTTTCAAGCAGGGGCTGAGCTGCCTTTTGTTAGGAATGCAAATGCTGTAAAGAGAATGTAAGCCCAGATTCAAGCGTGGATTCAAGGCTGTGGACGGCTCCTTTAAACCCAGACATCCTGGGCCTGGATAATTGTTCAGCAATTCTCTGCTCTCGCTGGAGCCAAGGCAGACAGGAAGAAAGAAGGGACAAAAAGGTTGTAAAAGTCTGAGTGAGCAATGATTAAACCCAGGCACGGATGTGGCTTTGGAGATGGAGAGGAAGGAATGCATTTTTAAAGAGGTTTTGGAGGCTTAAGTAATCAGTCTTTGGCAGCAGCTCGAATTTGGAGAAAGAAGAGTATTTATTAGGTGTCTATGAAGAGCACTGACCCCGGAGCTGTGGGCAAGATAAACACAGATGGACACTTGTCCCCAGGAAGAGAGCAGAGCCCACGTGAAATCATGAGGGGGTAGGGTCCTCATAGTGAGGTACTTTGATATGGGTACAAGTGTGAAAAGGGAAGGATCAGAGAAGACTAGGTTCATCAGAGGTTTTGGGGGTTTTGCTTTGGAGGAAGTGGGCTTTGAAGGATGGCCAGATCTAGTTAAGAGAAGAGGAAAGAGGAGAAAGTGTGAAGGCAGAGAAGTGGACGGGGCCCGTGGGTACTCTCTGCTGAAGCAAGACAACGCACCCCGGTTGGGTCTGCGTGGCAAACAGCAGGGAAGGGTTCAGATGCAGCTGGATAAGCAGCCCAGGCTCCAAGACAAGGCCTGCAGTGAGGCTTGCAGTTCCAGAAACGACCAAGAGGCTGCGAAGTTACGAGGCGTGTTTAGTTGCTGTCGCCTTCCGTTTGACTGTGGTTGCCAGGTCTTCAGAGAGGACCTTGGTGGCCTAGCTTGGGGCAGTACTTCTCAAACAAAACTCAAAAGTGCAACTCAAAAGACAAAAGCTTAATGGATTTGAATCCATCAAAAGGAAAGGGCTCTATTCAGAGAAGGACCAGGTTCTCCAAAGGCAGATTGGTAGAAGATGCAATGTCAAAACTGACTAGGGACCGGGGATCCCTAGATCCCTCAGGATCTAGAATACACAAGAACCCTGCAAAGCAGCAGAAAAGTTAGAAACCCCCTCTCTCCAATGGACAAAGAATCAGAAGAGGCATTTCACAGAAGAAGAAACCCCCCTGATGAACAGGTGCGTGAAGAGGTGTTCAAACCCACCAGTAATTAGAGAAATACAAGTGAAAATGACAGTGAGTTCTCATTGCCACCCATCCAACTGGAAAAAACTAGAAAGCTGGATAATGCCAAGTGGTGGCCAGGGTGTGGGAACAGTGGAATTCCTGGGCCTGCCAGAAGTGTGCAGGCTGGTGCGGCCGTGCCAGAGAGCAGTACTTGATCAGATCCAATATATGTGTGCGCTGGCACCCAACAATGTCAGCCCAGGCAGGATTCCAAGCGAAGTCCTCTACATGTCCTAAGGGGCATGAAGATGCTGGCTGCCTTTGTTTATGGCAGTGGGTGTCCTTCTATGGCGGGTGGATGGGTACAAATGGAGGAGGCTCTCTCTGAAGCACTCTGCCCATGTCAGAAGGAATCAATTAAATGTACACATGACAACATGACTAGATCATTTAAAATATAGTGTGTGGGTCAAGAAAGTGAGAGACAAGGAGGCTATAGGACATTCGGGTACATTTAATACTACATGCATATCCAACACCACATGGCTGATAGGGGACATGCTAACAATGTACGTAGGTCACACTGGAATGGTCACCTGTGAGAGAAAGGAAAATGGAAGCCAAGAGAAAAAATGCGTGCATGTAGGAATGAGATAGGACTCTGTAGGAACTAATGAAGTATACAGTGTGGAATGTGATTAACCCAACCGTCTGCTTCTGGGGACAAAGTAAAGAGATCTCTTAAGCATTATATCAATTACTAATGCAATTCCATATCTACATATTGAACAGATGACTTTTGAGCATTAGCAAAGAAAGTGGTACCAAGAGGAGCCCATTATGGACAATAATGTGGAAGTCATGACACAATTTTTTTTTAATGTATAGAGCTACTAAACTAATAGATCAAGGGATACCACCAGGGATTGCACAGGAAATCCTTGTCATGAACTTTTTGAAAAGTAAGAAGAAATATGGACAGAATAAATATCGAATATGTTGTTTGAGTTGTTTGAGCAGCAAAATCCAGTAGAGTTTGGTTCACCAACTTAACTCTATGTAAAGCTGCGATTCTTATGAGTTTTCAGGTTGTTACTCTTTGAGAACCTTATCAAAGTTTTGGCTCCACTTCTCAGAAAAATATACAAGAGCATACACAAAATTTTATGTTAAGTATTGGAGATTGGAACAGTGTGAGCCCTCGGAGCCCTGGATCTCATGCTGTGAACCAAGTTCAACCAGTTTTTAAGCAAGGATACCCACCACCGACACCTGTCTGTAAAAGTGTCCCCAGGTTGTCTTGTAGCTCAAATAGCAGATCAAACCTCACTGATCATGAGAATCATCTAAGGATCTTTTGTAAGAAGACAGATGTCCAGGCCTCATCATTAAAGGGTTCTGCTATATTAGAACCTAGAAATCTGTGTATTTTTGCTTTTCTCCAGGTTGATACAGGGGTGGGACAAAAGCTGGCCAGTCACAGCCTTTCCTTGGGATGTTTCTAACTCCACGTAGTGTGGGACATGCAGTCAATGTCTATTACCAACCCACTGGTGCTCACCAGCAGGTGCACCCATCCCCTACCTATTGCAGGTGCTTCTCCGAACGCTTACACCCATGACTTCAGGAGACTTGCCTTGGCTGGTAGCAAGCCCTTTACCTGAGACCCCCAGAGGAATCCAGGGCCCACTCTCAGAGGATGATGACTCAAAGAGACAGCCTGAGTTTGAGGACTGGATCCATCACTTACTAAGCTCTTTGACTATGGGCAGTCTACTTAACATCTCTGTGCTTGGACATCCTGTGTTATGAATTTTAGATAAAAGTGATGAACTCAGAGCCTAGCCCAGAGGAGACCTCAACAAATGGTAGTATTATGGTATGGTTTATTTTTATCACTATACAATCCTATAGGATGACATTGGGAACTGGAGGTGTTTGGGGTATAAAATACAAGTCTCTGGGGAAGGAGACTTCCTTCCTCAAATGTGTGAAGGGCAAGTGAGTGAGAGAGAAATTAGACACTTGTAGACAGTCACCGGAAAGCAAACTACCCAGACCCAAGGGTGGGAGTTACAAGGAGGCAGAGATCACACAAGTATACCAGGAAAAGCAATAGGCTCGCACAAGAGATAAGGAGGGAAACAAAGTGGTAAGGATCTCCCAGCACCTTCAAGTGATGAAGCAGAGATTGAGTTGAGCCATTTCCAACTATATGATGATTTAGAGAAGTAGGCCTAGGCTTTGATATCTCTTCTAGTTTAAATAACTTAAGATCCATTAACCAGCTCTAGAATCTTAGGTTGCTTCAAGTTGGCCTAAGTAGCCACCTATATTGCCTCCTAGGTAATATGAGTAATACCTCAGCATTATTTACACTAGGTAATGGGAATAACCCAAATATCTATCAATAAGGTATTGGTTAAATATATTATACCCGTCTTTCTTGGTACATTCATGTAACAGAGTGATCAATAGCCATTAAACATGATACTGCTAAACATCAAAACTGATCACGTAGACCCAAGGTGATCTACCATGGGTCTACATGTTTAACAGCCGAGAGGCCAGAGGTGCTGGCCAAGCAGAATAGATCTAGCCGCAGCCAGAGAGCTCTGCCAGAATGCTCCATCAGAGTATCGGTCCCATGTAAGGTCTGTGTCTGCCCACATGCAGAGCTGTGACATCCATGCAAGGTCATGCACAGACTGCATGTACATAAAGAGGTATCTGGAAGGATGTGCACCCCAAATCGTTCATGGGTGTGAGACTTGAGGTGATTTTTTTAAACTTTGTTACATTTTCTGTATTGCTTGAGCTTTCAAAATGAGTATATTATGTTTTGATTTAAAAAATCAAGTGTTCATTTATAGGATGAAGGTAAAATCAATGAGCAGACTTTCCTGAAAGAGTTCTGGGGCTTCCATGTCCATTTGAAGGACCCTCCTTCAGAGTATAGCAAGGAGCCCTAATCTTTCTCCTGCTTCCTGCTTTCCACACTCCTGTTGGGTACCTTCTAGCATTAGGGGCTGTCATGGAGCATGCTGTGGTCCAGGCCATGGGACTCTGGAGGATATACTGATGATGTGTGCACCTCAGTTTCCCGTCCATAAAATTGATGTGATTTATTTAGACTGAATGGTCTTTCAGCTCTGTGGTTTATAAAATCTGAATAAAATACCCTTAAATATTTTTAAATAAGTATTTTTTATGTTCATTTATATATTTTGAGAGAGAGAGGGTGAGCAAGCAAGGGAGGGGCAAAGAGAGAGGGACAGAGAGAATCCCAAGTAGGCTCCGCACTGTTAGCACAGAGCCCGACATGGGGCTCAATCCCACAAATGGTGAGATCATGACCTGAGCTGAGATCAAGAGTCAGACGCTTAACTCACCGAGCCACCCAGGAACCCCAGCCTTAAACTTTTGATAAGAGTAATAAACTATAAGCACAATTTAAAGAATTATTTTTGCCCTGAACTGTTTGAAGATAAGGAGCCATAGCTGACCTGATACACAACCCCTGAATATTTTAGTGTGTGTTTCCTCTGAATAAGGAAGTTCACCTACTTAATCACAATACAACCATCAAAATCAGGACATCAACGCTGACACACTCAAGTGTCAGCAATTGTCTCTTTCTAGAAAAGGATCCAGGTCTGAATCCCAAGCTGCATCTAGCTGTCCTGTTTTCCAAGTCTCCTTCAGCCTGGGACAGTCCTCGGACTGTCCTTGACTTTCAGGATCTTCACACTTCTGAAGATGACAGGCCGGTTATTTTGTAGAATGTTGCTCAAATTGGGTTTGTCTGATGTTCTGTTGTGATTACATGCATGTTACACACCTTCAGAAGGAGGTTCCCAAATGTGATGCTGTGTTTTCTCATTGTCCCCTATCAGGTGGCACAAAATTTTGATTTGTCCCATTACTGATGAAGTTCACTCTGATCACCTCATTAGAGTTAGCGCCAGCCAGTCTTGTCTGTAAAAATTCCATTTCCCCTTCAATGTCAAATAACTATTCCATGGTGAATGCCATGTTCCTCATTACTTTATCCTTTCACTTATTTCCATATATTATTTTTTATATATATTCTTTCAATGTATTATTTCATTGGTTTATATCTGTATGTACTAATGGCTTCCTATTTTATTCAACAGGTTATCTGATATTATTGTTTTATATTCTGATGCTCATACTGTCCCTGGTTTGGCCATTGGGAGCCCCTTCAACCTGTCTTTTGTTACTTAGAAGCCAAGATTTGGGTGTTAAGTGTGCCTTTTGCTATTTGAATGTCACTGTGCCCAGACAGTCCCGGTGCACAGAGCCAGGAAATAGATGTATAGATGGAGATGGAGATATAGATTGGTACATATACACATATCCAGCTACATTTCTTTCTTTCTCTCTCTATCCATTGAAAACCAACTTCAGACACCTCCAAGTTCAAATACCTCCAGTTCCAAATCAATTAGAAATTCCAGTTTTCTCCCTCTTCATACTTGTACCTTCTTTCCCTGACAGTGACAAACTTGCTTCTCATGATCCTTAATATGTGCACCTACTTGGCCAATCTCCCTGTGAGTGGCCCGCCGCCTACTCGACTCCACCCCTCCTCGCCCTGCTCAGACTCCGACACCCCACTTCGGCCACCTTCCCTGGTGACCTTTGCCCCCACCATCATTCGGTGGCTCTGCCCCCTCCCTCACTGCGTCAACAGGCTGGCCCTCCACCTTGAGGCTTCACGTAATTGCATGCTTCTAAGCTAACAAAGAGACCTGAAAACAATACACTGTTCTTGGGGCACCTGGATGGCTCAGTCGGTTGAGCATCCTACTCTTGACCTCAATTCAAGTCATGATCTCCCAGTTCATGGGATTGAGCTCCACATCAGGTTCTGTGCTGACAGTGCAGAGCCTGCTTGGGATTCTCTCTCTCCTCTTTCTGCCCCTCCCCAGCTCCTGCTCTCTCTCTCTCTCTCTCTCAAATTAAAAAGACCCAAAAACAAAAAAGACCAAAAAAGAAAACCAAAAACACAATAAATAGCTCACAAAACATTCTATGTATTTTCACTTTACCTCTTACCTTCCCTGTTTTAAAACCACGTTCCTAGCACCTTTGTGGCATAACATGGTGAGAACTGCCCCCCACCCCCACCGTGGACACACACATACAGATCAGCATACAACCTACACGTGGCAGGAGAGTTCATCATTGGCAACCCTGACCCCCTCAGAGCTCCAGTTTCATGGCCCCACTGTGTCCTTGATGTCCCCACATGGATGCTGCACAAGCACCCTAACTGAACACGCCCGAAGAGATCATCAGTCCCCCGGCACGTCCTTCCACAGGCTTCCTGCTTTCAGTGCATGGAGTCCGCATGCACTCGGTTTCCCATTCTGAAAAGGAGTTGTTCTCAATTATTCTCCTTCCCCGTTGCCCCTTTCCACACCTAATGAATTGACTCTACCTCCCCAAATACTCCAGATCTGCTGGAGGCCCGCTCCAGCCAGTCCAGGGGTCCCTGAAGGATGGATGGTGTCAGCGAGAGAAAGTGAAAGAGCCACGAGAATCTTTCTGATCACCAGGCAGGCGTCTCTGTCCTGTTGATTTTGGTGTATTTATTTACAGGTCAAACGATAACATGAGATCAGAAAAATGAATTTTTTACAATGGAAAACTCTTTGTGATAAGATGCTTTGGGAAGTGTACAAAAACAGGATGGAACTATACTTGCAGAATTACTCCAATCATAGTGAGGTTGAGTAAATCTTACAACTACGGAAATAACAGGATGTTCTTAGTGAAAAGCAGAATAACATATATATTTGTTCTAAGTTCATAACGCTACAATTAGGTTATAGGTTATGTATACATATAGGCTAGGAGCCATTCTGTCTGGCTCACAAGAGGACCAATGTTTTTGAGCTGGTTAATAAGTTGTTTGTGCAAACATTTTTGACTTGATGCTGAACGTGTAAACACCATGGAGGCCTTAAATGTGTCAGCCTTTGTTTTGGGGTTTATGTTTTAGCTACTCTTATCTATCCTCATCCCAGCTGCCAGTGCAAGGGAGGGTGTTTGTGGAAAGTAGGCCTTAGGGAAGGGACTGCCATACATTACGAGTTAGAAAACGTATAAGTATTAACTTAAGTTCTGCCCTTATGTTCCTTAACTCTAAATTAGGCTCTTTGTCTGGGGCCAGGCTCAATTATAACTCTTGTGTTCTTAACCCCCTTTATTATCTAAGTCTTGGATCTGCAAGACCCACAGGAAGAGCCTTTTGACCATCATTCACAGTGCTTTCATCTAAAATCTCTTTTGAAGAGGCAGGATTATGCTTTTCCTTATGAGGTATCTGTGTGCGGAATATTGGTCTGATCTGGAATATTGTGAGGCCTGGTCAATACCAGCAGCCTCATTTCCAACATGAGCCAGTAGTAGCAGAAGGAGATACCAGTTTCACTTCTCATGGCAGGAGCTGTGCAGACACTGCCATTTCCTCTTTGTGACTGCCATCCAGCGAGGCTGGTAAGGCTCCCAGCACAGATCTGTCTCTTTCCATCCACTTCCGTGCTCATCACCTGGCCTTGGTCACCATTGCCCACCCTTGAACCACAGTCATCTCCCTGGGTCGGTCGTGCAGTCACCACACCTCCCTGCTCCAACCTTGGCCTGTGCGTGTGACTTGCCTTGGCCTATGGATGTGAACAGAAACTTACGAGGGAGCCCAGGGCTGGTTCTGCTGGGGGGTGGGGGGGGGGACACCACGGTCCTGTGTCCCCTCAGGGCCGCCTTCTTCAGCCTAGTCCTGTGGTGAGAGGAAGTTGGGGCAAAGCAGCGGCCTCTGCAGTGTGAGCAAGAACCAAACGTCCTCATTGTGAGGATGGAGCCATTTGGGGGGCGGAGCTTACGGAGAAGTTCCCTGGAGTCTGTTCTGCTCGGCAGCCCTACACTATCTTTCTAAAAAAAAAATTAATGAAGTCACTCCCAGTGATTTCACCTCATCCCAGAGCCTCCAGGGGCTTCCTGTTGTACTGTGGCCCTGGTGACACATCTCTGATGTTTCTACGTCTCTGTACTTTACTTCCTGTCGTGTACCTCCTCCCACTGGAAGGAAAGCTCTGTGAGAGCAGAGACTGGTCCGCCTTGGTGCCTGTGGGCTCCCATGCCCAGAACCAACCCCGACTCATACCCAATAAACATTTAGGAAATGGGTGAGCGATGTGTGGTCATTTTTCTAAAAACAAGGAATGTCCTTTGCCTGGTCTTTAGGAGAAACCATAGGACGAGATGTTGGAGACCAGGTGGGATGAAGAATACCAGCCTTGGGAAAGTGCAGGAGCTGTTGAGGGGCTGCTGGGACCCCATCCTGGCCCCCCCGGCCAGCAAGCGGTTCGAAGGCAGTGGCGTGGCACCCACTTCTCTGGGTCCTGATCTTCTTTTCCCAAAAATGCAGATCTTTAGAAAATGATCTCTAAAGACTTTTCTGGTTTTGTGATGCTGAGGGCATTTCACACCCTGGACAAGCAAATCAGGCTTGGGGAGGAGGCGGCTGAAGGCCAACGGGTGCTCAGTGAGCTCCTTCCCCAGAAACAGAGCAAAACTACAAGCCGCTGAAGATAAAAGAAAAGAACTCAGAGGCTGGACTTGATCCATGAACAGTAAGTCATTTCTGGGATGCTGAGGACCCTTCTGCCACAGGCAAGGAACTAACCTGACGTGAGAACCCCACGCACTCCAGGGAAGTTAGCACACGCTTCTGATCTTCACTTTATAAAGTAGGGCAGGCGTTGCCAATTTCACAGGGTTGCTGTGAAGGTTAGCTAACAAAAAATAATACTAACATTTCCTGACTGCTTCGTATGAACCAGCCTCCGTGCTAAGTGATTTATAAGCACCACCTTATTTCTGTCAATAATCCTATAAGGTTGGAACGACTGTTCCCTCTGTTTAACAGATGAGACTGGGCATCAGGTGGTTACTCAGCTTCCTCAGGGCCCCGTGGCTGGGAGACATAATCTACATGATGCCTGTCACTTGTCTTCCCAGGCAGGACTTTGTCTGCTCCTCTGTTCATGTATGTGATGGTACCAGCTCTGCCTGACGTGGAACACGCGGTGCTTCCTGTCTACTTTTCGGCAGTGTGCTAACTTGGTCCTCTAGAGAAATGCTTTTCTGTCTTCTGTAAATTAAGGCTGGCAGCCCGCTGCTTTGGAGAGTCACCCTACCCTAAGCTCTTGGTTGTGTGTGTGCGCGCATGCATGTGTGTAAATTTGCACACATGTGCATTGAACTTCTAGTAGGTTTTCTGTTGTCACTTGCTTCTATGACCAAGGAGGGGATTCTGCTCCCTGTGTAAACAGGGCTCTGCTCAGAGAAGGACTGTGGGGTGGATAAGGTGCTGGGCGCCTGTGGGTCATTCTGGTAGGTTTGCCAAGGATAAGTAGCTGCAAAGTGAGGCCATGGGTAGAGCAACGAAACAAGTTTTGAAAGCACAGGGCACAAATGTATCCAGCTTTGGGGTCTGTGGGCTGTGTGGTACGGAATAGTCCCAGGGCTCAGGAATTATAAGGATCTGAGACACCCCAAAATTCTGTTTATTTTAAATAGTAAGTTTGGTAGCATCCAGGCTAGGAATAATACATAAATAGGGGCGCCTGGGTAGCTCAGTCAGTTGCGTGTCCGACTTGGGCTCAGGTCATGACCTCACGGTTGGTGGGTTCGAGCCCCGCGTCACGCTCTCTGCTGACAGCTAGCTCAGAGCCTGGAGCCTGTTTCCCATCCTGGATCTCCCTCTCTCTCTGCCCCTCCCCTGTTCTCTCTCTCTCAAAAATAAATAAAACATTTAAATATATATATAAATAAATCGGTTGAAATGTTTTATTGATTATTCTAAAAATTCATTACCCAAAGGTTTTCATTTTTAATTTAAAAAAAAAACTCTTAAAGGGGCACCTAGGTGACTCATTTGGTTAAGTTTTGGACTCTTAATTTCTGCTCAGGTCATGATCTCATGGTTCATGGGATCAAGCCCACATCAGGCTCTGCACTGATAGCACGGAGTCTGCGTGGGATTTTCTCTCTCTCTGCCCCTCCTCTGCTTGTTCTCTCTCTCTCTCAATAAATAAACATTAAAAACAAACTCTTAGGGAAAAATAGAGTTCTTGTCTGGTTCTTGTTCTCCCTCTAGGCCTCTACACACGGTCAGGAGATGGGTGATTGGAAGGGACTGTTAGTAACCATCCACTTCAATCCCTCCCTAGGATATAGCAAGAGTGCTCAGACTGCAGGATGTTAACTTTTGGCCAAAGAAAGGCACACAGTGAGGTAAAAGGATGCCAATCTCTAGATGTCTTCAATCATAGCCTCTCAGGTTAGAAGGATTTTAAAGATCAGGGGCACCTGGGTGGCTCAGTGGTCCAACTTCAGCTTAGGTCATAATCTCAGTTTGTGAGTTCGACCCCCATGACGGGCTCTGTGCTGTGCTGACAGCTCAGAGCCTGGAGCCTGCTTTAGATTCTGTGTCTCATTCCCTCTCTGTCCCTCCCCTACTTGTGCTCTGTCTCTCAAAAATAAATAAACGTAAAAAAAATTTTTTTAAAGAAGGACTTTAAAGATCAAATTAGTCCAACCACCCTCCAAATTCATGTCTCTTTGACAGCCTGACTGCCATCTGTGTCTGAGTCTGTCTAGTCAGGGAGCTCACTAGCCTTCAGGGGCCTGTCCATCTTTACAGAGTTCTAAGTATTTAAAAGTGTTTTTATTGATCAGAATTCGATCTGGTGTGGCAACTCTTNCCCCCCCCCCCCCCCCCCCCCCCCCCCCCCCCCCCCCCCCCCCCCCCCCCCCCCATGTCTCTTATTTGCCTGCTCCTGGAACCTAGAGCATCCAGAGTCTGGTATTTCTGTGAGTCCTGCCCCAACTCTGGACTAAACGCAAGGCCAAGAAGAGGCAATGAAACACATACCAATTTTTTAAAATGTTACTTTATTTTTGAGAGAGAGGGAGAGAATGCAAGTAGTGGAGGGCAGGGAGAGAGAGAATCCCAAGCAGGCTCTGCACTGTCAATGCAGAGCCCAATGCTGGGCTCGAACTCACACACCCTGAGATCACAACCTGAGCTGAAGTCAAGAGCTGGACGCTTACCTGACTGGGCCACCCATGCACCCCCAACATGTACCAGTTCAACTGCAAGCCCTACAGATGCCTGTGTGTTTTCCTGCTGACAACAACCTCCAAAAACAATATCGTCACCAGAGCCTATCCCTGGTCTTTGCCACGGCTAACATTCTGTAAGCCTGGGCAGAGGGTACGTCATGGGAGAATTCTCTCTACCTTCCTCGCCTGCTGCATCCACATAAGGCGATGTTAGGCTCCCGGCTCCTGGCTGTGCTCCCTGAAGATTTCTTCCTGCGTGGCCACAAGCTGCAAATCTACTCAACCCATAAATCACAGCCAGCGAAGGGCTGATAATACTCCCCGAGAGCTTCTGTGCAGCACTCTCGCTCAAGAACTCCTTGTCAAGGTCTTGACAGTTTATGCCCTCAAAGCCAGATCAGAACCCTGTGAGGCACTGAAGGCTTCCTGATCTTTCCTGGACAGCAAGGCTGAGTGGCTGGAGTTTACACAGGGGTCACAGCCAGCTGTCAGGCGAGCGGAGAAGCACAGCCAGGTGGAAGGACACAGAATTACGGGAAGGAGGAAGGTCACCGTCAAGTAGACCATATCTTAAGTAAGTCAGTAATTGGTCCCATTTATTAATTACTGGGTGCCAGTCCCCATGCTAAGCATCTTCTGTATGTTATCTCATTAAATTGCAATGAATCTTCACTAGAATCTTTAAGGGAGCTATTGTCATTCTATTTTACCGAGAGGAATTGGAGGCACAGGGAGGCGGAATCATTAGTAAAGGTCATATCATTAGTAAATGGCTGATGTAGGATTTAAACCTAGATTCTCTAAATTGAGACTCTGAACCACTACCCATTCGGCTCCTTCCTGTGCAGACACTCCCTGAAGTGGAGGAAGGGCGCCTCTCCCTCCTCCCATCTCCTGGGAACTGCAGCTTGGAAGCCCCTAGGCATTTAGCAGGTGGCCATTTCTCACCCCCAGCCTGAGTATCAGATGCTGCCACAGGCTGGGACTCAGTTTGTGGAGCAAAACGCTGAGTCACATGACAGGCCTAATTCATTCCCCTTCTCGACACCCACCCCCCCACCCCCAAGCCAAGTGGCCAGTCATTGCTCACAAGGGACAAGAGATCTCACTGAGTACTCAAATTGCATCTGGAACCTCTAGGTATTTTAAGGGCCTCTAATACCAATGCTTCTGGAGGCTTTCTCCAAGCAAACCACTAACATGCTAGGAATTACAGTGAGGCTGACCCCAGCAGAAATCTCACTGCATAGTAAAGCCACTTCTTGAACGTGGATGACTGGACACAGGAGCCCAGAGTGAGGCCATTCCATCCGGGGCAGCTGCTGGGCCTCGCTCACCCAAGGGCAAGCCTGGATGGAGAAGTCAGCCAGCGCTCATGGCCATCCTGCTCTCGCCCTCCTTAAAGTCTTCAGCACTGCTCTCGATTACTAACAGAGCAGTCTGAATGCACAGCAAATATGACCTTTTTACAACCCCCTTTACCAGCTTTATTTCCCATCTGACTCCTACACCCTCCCTTCCCTCCTTGTACATCAAACCCTTTATTCCCCAAGACCTGCCAAGTTCTTCCAAGATGTGAGCTTTAGCACCTGCTGCTCCCCTTCTTTACCTCACGAACACCTACATACCCTTCAAGACACAGCACAAATGCACCTCTTCTCCAGAACATTCCCTGGTCCCTGAGTAATACTTCTTCTTATGCTCACATGGTCAATTATTCAAACATCTCTTCCTTCTACCAATGAATGTGCTGAACTCTTATACTTTTATAGAGATCGTCCCTGTTAGACCCCAAACTTCTCAAGGTTGCAATTGTCATAATAATGACAATGACCATAAGTAGTTGCATCTGATATGCCACATGGCTTCGTAGAACATCCTCATGGTTATTGGTAAAGCACTGCTGTGTCCACCCAACAGATGTTAGGCTCCCCCTGGCATCTCACTTGGCTTACGCTGTGGTCCCCACCTGGGAGCGTCTAAGTCCATACCACTCGTTGATGGTCCGCATTAAATCTCCAGTTGTTACTTTCCTTCTTTCTACTTATTCTCATTTTTTCTCCAAGCTCTTCACAAAGCTGTTGTTATTCTCTCATGGTCTGTTTGATTGCTCTTCCAATGTTTGATTACTAATTCCACGTTTCCTGACATCTTATACACAGTCATTCAGCCAGTTTTAATGGCTTAAAACTTTGACACCTCTGATTACATAAATCCAGAAGTGAATACAATTCTTCCACAGAATCGCTAAGAGTTATTATATGTTGGTAGCAAAGTCTTACTCATCATTGAATGTGATCACTGATTCTTGAATATTAGTAGGTAGCGTGGTGGTAGCACCTCACCCCTGGCCGGTCCTCGGGAGGTAACCAAAGCGTCTTTGATACAGGTAGGTATTATAATCGGTATCGAATTCCACAGAGAGATGTAGGTACAGCACACAGGTGTGGTGATAACACTTACCACGTGCTGCTAGCCTTCACCTGAGATCTTCCTCGCACAACAGTGGTGGGCCCTCAAATAACCCCTGCAGAAGCTGTTGGGACCAGAAAGCTGGGAAGTCTATCTGCACACCTACCCTGGATCCTGGCATGGTGTGTCTTCAACAGACCCTTCCCTACAAACCCAAGAAGAATTAATGATTGAGGGGAGTAAATGAATGCATGACAGCCTCACCTATGTCATCAAGACTCGTACACCTTGGGGACTGATGGAGATACGGTGGCCACTTGGATGTAGGGTAGCACTGACAGTGGTGCTGGTGGTGATAGTAGATAATGGAAATCATGGCGTCTAGGACCCAGAGTAATCTGACCCTTCCCAGACCCTGAAGACTTGGGATCTCTAAAGTAGGCCTCCAAGAAAATCTATGGAGACGTGCGAAGATGAAGCTAAAATTATATTTATAATTATTTTAAGAATATGAACTCAGGCTCTTATTTAATATATACATATTTGATATGTAGGTTGACAACAGAATAATAAATATACACCTTATACACGATATACACCTTAAAATAAACCTGTGTATGTTAGGGGATATGTGCTCAGAAATTGTTATTTTCTTTTATTATATTTCGAGAGAGAGCATGCATGAGCAAGGGAGAGGGGCAGAGGGAGAGAGAGAAAGAGAACCCTAGGCAGGCTCCATGCTCAGTGTGGAGCTGAATGTGGGGCTTGATCCCATGACCCTGGGGTCATGACCTGAGCCAAAATCAAGAGTTGCATACTCAACCGCTGAGCCACCCAGGCACCCCCCAGAAATTGTTAATGATTGGGAGTCATACTCAGTATAGTTTGGAGACCACAGACTTGGGAGGGGCAGCCAATCCGAGTTACGTGGCAGGGAGGGGAGTTGGAAGGCAGGGGCCTGATAGGAGGCTCCAATTCCCCTGAAATGGTCACAGACTACCTCGTAGCAGAGTGGGATGAAGGGCCACTCCAGAGAAGAAGTATCTCTCTAAGAGCCCCAAGAGCCTAAAACAATCAGGAAATGATTCTAGATTTTTTGGCCAACAGAAACCCAATCCTCTTTTGTGTAAGCATCTCTGAACACAGAGCTGATAGCGGGCAGACGTTATTAATAGAAATTCCTCACCAATTACTGTGGTGACCACTGTCTTTTCTAACACTACACTGGATTCCCACCACCTCAATTTTACAAAAGTTTAACAAGTTCAGAGAAGCTAAAGAAATGGCCGTAGTCCCAACTGGTAACTGGCCAAACCAAGACTCTAGGCAAGGCCTGTCTCAGACTCCAGAGTCCGCACTCTCTACCGTAATGCCCTGATGATGCCTGAGCTGGAGCATGTGAAGGAAATCCTCTCCCTTGACCGCTGTGACTAGCCACCCCACCCCACCCCCGCCCCCGGGTCAGACTGCTCTGTTTGCAGAAGTAACTTTGCAGGGGCACTCAAGTGGCTCAGTCACATAAGCGGCCCACTTCGGCTCAGGTCAGGATCTCATAGTTCCTGAGTTTGAGCCCCACAATGGGCTCTCTACTGTCAGCACAGAACCCGCTTTGTGAGCCCACTTTGGATCATCTGTCCCCCCCCCACCCCTCCCCTGCTCTCCCTCTCCCTCTTTCTCTCAAAAACATTAAAAAAAAAAAAAGAAGAAGAAGAAGAAGAAGAAGAAGCATTTTTGCAGAGCCAAGCTGAGGTTTTCCTCAGGGCATCTTGGCACACGTTCTGGGTGCCCACTGAAGTACAAGTTGTTTAACATGACCAGGATAAAATCCAGACGTTAAAAACCTTCATCTCAGATCTGACACTGAGCGTGAGGAGTAATTCCACGTTCTCCACAGCCTTGAAGACTTGGGGGCTGTGCTCACCACTTGGACCCAAACTGGAAGAGCAGACTTTTATCAGAAAACTAAAATCTAACCAAACAGTCACAAACAGGCATGCACACACTTTCCATCAAATACCAGTTGTCAATAAACACATTGGCTTGCCTATTGGAGAAGAAAGATGGCACCCTCAAAGGATAGTTGTTCCTCTGTTACAAAAAATAAACGCTCAATTCTAAAAATTCACAACTCTAGTGGTTATGATAACTCCCTATTTCCTCACCTATAAAAGTTCACCTTTTTCTTATCTTAAGATGAAATTTTATCCAACACATATTAACTTTCAACCATCATTCACAGCATCAAGGGTTGGAATTGGCATGCATGGGGAAGGAAAGCACTAGGAAAGAAAATGAATAAAAGACAAGGGAAGAGGAAAATCAGAGCTTTTACTTATTTATTTTTAATGTTTACCTATTCTTGAGAGAGAAAGAGAGAGAATGAGTGGGGGAGGGGTAGAGAAAGAGAGACCTAGAATCTGAAGCAGGCGCCAGGCTCTGAGCTGTCAGCACAGAGCCTCGACGCGGGGCTCGAATTCACAAACCAGGAGATCGAACTCATAAACCATGAGATCATGACTTAAGCTGAGGTCAGACGCGTAACCAGCTGAGCTATCCAGGCTCCCCAAAACCTTTTAAAACCTGAAGACTTGCACACCATCTATAGCAGGCCAGCCTTTGGGGATCTCCGGGTTAGGGCAGCCCGTGTGCTGCATTACCAGATGTGACCGGCAGAGGGCGGCTCCTCCTTGCTTACGGCAGGAAGCCTTGCACCTGGAGCTGCTATTTTCCCGGAGAAGGCAGACTTCAGGGGAGCTCGCCCAGGCAGAGATCCTCCCACCACGAATTGTAATAAGTCTCCTCCTAGTCTTTGCCTCTGCTGAAAGGGCAAGGAAGGGCTGGTGAAGAAACAAACCCCTTGCCAAGGGCCCTGGCACATGTATTCATTCTTCAGCTCCTGCGGAGTGCTCCTGAGGTTTGGGAAGGGAGCGGGGATTAAAGATCAATGAGACTCATCCCTGCCCTCAAGGAGTGTTCGGTGGGGAGGGATTCACGGCCAGGGCAAGGGGAGCCCAGTGGCGGGTCAAACGGGAGAGAGGGGGCACCGACGGGGCGTACCCGTCTGCCCTGAGGGTGAACCGTGCCTCGGGTAAGACCCTGGCGGTCCTGTCCCTGGANGCTACCCTGCCTTACCCCCCCTCCCCCCCCCAGGAGCTGGCCGACTGTCACCAGGCCAGGGCACAGCCTGGCTTCCGCGTGTGCGCCTCAACCCAGCGGGGCCTCCGTGTGTCCCCGGAGTCCCTGAGGGTCCCCGCCTCTGCTGGCTGCCTGGGCTGAGTGCCTCACGTCTTTTCATTTTCTCACGCTTTGCACACAGGTCCTGGTTAAGGCACATGGCCTTGGGGTTCCCCAGGCCCACAACTGTCTCCTGGAGAAGGGGCCCTCATCTTCTCTCTGAAGCAGAAACTCAGACTCACGCACCGTTTAATCGGGACCGTCTGCACCTCCTCCCTGTGACGCTCCGGCGGCAGAGTAGCAAAGGCTTTCTTTCCTTCGAGAATCAGCCCCTGACTGGCTGCCTCTCTCTTCTACCCTCCGGACGCAGCACGGAACCCAGACACGTGTGAACCAGCCTGCGCCTCCTGCCCGGGGCCCTGGCCCCTGCCCCTAGCACTTAGGGACTCCTCCCACCACGAGGGTCTCTCCCCACAGCGGGGCAGGGGTCCCCATCCAGAAGGTGTCCCTGGGAAAACTGGGGCTGTGGTAACCAAACAGGTTCATTCATTTCCTTGAGTCACCTGAATGTGAGTGACAGGGCTGCCCCCAGACCTTGCCTCACCATAGTGTCCCATCCCTGGTGAGCTAGTCATTCAATATTTTAGGTTGACTTGTCCTCTTTAAAAAAAAAAAAAAAACTGGAAGAGTGAGAGAAAATAGGAAATACCAGGGTTGTTATGAAGCCAGAAATCTAAATATAGCTCCTGTAAAGAGCAGCAGACTCCACTGTGGTTTCTCTGTATCTTGAAAAAGCCGCAGCTAATGACCAAAAACAGGCCCGCTTTATCTAGGCTGGTGACCAGCGACCGGGCACTGGCGGCGTGGTAACCGGGATCACACAGCCTCCCAAGGACCGTGGGCCTGCAGCCACAGATGCTTGTCCCGGCCACTCCTTCCGGTCAGAACTGGGACGGAGCAGGGTCCCTGCAGCATCCTGGGGCCCCCCGGGGCCTCAGCCTCCTCAGCGTCAGCAGAGCCATGGGGGCAGAAGGTCAATCAGCGAGATATTCTGAAACCGACCGGAAGGACTTGAGCTGATTGCCCCAGGAACCCTGTCATTACCCCCGTCAGCTCTTATTGGGAACAATCCCCTGGCACATCTAGATGCCACTTACCGAGGGAAGTGCTCGGTAAACATATCACTTTATGGAATCTCCCCAACTCTGTACGAGTCTCCATTTTACAACCAAGGAAGTGGAGGCTTCAAGAGGTTAGGCAACTTCCCCAAATTTGCAAGGCTTGTAAGTTGCAGAAGCAGAATTTAAACCTAGATGTAACTGTCTCCCAGACCCCTGCTATGGTCTTAACCGCTATGCCAGGCTGCTTCGGCCGTAAAACCATGCAGTAAAAACAAATGAGAGCTCAGCCAAGCAGAGAACATTTCCTAATCTGGAGGGTTATCAAGGCTTAAAGCAGCTCCTGCAGACAGACAGCAAACCATATTCTAAGACATGGTTTAGTCCCCTGGAAGAAGGCCTTGGGCACATTTGCCTTTCCAGCGGAGCTCACCCCACAGCAAATGTTTAATTGAGTACGTACTATATGCCAGGACCAGCAGTGAACAGGAACAAGCCCTTACTCTGGTGAGCTTATGTTCCAGGAGGAGAAGAGCTGAGAATACGTTAGCGAATAAATGAGCAAGACAGATCTAGTGTGAAATATCATGAGGACAGCTGTGTGCCAGCACGGGGACAAGGTGGGGCAACCCTGGGCTGGAGGGCACAGTGGCGCCTTTCCAGGGAAGCGATTTACTGTTCAGAGTGTGACTCAGGAGGGATCAGCTGTTTACCATCTGGAGGCAGGTCATTGCCAGCCAAAGGACCAGCCAAGGCCCCCAAGTGGGAACGGGCTTGAAACTGGGGAGCAGTGGGGTCCGATTTGAGTTTTTAGGAAGCCGGTCTGGCTGCCTTTTGGACGAGGGGCCGCGGAGAGGCAGGAGAACCTGGAGGCCAGCGGTACCATGGACAGCAGCGTGGCTGCAGCCCGTGGGTCCCGCCTTGGGAGGCAGCTTGCCGGGGAAATGCTCTCCCCTTCTCCAGCTGCCAGAGATGGGGCTCCCACTCCAGGCCCACGAGAGAACCAAGCAAGGGGAACACTGATGAGACCGGGAAGAAGGGACAGTAGCCCCGCACAACTCTGTCCTCCCCCCGCCCCCTCACACGGGACGCCTCTGTCCTCAGAGAGGGCACATTCCACTCAGTTCTCCTCCTTCCCGGACAGGCTCTGCCCCTGGGGGATGAGGCCACGTACAGGGCTGTGCCCAAGACCCAGGTCTGAGCCAGCGCTAATTCAGGAGAGAAGCTGGTTCAAGCCTATTCTCCGGCCCAGCCAGTGGTCGGGACCCTCTGCCTGACACTGTGCCTGGGGAGCAAGGCGGGTGGTCACTTATGGGCCCCTGAACACTCACCAGAACGGACACAGAGCAGCCCCGGATGGAGAGCCAGCCAGGACCCGCTGACTGGCTCTGGTTGTGAGGGAGGAGGAGGAAAGGGCTTAAGGATGACTTTGAGGTTCTTTTATTTTTTTATTTTTTTATTTCTGACAGAGGGAGACAGCATGAGCAGGGGAGGGTCAGAGAGAGAGGGAGACACAGATTCTGAAGCAGGCTCCAGGCTCTGAGCTGTCAGCACAGAGCCTGACGCGGAGCTCGAACTCACGAACCGTGAGATCATGACCTGAGCCGAAGCTGGACGCTCAACCGACTGAGCCACCCAGGCGCCCTGACTTTGAGGTTCTGACCTAAGCAGGTGAGTAGATGAGACAGAGAAGACTTGGGGGCAGTAGCGAGGGGCAGCCATTTGGAGAAGTCAAGAGTTGTTTGTGTGGTGCCCATCGACCTCCAAGTGGAGAGGTCAAGGGGGCAGCTCAAGGAGAGATGGCTGAGGACCACCCCCCATGCCCTGCAGTGCCCCAGAGGTCATGGGTGACTCCTCCCCCCCATGCCACTGCTGTTCTTTCTGCCCTTGGCTGTCTCTCCCCTGTGACAGCAACGATTTACACAAGGGCACAGTGCAACTCCAAACTGTTTTCTCCCTTGAACCTTAATTAAAAAGTAAATTTTTTTAAGCCATTGGCTCTGTTACAGAGGAGCCAACCTGATTAAGGGACATTGAACCCAGCAAAGGCCGGCTGTGTTGTCATGGGTGTCCTTCCCATTGCTTGTCTAGGGACGTACCCCCAATGACGCAGTAGGAAAGCAGGGGGACAGTAATTGGAGTATTTACAATGGGTCAGGCCCTATGTGAACCACTTCATTTGTTTTCTCTCATCCTCCCAGAGACCCTGAGAGGTGGGTAATACTCTTGCCCCCATTCCACAGATAAGGTAACTGAGGCTTGGGGATTTAGTGAGTAGCCAACCCAACATTACACAGATTAATAAGGGACAGAGGTGGGATTCCAAGTCTGTTGACCCCAATGTCATTGCTCCCAACCGTACAGTCCACAGCATGCCCGTCTTCCCACTCAGATCGAAGTACCCCAAGACCTCTGGAGCAGCCCCAGAACAACGAGGCCCTGCCTCAATATCTGTTCCCAGTCAAGGATCCTTCTTAGCTGAGGCAGCACCACCCCTGCCACCAGCACATAGAGATATTAGTGCAGGTTTCTGATCTGACAAGGCAATGTGCCTACACTGGCTGCCCAACTCCCAGGGCAGGTAGTTCTGGCTCCTGCCTTCATCTTGCCCTGTCCATGATTCCAGAAGGTGGGGCGAAGCTGGGAAGGCAGTGTGTGGAAGCCTAGGAGGGTGAGAGCAGGGCCTCGGGCACCACCCTGGCCACACACATTCCTTCCAGAGCCCAAGTGGGTGATGACATAAAGACCACAGCTGGGAAGGGGAGGCAAGGCTCCAACCAGAATCCATAATCTAGCGCTGTCTGATGACCCAAGTCAGGTCGTCAAAGTCTCCGAGCCTCCAGTTTTCCCATCTGTAAAACGGGAACATCTACCTTTGTGTTGTTACTGTGAAATTACTGATAACAAATGTTGAGACACTGCCAAGGAGATCTGAAACCTTCAAAACATGGGTTGTGCTAAGAGAGTAAATTATGGAGCCAGGCCCTTAGATTCTGATTCCTACAAGTTACTTAATACATTTAAACTTGGTTAACTCAAAAGTAGGACAATAGCAATAGCATGTATCTTACACAGTTGCTGTGAGGATTAAATAAAATAAGGCATATAGAACCTGGCACTAAGCTTTAGCTACTATCACCATAATCATAAATTACTGCAAGGCCTAGAAGCAATGGCATCTCAATAGTAAGAAACATACTAGTGTCCATATACTGTTCTCTAAGAGTCATTTCCTACTAAGAGATGCCAGAACTTCTTAGAGCAATAGCCAATTCCAGATTTCAGGCAAGAAAAGCACCAGGTGTACCTAGAACATTCTGCTATTCCAGAAAGCCAAGTGGTCAGCCACTGGAGATAATGTTAAAAGTACACAGGGGACCACTTGAAGGAGCTCCCATTGACCAAATTTGGGACAGTAAGGCCATCAAAAACAATAACGATGCAATAGATTATAAAGCATTGAACTAAAAATAAAATCTAAAGGTACCCAAAACAAAGCGAAGGATTGGATTTTGCAACCCAGCACCATAATACCGACTTGGGCAAGGATCAACAATGGATGGTAACATCCATCCATTCACGAAGGTTGTTAGGGAACAGAATATTTACACAATCTTAAAGTAACACTCCACAAGTTTCTCATCAACTACCTTTGGAAGGAAGGAAGGAAGGAAGGAAGGAAGGAAGGAAGGAAGGAAGGAAGGAAGGAAGGAAGGATGGGAGGGAGGGAGGGAGGAAGGGACAAGGAAAGAAACCCAAAATGGAATTGCTTGTGCTAAGCTCCACATCAGCAAACCAGGATTTAATAACTAACCTAATTATAGTTTCAGCTCCCCCAGGAATGTAACCTTTAACCAATCAACCTGGAATTACCTTCCCACCACTGCTGAGGTAGCCTATCTGATAGACACCCACATGTCCCCAAAGGAAGGTGACCTTGCTTGAAACAATCCACTGTTTACTAGAATGACTTCCTTGCTCTGCCTTCTTCTGCCTATGAAAGTCTTCCATTCTGCACAGCTTCTTGAGCTCCTTTCTATCTACTAGGTGGGATGCTGCCTCATTCATGAATTGTTGAATAAAGCCAATTATATCCTTATGATCTACTCAGTTGAATTCTGTTTCTTAACACAATAAAATGTAAAAGGAGCCTTTTCCATGAACAGATTTGGCTGCTACCACTTGCTATCAAAGTTAGCATTACTAATAATGGTGTTAGGTATCACTGTGGACCTCCTGGGGTGTTTCTCTGGGTGGGAGAAAGTGAGAGCTACCAAATGCGACAAAGTATCAGCTGGTGAATCCAGATGGATATTTTTTATTGTACTATTCTTTCAACTTTTCTGTAGGTTTAAATGTTTCTTATGTAAAAAGTGTGTGTGAGTGTGTGGTGGAAGTGGCAGGGAGCATTGGAGTGGGGTGAGATTTGGAGCTGTGTTGGCCATGGCTCTTCCTGACCCTTGTGAACACAGGCTCTTCCCAGGTTGCTTGAGGCCTGGTGCTCCAGGAAGCCAAGAAAGGCAACTATCTCAAGATAAGAGAAGCCAGCCATTGCACCTAGCACTCAGAAGTCCTTTTTGTAGCATTCCTGAGTACTTTCCACGGGAGCAGAGGAGAGCTCTGGGGGCAGTGAAAAGAGAGACCGGAGGCCAGCAGCTGTGCACACATGCCCAGTGCTCACCTGGCATTAGTTCGGCCTTCTGATTTGACAACACTCCCAACTGTACATGTTTACATTACTCAAAGAGAAGTCAAACCTCCCCCTTCTCAGAGCTCCTTTTCTACCCACTGTCGTGGTAAGTAGTCTCAACCCAACTTCCTTGGCTGAATCCTTTCTGTCCTGAAACTGGCCCTCAAGTTCCAAGTCACTCCTCTTCCCTGCTTCCTCTAGGCTGTACCTTCTTGGTCTCCTTTGCTTGCTGCTCTTATTCAAAATGCTCCCCCAGGGGCGCCTGGGTGGCTTAGTCAGTTAAGTGTCCGACTTTCGCTTAGGTCATGATCTCGCGGTTCGTGGGTTCGAGCCCCGCGTCGGGCTCTGTGCTGACTGCCAGCTCGGAGCCTGGAGCCTGTTTCAGTCTGTGACTCCCTCTCTCTCTGACCCTCCCCTGTTCATGCTGTCTCTCTCTCTCCTAGAAATAAATAAAACATTAAAAAATTTTTAAAAAAACAAAATGCTCCCCTGGGTGCCTGGGGTGGCGCAGCTGATTAAGCATCTGACTCTTGATTTTGGCTCAGGTCAATATCTCACTGGTGAGACTGAGCCCAAAGTTGGGCTCATCGCTGATAGTGAGGAGCCTGCTTAGGGTTCTCTCTCTGCCCCTCCCCTACTCATGCTCACACACATGCATGCACATGCATACACACATTCTATCACTCTCTCAAAATATATAAATAAGCTTTAAGAAAGTTTAAAACAAAATGTTCCCCAAATCTTGGCATTTTACAAGGATCAGACCTGGGGAGCCCATCATCTCACTCCACACACTTTCCTTGGGCAATCTCATCTTCACGCAGAGCCCCCGTGTGTTGTCTACCCCCAGATCTGCATCCGTAGTCCCAGTCAGTGTCCCGGCATCCAGGCGTGGCTCTCAGCTCTCTGTTGGACATCTCCATTCGTACACCCCCCAGTCACCTTCAACGTAACAAACCCCAAGTAATGAGACGTGCTGCCGTGGTTAAGGGTCACTGTCTCTAGCTAGTCTTCTGAAATCCAGGAGTCTTCCTAATTCTCCCACCTCACCCATTCCCTAAACCCCACCAGAGACCAAATCCTGTTTACTCCACCTCCTGAGTACCTCTCATATCCATCCCTCCTTTCCTGCCTTAGGGCAAACTTGTACTGGTTTCCCTGTGGATTACTGAAGCAGCTTGCAACTGGCTGCAGGCTTGCAGTCTTGCTTCCTCCAAAATAGCTTCCTGCTGCCCCCACCATGATCTTAGACTACAAACCTGACCCTGTGGCTTTGCTGCAGAGCTCAAGGTCCATCTATACTTAGATTCAGGATCTGGTATTTCTCTCATTCTGGTCATAACGGGCTATTCACAGAACTCCAATATAATGTTGTGATTTATAATAAGAAATATATATTTGGTCTTTGTCCATTCCCAACAGAATTCTTAGTTAGACGTTTGGAATTTCCTAAGTGATCAGAGTGATGAAGGCTGTCTTTGTGTGAATGGTGTGACTTTTGGAAAGCCCGTGGGTCAATTAAGGATGGAGGCTGGTCCACAGAGGAACTGACCTTGTCACCAGAGAGTTGGAACTTTCAGCCCCACCCTCAACTCCCTGGGTAAGGGCAGGGTGGCTGGGAGTTGACTCCATTCCCAATGGTCAATGATCAATCATGCCTGTCGATGATTTAATCAAAAATGCTTATGTAATGAAACCTCCATAAAAATGCAAACAGACAGGTTTTGGAGACCTTCCAGGTGGGAGAACCAGAATGCATCCACGTGCTGCGATCCCAGACCCCAATCTCTTGGACAGTGGGACTCATTGTCCAGGATCCCTATGTCTGTCTTCATCTGTCTTAACTTGTATCCTTTATTTGCCTTTTTATAATCCAGTAATCTAGTGAGGAAACCAGTTTCCTGAGTTTTGTGAGACAAAAGNGCCAAGGAACCTCTGATTTATAGCCAGTTCATCAGAAGCATGAGTAACCACCTGACCTTGTGATTGGTCTCTGAAGTGGGGGAGGGGCAGTCTTCTGGGACTGAGCCCATACCCTGTAGGACCAGATGCCAACTCCAGGTAGAGGGTCAGGATGGAGTTGAATATGGGGCACCAAGCTGGTACTGGAGAATTGCTTGGTGAGGGGAAACCCCCTGCACACACACTGGAATTGGAGTCAGAATCTCATGCAAACATTCCTTGCTCCCTCCCGCCTCCTGGCTCTCCCTGTGTGTCCTTCTGTCTACAGTGCTCACAGCTGCAAGGATGCCTGTCCAGCCTTCCAGACGCAGCACACACATCCTGCCCTGACTGCGTCCCAGCCAGCTGGACACCGTCTTTGCCGTGCTCCCATGGCAACCTGGATGTCATTCTAGCGCATCCTGTGCCGCCCTGTATTCGGAGAATTTACTTCTGTGTCTGCCGCTCTGCTGGGCTCTCTGGCAGCCGGAACGGTCTCTCACTCACTGTCTCTGGGGCCTATCATTGTGCTTGATGTTGTAAATACTTAATTGCTTCAGGAAACCAACCCGCAGAACTCTCGGAGTCCTGAAACTGGAAGGCAACCCACAGAATACCTCGTCCAACACACTCTCTTTTTCACCCAAAACACTGTGAGCCTGAGCTGCGGGAAATCCAAGTTCTGGCGAGAGCAGGTGATCTGTTGTGAGTCCCCTTCTCATCGGCACCCTGGTTTGCACACACACCTGGCCCCAGCCCATTTCTGACTCCTGGCCTGGCCTGGTTTTTTCCACACCTTTGCCTCTTAGTGTGCGGCTGGCTGGTGTGTGTGACGGAGCGTGTGCTCACGGTGAGACCTTCCGCCAAGCTCAAAGGGCATCTCCGGGACAGACATTCCTTTCAATCACCATTTTATACCCTCTCAGCCTTATCAGGGGTTTTTAAGCCATTTGGTCTCCCAGGCAACCTGGAAGCAGCCCCAAGGTCTTAACCCAAAAAAGGCAGGTTCAAGGGAAGAAGAGAGCAACCAGTCCCCACTGGATGCTGCCACCTTGGGCTCAGCCTCTTGGCGGACTTTTCTGCACGCCCCTAGGTAGTCTCCAGGTAGTGGTGGCTTTGGCGGGAAAGAAGGGAAGGACTAAGGAGAATACCGGCTATGTAAGAATAGAGCCTGTTTTCTAGCTATGAAAATATATGTCTGCGCTCTGAAATCTGTTTTCCTGCTGAATGCTTCTGCAGGAAAATCCACACATTCCTCCACCGGCCCAGAGGCAGGTTAATCTTGAAGCTGCATAGCCAAAGAGCCAGTGATTTCTTGACATGTTCAAGAATGTCCCCAACCTCCTCTCCAGAGATCAATGTCAGCCCACAGCCTTGGCAGAGAGCCACAGGGGTGCTGCCAAGCCAGTACTTGCAAAGCCCCCCTGTGCTATAGCAGCCTCTTTCTGTGGCCTCGTTTGAAACCTTGCCCTTGAATTCAGTTTCAGGATTCCTGTAGGTCCCCAGATAGAGGACATCAGAAGTAAGGATTTTACAGGGCCTCCATTCACAGAACACTGGGCCATTTCCATATGGGTGCTTTGTGCCTCACATGAAAAGGAACGAAGGAAGCTGCCGAGCCTCTGTCTCCATCAGTCTTCAAACTCATCCCCTTGGAGGAGAGTCAGGGAGGGGGGCCTCTGCTGCTGGCTGAGGTCTGTACACACGCAGAGGGAAAGGAAAAGGATGTTCTGAGCCTCCAGGGCAACCAGACATGTTCTTCAGGCCAGAGGTGGCCTGCGAACATCTGCAGTGTTTAAGTGTGTCGTCAGCAGAGAGGTGCGCGGTGCACAGCGGGCCACCCAACGTGGCAGCGGCAGCCTAGCAGGGACAGAGCGCCTTCCGTGTGGCTCCCAGCTGCAGTGCTGCGAACAAGGTCCCCGCCCTGCAGAAGGTCCCCTGCAAGATTTCTCAGGCCGCCACACTCCACGGCCAGGTCCGCAGGGCTCGGGTGTCTCCCGTGCCCGTATTTTGCAGGACCTGGAAAGGCTTCACGCTTTTACTCTGGGGTGTCTGTGCTCACTTCGAGCCCTCTGGGTGGCCTGCAGTCCTTCCCCTTCTCTGCTTAGGCTTCCTTCCTGTGGTTTCTGAGGCGGTTGTCCCGAGGTCACGACCAAGTGACAAGGGCACAGGCTCTGTGGAGGGCACTCACCCCCACGAGCAGAGGAAGCTGTATCCCTGCTGATGTATCCAAACCTCATCACACCCTGAGCCAACCGCCTAGGGGTTCCCTCGCCTTCCCCTTTCCTTGTGGCTTGCTTTTTTAAATGTTTATTTATTTTGAGGGGGGGCACCCACGAGTGGGGGAGGGGCAGAGAGAGAGAGGGAGAGAGTCCCAAGCAGCCTCTGCACTGTCACTGCAGGGCCCAATGTGGGTATGGGGCTCAAGCTCATGAATTGTGGGATCATGACCTGAGCGGAAATCAAGAGTTGGACGCTTAACTGACTGAGCCTCCCATCTGCCCCCTAGCTTGTTTTCTTATTTATGCTTTCTCCACCCTTCACCCTCCTCCCTATGAAGCCTTTGCCTTGGCCCTAAGGTGTGTAAGGGTGAGGCCGGGGATCTGCGGCCCAGCAAACACTCTTCCTAACTGGGGGGCTGGCGAGGAGCCCCAGGCCCTCCTGGTGGGCAGTTCTCCTGACAGTGCTAGATCCTCATTTGAATGCTGCTTAATCTTAAATTGGACCCTGTATTAGTAATAGAACCACAAGACCACAGTGGCTTAAACCAGATAGATGTTTGTGTCTCTCTTACATCCCCATCTCCACAAAGACTGGGGTTGGTGTGTTCCTGGCAGCTAATAGGGACCATGAGGGACCAAGGGTCCTTCCAACTTGCAGCTCTGCTACATGTGACCCGTTCCCAAGGTCTCCTTGGGTGTCTGTATTACCTTGGGTGGCTGTATCAGGGAAGAATGGACACAGCCCCTCTCTTTTAAGGACCCTCCCTAGAAATTGCAGCCACCACTTCTGCTTATATTCCCTTGGCTGGAACTTGGTAATAAAACCAGATGACTTGGCTGTAAGAAAAGCTGGAAAATGTAGTCTTTCTTTCAATGGACTTTGGCCAACAAAAAGTGGGATGAGTTCTGAAAGGAGAGGAGAAAGAATAGAAGCCTCTACCACAGGCCTTTACTCCTCATATACATGTGTATTAATGCCTGGAAGAAAGCAGAAGACCTAAATGGATAGCCACTTTGGAAATTATCATGAGGGTTCCTTCACAGTCTTACTTTGATGGAAACCCTTGTCCCTTCCCCTCCCCTACAACCAGGCCATGTTTCTCCAGGTGTGGCCTACAGTCCAGCTGCCTCTAAACACCCTGGCCTGCTTGTTAACAATTCAGATGATTGAGCCCAACACCAGGCTCACTGGATTTGAACCTCCAGGGGTGAGTCCTAGGAGCCTACAATTTGTACACACTTTCTAGGTCATTCTTACGCACACTAAAATTTCATGTCCACTATTTAGTGCATCTCACAGAGTTTAGAAGAAACCTCTGAGGCTGCTAAACATAGAATATAACAGAACTAACACTAATTACCGAGGTGCAAGGGGAAGGGAGTTAGGAGATTATTGGTGGTGCCGCTTATGAAACATCTGATCCAGCCTCGAGGAAGTGGACCAATACCTTCAAAGGCAGGCTTGTTATCTTCCAGTCACCGAGTAAAATTCAGTAGTCATCGGGGTGCCTGGGTGGCTCAGTCAGTTGAGTCTCCAACTTCGGCTCAGGTCATGATCTCACAGTCTGTGAGTTTGAGCGAGCCCTCCATCAGGCTCTGTACTGACAGCTCAGAGCCTGGAGCCTGCTTTGAATTCTATGCCTCTTTCTCTCTCTGCCCCTCCCCTGCTCTGTCTCTCTCTCTCTCTCTCTCTCACTCAAAAATAAATAAATGTTAAAAACATTTTTTAAGAAATCAGTAGTCATCGCAGGGACAATGGCCTTCCCCACAGCAGTGAAGGCAGGGAGCAGCCTCAGTGTTGAGGCCACAGAAGAGAGGTGAGAAAGCAACATCACGGGGGCGCCTGGGTGGCTTAGTCGGTTGGGCGTCCGACTTTCGCGNAAAAAAAAAAAAAAAAATTAAAAAAAAAAAAAAAAAAAAAGAAAGCAACATCACGGAAGCGCTACCCACCTCCATGAGACCCTCTCAGAAATGAAGAGGCAGAAAAAAGAAGAACTCAAATCCTAAGCACCAAGACCTTCATGGAGCTAAGGTTCAAGAAACAAAGACTTGATGTCCAATGAGGACTCCCAATGGGCACAGGGTTGCCAAGTGTTGCGGGGCCTGGGGGAGCATTTTTGTGGTCACAGTGATGGGGGCTGGTTAGTGGCATGTAGACCCCAGTAATGCCGGGCATCCTGAAATGAAGAGACAGTCCTACAGAGTGAAGAGTTTTCTTGAGTCCCTTGGCATATTGATTATAATTTTCTGAGCTTGTAAGTGAACTCTATTTTACACAAGTTACCAAAACATACATGAAATATTTTTGGACTATTTAAATACTCAGCTGACCTTTGAACAATGCAAGGTTAGGGGTACCTACCTCTGCATAGTCAAAAATCTGTGTGTTAAATTTTTTTTTAATGTTTTTTTTTATTTATTTATATTTCTAGGAGAGAGAGAGAGAGACAGCGTGAGCAGGGGAGGGTCAGAGAGAGAGGGAGTCACAGACTCTGAAACAGGCTCCAGACTCTCAGCTGGCAGTCAGCACAGAGCCCGACGCGGGGCTCGAACCCACGAAGCTCGAGATCACGACCTGAGCGAAAGTCGGACGCTTAACCGACTAAGCCACCCAGGCGCCCCTGTGTGTGTTAAATTTTGATTCCCCCCAGATTTAACTATTAATAGCCTACTGTTGACCAAAAGCCTTACCAATAAAATAAACAGTCAATTAATATATAGTTTGTATGCTCTATGTGTTTTATATACTGTATTCTTACAATAAAGTAAGCTGAAGAAAAGAAAATGTTACTAAGAAAATCATCAAGAAGAAAAAAATAGTTTTACAGTACTATACTGTATTTATATAAGAATAATCCAGATATATGTGAACTCACACATTTCAAATCTGTGTTGTTCAAGAGTCACCTGTGTACTTAAATTATTAGGAATGCAACTATCAAGTTTTTTCCAGAACTCTACCAATGGATTGGTCACACTTTTGGAAATGCCCCCAGCTCCATTCACGATATTTGACCTGCCATTCGAAAAAAGTTAGTCTGCATCTGTTGGCACATCCACAGTGGTCTGATGGATACGTTCCAGCCTGTCAGTCCCTTGTTAGGTCGTCTAGGGGACATATGACAGCATTTACACCTTTGAGGTGTGGTCTCTTATTATAGGTTACTTGTCCTTCAGTTTTTCTTTAGAGATACGTATGGATCTTTTAAATTCCATGAATTTAATTTCAGGAGAATAAAGACAAGTTACCAAGTATTTGTCATAAAAGGGGCTGCTGGCTGTGAGGGGGAGACCGCGGCGGACGCTGTCCACAGCGTGTCATCAGTGCCAGGGAGGACGGACCGTCCCTGTGGGCTTCCTGCACACCTCCATCACGTCCCATTTACAGGAACTTGCGCCACCAGCTGGCTGCTTTCAGTGGACTCTGTGGGGCCTTGGTACAAATCCACTCTCTAAACTTCCCCGGTCAGCGTAGACCCTGTGGTTTCCAGTGTTGTGGGTGCAGACTCTCTCGGCAGGGCTCTTGACAATTTGACACAATCGCTTTGTCACCAGGGACATTCCACCACACTTGCTTTATTCTTATTTTGGCCCAAGGACGTTTTGATATGGACGGAAACCATCAAGCTTCCAACTAGGCTTAATATAAGGTAACACATGAAACAGACCTTCTGTACCGATGTCTGGGCCTCACTTAGTCTCACGCCAGGCGAATCCTCCCACCCTCCAGGACGCTGGGTGCTTTGGGATCAGGTGGCCTAAAGGTCAGGAAGATCTGCTGTGCCAATTTCTTGGTAATAAAAATCTGTTTTTACATGTTTTTGTGAGTCTTTCTGTATAGAATAGCAACTCAAATGACCTAATTAAAATTACTTTCTCAGACTTCCCTGTTTTACCCCAAACCCAGAGGAAATAAGGCCAAGAAATGGAGGCGCTCATAAGTACCATCATGGCTGACCCCAGATGAGCAGAAAGTACCTGGAAGTCTCGTCAAAGGTGAAGGATGGGCTCTTCATTCCCTTTGGGTGATGGCGAAAGCCACGGGGCCCTGGGCCAGACACGAAAGCTCAGGCATTCGGCCCCAGCTGTGCTGTTGGAATCCTCTAGAAACGTATGGATACCCAGGTCTTCTCACAAAGATTCTGATTCCATTGGTCTGCAGTGTAACCTGGGCACTGGTGTTTTCTGAAACCCCCTCGGTGATTCCGAACCTCCACTGCATCTGCTCCCAACAGCTCTTTCCAACATGCCTGTATTCTGGCCTCTCCCATTTCTTCTAGCTCCAGGGAGAAGAAGGCTTGGGTGATTAACTGCCAGGCAAAACCATTCATTACTCCTTAATAAGATGAATTTGTGTTACCAACAATAAGTCATCCTGTCTCTGCCCTTCGTCTGCTCCTGAAAAATCTCCGTGTCATCCTTCCTTCCCTTCAAACTGATGTTCTGATAAGTCTCCATTTTTTTAAAGGCATCCTGGTGATCAGAATGGGGTGGTTGTTGTTGTGTTTTGGGAGTGGGGAGGCTGCTGTTGCGGAGAGAGCGAATGGCCAATACATTACTTCACCCAACGAGATTCTGCAGAGCTGAGGCTGCTGGTCCAGGTCCTGGCTCTGGGCAGGACTGCCCCCCAGGGCCAGGGGCAGACGCTGGGCACTCGTATTGGTAAAGTCCAGGGAAGGCACTGCTTCGACTCTTAAGAAATTGTCATTTATGATAGGGCAACCTGAGTGCCTTTTCTTTTTTTTTTTTTTTTAAACATTTAGTTTTGAAGGACAGAGAGACACAGAGCACCAGTGGAGGGGGGGCAGAGAGAGAGGGAGACACAGAATCCGAAGCAGGCTCCAGGCTCTGAGCTGTCAGGACAGCTCAGGAACCGTGAGATCATGACCTGAGCCGAAGTCGGACGCCCAACCAAGCCCCCAGGCAGTCCTGGAGTGTGGCTTTGCATTAGGGTCATGTACATCCACCCAGCTATAAAGTTATCTCCCTTTGTTTTGTGTTCAGCGTCGATTAAAAACAAGTATAACACCTGTAATGGAGTGGATTATGTCCCTTCAAAATGGATACATTCAAGTCCTAATCCCCAGTGCTTCTGAATGTGACCTTATATAGAACCATTACGGATGTAATTAGCTCAATGAAGACACGGTCATAGGAGTGGTGTGACATGACTGTGTCCTTATGAGGAGATGGCCCTGTTAAGGTAGACACACATGGGGAAATGTCAGGTCAAGATGGAGGCTGGAAACCGAGGAGCCCCAAGATTTCCGGCAACACCAGAAGCTAAGAGAGAGGCATGGACACATTCTCTGCTGGAGCCGTTGAGGGAGAATGGCCCTGCAGACATCCTGATCTGGGTCTTCCAGTCTCCAGAGCTATAAGAGCATAAATTTCTCTCGTAAGCCAGCTGGCTTGCTAGCACCTTGTTACAGCAGCCCTGAGAAACTCATACAAATCAAGTTACAATGCCCACATGTGTTTGTTGAAAAGAAGCAACAGATTGTGATAGTTGAGATCATGGGCTTTAGTGTCCAGTAGCCCTGGGTTCCACTCCCTCCTCTGACTAGCTGTGTGACTTGGGTGAATAATTTAACAGCTCCAAGCCTCAGTTTTCTCACCTGTATAGTGGGGATGCTAACACCCTATTTCACAGAGCCATTATGAGACTTGAAACAGATTATGAATAAGAGGTACTTACGCAGGGCCCAGCAGCTGCAAGCACCCTCCAAAGCACAGAGGCAAGAAACAGGTGAGGCCCTCCGGGGGGTACTTGGGGGTATCCATACTAACCTGTGCAGATGCATTCTGGCTGAGGCCTAGGCTCTGTGTGTTAGGCTCTCTGTCTGGTTAATAGAAGGCAGAGGTCGGGCCAAACTCCTCCCTGAGATGCCTCCCTGAGATGCTGTCAGGGTAAAAGAGATGATGTGTGGAAGTTTTTCCAGTGAGCTGCCATGAAAGCATCAAATTGCCCTCACTATTTTTCCATCTATTCATCACTGACTATTTTGGCTTTTTAATCAGACGGTTTGCACATGACGTACATCCCATGTGCTGGGCCTCAGTTCCTGCCCCAGGCATCTGGCTGTCATGCAGCAACAGCAAACCCATTCACTTGGGTCTTACTGCTTAATTATTGCAAGCTGGCTCAGTTCCAGGTGCCCTGAGAGCCCTTGGACACGCACCGTACGTTCCGGGCTGGAAGGCTCTCCTGGCACGGACAGCCGCCCATCACTCCTGCAGCTCCGTCCTGCTAAGTGGTGGATCCTCTCCAAACTCTCAGGTCCAAATGCGCAGGAAGCAAAAGCCTGGCACTCGGAGGTGCCAGTGCCACCCTCACCTGGGACCAGCTTAGCAGCCGCACGTCCAGCCCTCATCACCAGTGGCAATTTCCAGCCTGGCGATGGAAAGAGGGAAGGAGGTGAGGAGCCAGGCAGTGGTCTCACGTCTCATATGTAAGCAGGACTCGTATAAAATACATAGAATCCTTAACTCCCCAGGCCCACGTCAAGAGCTAGGTCCCTGCCTATCTCGGTTGTCCACTATGGATATAAAGGAAAGGAGAGCTTGACCAGAAACAACATCACTCATTCATTCATTCCTTCACTTAGTTAACTAATACTGGGGTGCTTGGGTGGCTCAGTCAGTTAAGTGTTGGACTTTGGCCCAGGTCATGATCCCACAGTTCATGAGTTCAAGCCCCGCGTTGGGCTCTGTGCTGACAGCTCACAGCCTGGATTCTGTGTCTTTGGATTCTGTGTCTCCCTCTCTGTCTGCTCCTCCCCCTACTTGCAATCTGTCTCCTCTCTCTCTCTCTCTCTTTCTCTCTCTCTCTCTCTCCCTTCCCTCTCTCAAAAATAAATAAATGTTAAAACAAAAATCAACCAATATTTATTGAGCTCAACCTTGGTAACACAGAAATGATCAAGAATGGGGGGGGGGCCCTTCTGGAAGCTGAGTCAGGAAACAGCAAGCCTTGAGATGACGAATCAGACCCCTGAGGTCAGGCGAGGGGCCAGCGTCCCTGAGCCTCCCTGTGCAGAAGGAGGAGCCTTGGTGAGAGCACCCTCAGAAGGCTCAGCAGGGGGCTATTCCAGGAGTAGCTTATTAACAACACTCGGCTCAGCAAGGGTTTATCAAGCCTCCATGGCAGGCTGAGCACAGATCTGGGAGGTCGAGTTTCACTGATGAATTTTAGAAAGATCTTGCCCACGTAGAACTTATATTAAGACCCCAGGAAATCAGAAATCTGCAACCTGAATATTTTCTAAGCCTTCTTGACCTGGGAATATTCCAGTGAAACTGGAGTTCTATTTCATTTTTATATAAGTTTACTTTTGAGAGAGAGACAGAAAGAGGGAGAACACGCAAGTAGGGGAAGGGCAGAGAGAGAAGGGGGGAGAGAGAGAATCCCAGGCAGGCTCCACAGCACCAGTGCAGAGCCTGCTGTGGGGCTTGAACTCATGAAGTTGATCAGATCATGACCTGAGCTGAAGTTGGACACGTAACTGACTGAGCTCCCCAAGCACCCCTGGGTTCTACTGCTATCACAGATGGGTCATGGTGCAAAGCACTCCGACTGTGCCGTCACCGTGGACACTGAACTGCCCACTTCTCTTATCCACCAGCTGCACAGGCTTGGTCAGAGGTAGAAGGAGTGAGTGTCAAAAGCTGTAGTGAAACTATGCAGATGAAGGTGAGGAACAGGGCGGAGGGTTATTTTCAAACACCGGATACCAGGGAGTCCTGGCCCCAAGGATTCTCTAAGGAACACAGCTCGACTAAGGAAGATCAACTGACTTCTCAAATTCCCGGCAAACTAAAAAGGCAAGCACAAAATGCTCTTTCTTTCATGGAGCCTGGTGCTTAAGCAGGAGCCCACAGACCACCTGAGAACCTTCTCCTGAACAGCTATGAGGCAGGCCTGTGGCAAAGGAGAATCCGGCGCAGGCTTGTGGCCGTTGACAAAGCCACCACATCCTGGACAGACTGAAGGAACTGCTGACTGCCTGACGCTGGGGCGACCTACAAGACGCTCTCTGTGAAGACGACCTGACAGTGCTGGGCAGAGGCCCCGGAAGAAGGGGGCAGTGGCCTGTCAGGGAGCCCCTGCTGGCCGTTCCAGGTTGTCACTGCACATCCCGGTGCTGAGGGTGGGGGCATGTTCTGGAGGAAGAGGGACCAAGCAGTGATCTTCAGGTGTGGTCGAAGGAATATTCCTTCCCCAGTAATAGAAGTGGAAACAGAAGGCCAATGACATTCCAGATGATTCAGTAACTAATGACAAAGAAATTAGCTCAAGGTACCTTAACCTTGGCACTCTGGACATTTCAGAACACATAATTAATTCTTCGTTGTGGAGGGCTGGCCTGCCCTCCACTAGATGACAGCAGCATTGCCCACCACGGCTTTGGCAACCCAAGCTGTCTCTAGATAATGCCAAGTGTCCCGTGAGGGTCAAAATCATCCCTGGCTGAGAACCACAGGTCTAGCTGTTTTCCTGGAACAATCATCCCCCGTGTCTGCTTGGCCAACTCTTAGGTCAGCCACCTCTTCCCAGTTTGCCCAGAACCTTCTGGGTCTTAGCAGGGTACCTCCCAGAGAGCCTCAGGCAAACGGGGACAGCTGGGCAGCATGCTAGCTCCTTCCGTCTTCCTCACCAGTTCTATCCCAATGAACCCATGGATGCTGAACCCCGTGTGCGCTTACCACTTTCTGTGGTGCTACTTAACTCATCTGTCCCTCCCCCTGTCTCTTCCCCCGCACCCCCCACCATAAGCTATTTCAGGGTCAGATCTTTGCTTTTTTCTTTGATGGGTCCTAAGTGCCTATAACAGCACCCGACACATAATAGATAATCAGTAAATATTGTAGCATGAGGATCAGAAATCTTACAACATTATGAGCATCTGTGACCTCTGTAATTTCTCCACCACTAGTTCTTTTCACTTCCCTCGTGTGTTGTGCGGCAGTATTTAGCAAGGAACCTTTCCCATGAACAGGGCCTGGGGGTAAGTCCTTGGGGATGGCTGAGACCGTGTCTCTGTGCTGCCTGGATAGGGGGTGTGGGGGTGTGGGGAGAGCCTGCACCGGAGAGGTCGAGGGCCACGTTGCTCCTGCCAGAGCCCACCTCCTGGCATCCTGGGCGGGAGTCACATTCCAAAGCCTGGCAGTGTGCCGGATACAACAGAACCTCAACAAAGGTTTCCTGGATTGAGCACTTACAGGGAAATAACAGTGTCGTGGTTAAGGGCTCGGGCTTTGGAGTCAGGCGACACTGGGGTCTAATCCTGGCAGTGCCACAGACAGAGATCTGTCTGGTCTCGGTCAAACTCCTCCCCCTCCCTCGCGTCCCCATCTGTCAGCGGGAGATAAAAAGGATACTCATCTTGTGAGCATCACAGCCTCCTGTTGTGAGGACTGGGAATGTGAGTGCCTGAGCCTACCCAGTGCCTCGGACAAAATACTCTGTAAGTGGGAGCTGACATGGGATTTCTTCCCAGGAGAGCAACAAGAGGTACTGAACTCTTTACCTGCTTCTACATAGCAAGTCACCCTCATTTAGAGGCCGCAAAACAGCGGTGATCATTTATTGCCAGCTGTCATGGTGTCCGTGGCTGGGAAATGCAGGAGCAGTGGGCTCTGGGGTCTGGCTCTCGCTCAAGGATGGCCAGGGGTGTGGGACCCTCTGAGGCCTCCCCTGGGACTTAAGGCTCCTATCCCCAACTCGTTCTGTCATGGCTGCTAGTGACGCCATGGTTCTTCTCCGTATGGGACTCTCCCCATGGCCACCAGAGCATCCACAAGACAGTCTGGTGGCTTTCCTCAGAGTGACTAATCCAGGAGAACAGAGTGAAAGCCTTGTCTTTACGCCTCGTCTTGGAAGTCACACATCACCAGCTCTGCCGTGCTGCTGGTCTCACAGACTGGCTGTGACTCCGTGTGGGAAAACTCAACAGAAGGCATGGATACCAGGGGGCATGGATCGCTGGGGGCCATCTCAGAGGCTGGCTCCCACAGATGTCATGCGGCATTTCATCTCAGGATCGTGAGTGGCTTCATCCCGATCCTGACGATCAGGTTGCACTCCTACCTGCACCGGCATATCGGCAACAACGAAGTACATTGCTGGGCATGGTCTAACTAGCTGATTTAAGTGTCCGTTTCCAGGGTAGTCTGTGCCGTAAGCATAGAGACTACAGCTTCTCCTTCACAAGGCCTCAGTGAATGTTACGGGTGAATGGACTGGAAGATGCAATGTTGTCCAGCAAGGTTAAGTTTTCAGTTTCTACTTTGTCCCTGAGTTCTAATGCGCTGAAGCCCAGACAGATTCAGAACCTCTAGGGTCCACATACAGTGCAACACAGGGCAAGATCTGGAGCTGGAGGTGGGGGCCAGGGGCATGGATGCACCCCAGAAGGTGTCTGCAGCCCAGCAGGAAGGGGCCGCGGAGGCACAGTGAGGCCTCTGGCCCCGTCCTGCCCTGATCACATCTGTAGCTGAGCCTGTGTGGACAAGGGAAGCACAACTATCACTCCTCGCCTTCTTTCCTCGTTATTAGGGTTAAATCCAGGCATTAGGATGGTAGGTGATTTAAAAATTTTTTTAATGTTTATTCATTTTTGAGAGACAGAGAGACAGAGCACAAGCACGGGAGGAGCAGAGAAAGGAGACACAGCATCTGAAGCAGGCTTCAGGCTCTGAGCTGTCAGCACAGAGCCCGATGCGGGGCTCAAACCCATGAACCATGAGATCATGACTGAGCCGAAGTTGGGTGCTTAACCGACTGAGCCACCCAGGCGCCCCTGGTAGGTTATTTTTACTTTCCTTTTGGAGCTTTGCTGTATTTTTCAGATTTACCACAATGAACATGCATCTGTTCAGTAATGAGGGAAAAAACAGGAAAAAATACACAGCTTACCAGAATCTTCAGCAAGGCTAGTCCAGACAGGGGCCCCCCTCTTCTGTAGGACAGGCGGAGGTGGGCCTGACAGTCACTTCCCTGGAGTTTCCTCCCAGCTTGCTGAGGGACTCAATGAGTCATCTGTGAAATGGGGTGTTAACTTTTACTTCTCGTTTCACATGGAGGCGTGTGCAAGGATTAGTGAGATATCCTGGACAGGTGGTTGACATCTGGGGAGGGGGAAAAGTCACTGGAAGGCCAGACGGCCAACAGCAAAGGGGCAGAGTATGAGCTTGTTATTAGGGTAACACCGACCACCCCTCAAAACCGAGTTGTTACCTCTATTGCCTGAATAATTAATTGTACCCATTCTTTTTAACAGATTATGCCAGAGGGCACCTGACTTTGAGGCTCGTGTTTAATTATTATTATCGCTGTTACTGTAATCAGTAATATCTGATGGATTCTGGACTTAATTCTTTGCTACTGCATAATAGCAAAGTCCCTGGCAGCTGGCTCGGAGAGGAGCAAAATTCTCATTTTTCAGGAGAGACCTCTGTCAAACACACCGACACCACTGAAATCCCGAGATTCACCAGGCCTGACTGTCATAAGCATTCTTTCCCTGTTTCGTCTCCTGCTCCTGTTCCAGAAACAGCTTCTCAGTGTGAATTGTCATGACAACCTGAAGAGGGGACACACCGAGCGCAGGGACACAGGGTCCACGCGTCACGATGAAAGGGAGCCAGCCAGCGCGTCTTCGCTTTGCAGAGACCCCGGCGATATAAGGCCACAGTGGATTTTGAAGGTCACCCTCGGCCTTATAAATGGAAAGTGGGGTTCGAGGCTTCGCCACGCGGATCCTTCTTGGCCTGCAGTGAGGTCTGGAGGATGGACAGACTGTTCCGCTCAGAGGCCGCATGGGGTTATCACCTGCCGGCTCCCCACTGCCCAATCTGCCCATTGGGTTTGTGGCTTAATTGTGCCTCACCACTGGGGTGAGCCTTGTGCAGACAGAGAGGGGGGCAGAGCCCCTTTGATTCTTCCCACCCAGAGCCACTGGAGAAAGCAGGCTGTTTATCACAGAAGGGCTGTGAAGAGCTTCTCAGAAAGCCTCGTGGGCTATTTTTGGGTAGCGAGTTTCTGCGCAGCATGGAACAGAGGAGTGCCAGCCGAGAGCAGGAAGAGAGCGCTGGCCTGACGTCTTTGCTCTCTGGCGATGCGGGCCATCCAATGAACCTCTGTGTTCTCTGTCACTGTCTGTAAAATGGAGAGTCTCCCGCCAGAAGGCAGAAGGCTCATTACATGCTCTCCAGAGGTCCCCAGGATCAAAAGATACCTGATCCCAGGAAACTGGCTTGTGCCATGGAAGGAACGGGGCCTCTGTTGGCGGGATGACCTGGATCTCCCGAGTCCCGGATCTACCACCCGCGACCCTGGGTAACCTTAAGCAGGTTACACAAACGTACCTGTATGCAGCCTCCTCACAGCCTTTGCAAGGCTACAAACCTGAGGGTCAGTTTCCCTCACTGCACCCCCAGCCCCTCCCCCAGCAGACCC
>NW_027532842.1:1020460-1039795 GCF_008692635.1 Crocuta crocuta | reverse complement strand
TCCCCACCCAGGCCCCTCTCCAGCATCCTTGCCTGGAGGTCCACACCAGCTGCCCGCTGGCCTCCCGGCTGCCACTCCTGTTCACTGTCACGCCGCTCTGCACAACAGAATGAGCCTTGAAAGTGCGAAGCAGCCGCCTGTCTGCTCCAAATCCTTCAGTCAGCTCGCCCCTCAGCAGGCACTGTTCTAAATGCTTTACCTACTTTAACTCACACAATCCCCATAAGCAACCCTACAAGGTGAGATATCTACAACACAGATACATAGCTATAAATATATGTACACAGAGATATCGTATCATCCCCATTTTACAGACAAGGAAACCGAGGTCGAGAGGAGTGAAGGGCAGGGCCTGGGTTTGAACCTAGGCGGTCTGACCCCGGGTCCACACGCTTAGCCCCACACTGCATTGTTCCGGATCCTTCACCAGCTCCTGCAATATCCTCACCCACCTTAGCTCTTTTGCTCTCCCTTTAACCACATTCCACTCACAGAGACCTTCTGAACACAAGCTGAGCACATGCTGGCCCTCTGCCTAGGTCTTCCTCTCACCCACCACCTGGCTGAGTCCTCCCCCTGCCCCTCCTTGGCCTGAATATTACCTCCTCATAGAGGACACCCTGGCCACCCAGTGCAGAGGATGGCCCAGTTGTAAGAGAGGGACTTGGTTGCTGTGTGGTTGTGGTCGGTCTCCCCAACCAGTCTATGAGATCCATGCGCACACACCCAGGCCTGTTTCCTTCACCCCGCTTCATGCGGGCACAGTGTGATGCCAGCACACGGGGTGATTCGTGTCTATGTGATGGACAGAGGATAGATGGGCATCCCTGCAGCATTAGCGGGGGGCTCAGTACAGAGGCCTGAGGAGAGCTAGATGACACATCTCCACCCCAGGGTGGGCGTGCCTGTGAAAGTGTGCTAGCAAGCCATGAGGGCCACCTGACACAGAGCAGGCGTCAGGGTGAGGACAGCAAGCAGACTCGAGGGATCCTGGCCAGGTGGCGAGGGGCTGCAAGTAGGGAGTGAGGGAGCCGGAATGTCCAAGTTGGTGCCCTGTCTCAGGCTGGTGCGCTGGATGCAAATGAAGAGGAGACATAGCTCTGCTCCACAGCGGGTAACGTCTGGGTAAAGGAAAGACAGTCACGCTTAAAGAATCAAAGAACGGGACAAGTGATAATAAATGTCATTAAAGGACAAAAAGGGAAGGAGGACAAAAATACTATTGAAACTTGTAAGAGGCTGAGACCGTTTCTGCTTGGGACAACCAGGGCAGTGCCATGCATGCGGTGGCCCCGTGAGCAGGTACCAAAACATAGGCTGACGTCACGAATCCCAAAGTGAAAATGGTGACATCTGGCTGAACGGTGCCGGTGAGTCCAGGGGAGCAACCTCAGGCGGGAACTGCGCTGGCGGCTGCCTGGGCAGAGGTGAGGGGCGCGGGTGTGGGAAGAGCAAACAGGAGGCTGAGATAAATGCGGGCCACCCTGCCTGGAGTGTAGCAGCAGCCTTGGACCTCGCCACCTTCTCCCCACAAAAGGCAAGGGACATTCTGGATCAGAGCTCGTAGCCACTTTGCTATGAGGCCCACCAGTTCAGGGAAAGGAACCTCCTAGACCTGCATCCTGGACCACTGTTAAAATGCAGATGTAACTAGCTGGTCCGCACGTACTAAGGGGGGCCTCATGGTCACCCATCCTGTCTGGTCTGGAGGACAATCCATTCCAGCTTCTGGGCTCAGTGTCCACACACTGTCCAGTCGATAACACTGCCTTTATGGGACCAGGCGTGGAACAAGAGAAGCACACCAGCCTGGCCGGTGTGTGGCTCTCCACTAACTCCAGCACCTCGGACATGTCAGTTATCCTCTCTGGGACAAGATTTTTCATATTTCAAGTAAGAAGGTTAGATTAAAATGGCACTCTTTCAACATTTTTAAAAATATAATTTGTCAAGTTAGCTAACATACAGCGTATACAGTGTGCTCTTGGCTTTGGGGGTAGATTCCCGTGACTCCTCGCTTCAGTACAACACCCAGTGCTCATCCCAGTAAGCTCACCCAGTGCCCTCTCCAATGCCCAGCACCCAGTTTTTCAGTCCCTCTCCCCCACCCCCATCAACCCTCAAGTTTGTTCTCTGTATTTAAGAGCGCCTTATGGCTCACCTCCCTCTCTGTAACTATTTTTTTTCTTTCCCTTCCTCCATTCAACATATTGTTTAAACACTGGGACCCTTTTTTAAATAAAATAAAATGAACAAATATTTTAAAAACTGAAATCTTAAGTGAACGTCAATCTCAAGAGCAGGTAACAATGACACCCAACGGCTGAAACAGGGATGGGCGGGCCCGAGGCCACCTACTCCCTCTCCCCCAACCTCCCTCACCCCCCTGGCGCCAAGGAACGTGCAGGGCCCCGAGGAGCCCGAATGCCAACCCCTGACCCCACTGCCTGCTAGGAACACCCTGCAGATCCAGCTGACGCCCCTTGGGCGGCGTTCTTGGGGCTCCGGGTTCCCACTAGACTCTCTGAAGACACGTCTGAAAAGCTGACAGACACAGTAAGAGGTCTCAGTTAGGGCACGTCTGCGGGCCCCCAGGCGGCACCCATGGTCCCTAAGGGGGCGGGGATGCTGCCTCTCCTACCCACGCAGTCCTCCCAGGAGGCCACAGAGCCCATGCCACGTACAGGCACCTGTCCCTGAGCATCAACAGCTGTCCAGGAGCTGATACTTCAGCATCCCAGCCGGACGCCGTGAGGACTCACCCCTGCAGAGGCAGCGTGCTCTGAGCTGTTGAAACACGGAGCCTGCTCGCCCCGCCTGATAAATGACTGTTTGCTTTGGCAAGTCGTAAGCCAGGCACCAATGCTCAAATCACAGGCTGAGTATCCGCCTTGCGCCAGTCACCGACAGACAGACGTCCACGAATTGGAACGCCTCGGGGTAAGTGGTACTACTTTGCGGCTCAAAGCCTAGATAACCAGACAGACTTAGGGCAAATCCCCCAGCCTGTTTTCTCATCTGTAAAATGGGGGGAAATGATACAGACACCCTAGGGCTGTTGTTTGGAATAAGTGAGAGAGCATATGCTCCTGTTACCGTGATTATTAATATCACTTGGACCTGTTTCCAAGTAGCTGCCTCCCTGTGAAGGCATCACACACAGAGAGCATGCATAGCTACAGAAAACACTAGAACAGCACCCGGGCCGTTTCTTAACCTGGATCTCATGCCCATCTGTCTGTCTGTTTTGAACATTAAATATTCTGAATATAAAATTATAGAGATAATCTGAGATTCTACAGGATATATGCCTGCCTCCAGATAGGATTTACTTTTGCTTTCAGTAGGCATGTGGGCCAGGGGCAGATTATCTTAACCCAGCCTGGACGAGCTGATGCAAAGCTGGCTTCGGTCTTCGTGAAGGCTCATCCATTTCTGAATCACCCTTGTGCCTTTCGGTCTCCCCTCAGTTGCCCCAACCAACAGCCTGGAGTGTTTCCTGAGCCTCGTCCTCCGTGGCAGGTGCTGAATGTACTGTTTTCCCAGCCTCGTGGAACTCCTAAAAATTCGGCGCGGTTGCTCGGCCTCTCTGGCACGTAGAGATTGGCAAGCGCCTCAGTGGGGTAAGGACACAGAAAGCTGCCCTCTCTGTAATTCCCTTCTTTCCCTGGTTTTGGCTATTCAAGTCCTAGCCGCCTTGGTAGCTCTTTGATACCTTCAACTGAGTTTTAAAAAATATTTTACCCTGTTTGTCTAGTTGTTCTCAAGGTAGGGGTTGATCTGATACTAGCCAGTCCACCATATTGTAAGGGAAAGTCTCCATATAGGTACTTTAAAAACTTGTCCTGTTTTCCTATGTGTCGTTAATTTAAGTCTTACTGGGATGGTTGGGAGTAGTGGGAATCTAAGTTTTACCCGCCAATCTCAGATCAAATTTCTTTTTTCTTTTCTTTTCTTTCCTTTCTTTTCTTTTCTCTTCTCTTTTCTTTCTTTTCTCTTTTCTTTTCTTTTAAAATAGTTTATTGTCAGATCAAATTTCTAAAGGGGCAGAAAGCTGGGACGTGAGGAGGGTATTCAATCAGGGATTCACATGGCACAATGTCATAAACCAAAGGGCAAGGTCACACAGGGCTTGCTTTCTGGAGCTTTCCTCAACAGATGAATTCTGAAGGCACTTTTTTCCTCAGCAAGTCAACAAACTAGTTTGATTAATGATCACTTTTCTGCCAAAAAATACAGTTTAGAAACTAGGGAAGAGAGCCACCTCCTGGTAAGAAACATGGCGGTGTGTTAAAGACTCCGGGAGACTTATGGACGAACCCTGTGGGTCCCGGGGAAGTTGGGGTCTGAGGAGGTGCTCAGACCGAGTGGACTCATCCCTGTCTTCACCTGCCCTTCAGTGAGTGCAGCACTTTATCCATTTTATGCATTGGGTTTCTGAGGAAGGTTTCCACCGCATGGAGTCTGAGAAGCTGTTCCACCATCGAACCACTCACAGAGTTCAAGGGCTTCTTATAGAAAAACTGAGTCCCCAGGAGATAACTTTGCTAGGATCTCACAATCATTCCTGGTAAAGCTCGGGCAAACCCCAGCTGTCCTGACCCTAGCCCAGGCACTTTATACCACCCTAAATGATGCTAGTGTGAGATTCAGTTTCCCAAAAGTTCTTTGCTTAAGAACCTTGCTTTTTATTTCTTTTAAATATTTTTTAATGTTTATTTATTTTTTAGAGAGACAGAAAGAGCGGGGAAGGGCCAGAGAGTGAGGGGAACAGAGCATCCAAAGCAGGCTCTGCACTGTCGGCACAGACCCCGATGTGGGGCTCGAACCCACAAACTGTGAGATCATGACCTGAGCTGAAGTCAGACACTTACCTGACTGAGCCACCCAGGCGCCTAAGGAAAGGGGCACCATCCTGTGCTCTTTTTGTGAAGTTTTATAGGCTTTTCTCACAAACTCCACCCAGAGGACATGCAATGAATGTGGCCATTGGCATTTTCCTGTCGGAAACCAAAGGCAGCAAAGCTAACTGGAGGCACAGTGGTGGTCTGCCTCAGACAGACCTGGGAGACTATGCTTGCCCTAGCTTTTCTGACTCACTGTGTGACATGGACAAGTCACACCATCTCCCTGGTCCCAGTTTCCTCCCCATAAAAACCAGAAGAAAACCATAAAAACAAGAGAAAACCAGAAGGCTAAAGACCTCTGTACCTCATTACTGGAGGCTCTTCGCAGAATCCCCCAACACACCTGAGTCACCCTGACACCACCACGTGATCCTTCCACCTCTCAGGAAGCCAGAGACATAAACAAACCCAGATTATTCATCCATTCCAAGATAGGAGCTTCATTTCTGCCTCAAGGAAGGATATATCACGTCAGCATTACAGGCTGAATTATGCGCCGCCAAAATTCGTATGTTGAAGCCCTAACTCCCAATATCTCAGAATGTGATGGACATGGAGATGGGGCCTTTAAAGAGGTTAATTAAGGTAATGAGATCAATAGGGTGGGTCCTCCCATATGACCTGTGCCCTTGTAAGAAAACAGCCATCTACCAGCCAAAGAGAGAGGACCCAGGAGGAGCCAACCCTGCTGACACCATGATCTTGAACTTCTTGCCTCTAGAATTGTAAGAAAATAAATATTTATCTTTCAACCCACCCAGTCCAGGGCATGTTGGCAGTCCTGGCAGATGAATACAGTTGGCAAACTCCTTGCTTAACAGCCCCACCTTCTCATGTTTGTACTTTTGAGAATGTCAATGTATTGGAGAGAAATTCATCACTTAGAATGGGTAAAATAGATACAGTTACAATGACATGATAATAAGGGGTCTATACTTTCTTCCCTGGGAAAAGGGTCACAGTAACACATATATCCTCTTGCCCAGAGAGGCACCAGCTGTCCTTGCAAAGGACTGAGCTGGTATGCACTAGCAAGGCCTCTGGGATCCATGCCAGCTCAGGGGTCCAGGACTGCTTGGATCCTTGAAGAATCCCACTCTTGGAAGAGAGCTGGAGCCATGACCTGGCTAGAACTTTACATTGCAGTTAGTAGGAAAAAATGGAACGTGAACCCATAGCTGGTCCCTGCCATCTGGTGCCCTACAATTCCCAACTCATTGAAATAAAATCAATGCAAGTACCATCTAGTACAAGAAGGTGAAGTTGGCCACATCTGTCACACCCTAAGACGCACCTGACCGGGTTTACTGACACAGGGCTAGATGGATGGAGTCTTCATCAACAGAGGAATGAACAAAACAATGGCTCTCAATCAGAGATACATGCAATAAAACTACAAAGTCCTCTGCTTAGCCAAGAAATTGTCAATCTAGAGTCAATAAGCAATGGCCATACAATGGCTGACATGACTGGCCCTCTTCTCCCCTGTCAGCACACAAAGGTCATACATTCTCTTCAGTTCAACAGCCATGGAAAGAGCATGAGCTTTGGAGCCAAGACTGGATTCAAATCCTGACTTTTTGACCAACAACTATGTAACTCTTTTTTTTTTAATGTTTTATTTATTTCTAGGAGAGAGAGAGAGAGACAGCGTGAGCAGGGGAGGGTCAGAGAGAGAGGGAGTCACAGACTGAAACAGGCTCCAGGTTCTGAGCTGGCAGTCAGCACAGAGCCCGATGCGGGGCCCGAACCCACGAACCGTGAGATCATGACCTAAGCGAAAGTCGGACGCTTAACCGACTAAGCCACCCAGGTGCCCCTGTAACTCTCTGATCCTTAGCTTTTTGATCTGCAGAATGGGGAGAATGATGCCTTTCTCATGCCTGTGAAGAATAAATGAAATAATGGTGGCAAGTACCGAGTACACAGAATGCAGGTAGCCATTTGTCAGTGTTACAGAGTTGGCGTCTTCCACTTGTCCCGTCACTGAGCCTGCGATGTGGTGTACACTTGCCAGGCATTGCTGAAGGGCTGAAAGTTTGATCTGGTTTGTTAAGTCTAAATGGAGCTCCAAAGAGTAGAGAGGCTCTTTGTCCTTGACTCATGAAGACCAGAGAGTAGATTTTATATTGGATGTGAAAATGCCTGGGGACCTTCCAGTGACGAGGTGTGCAGTTCTAATGAGGCTTACTGGGAGCCCCCTCACATGCCCCACTGGTAACTCTGCCTAGAAGCTGAAGTTCATTGGTAAATACACCTAAAGGAGGAGTCTTGGACAGTGAGCAAGGTTTACTGAGATCATATTCAAGAGCACCTACAGTCCCAAATCCCTAATTAAACGGGAAGGGAAGGTCAGCACAGGGAGAGATACACTTCTTTTAAAACAGAACTCATACCCCCTCCATTAAGCAGCCAATAGAGTTTGTTCTTCTATGCATTGGTGGTCTGTACATCATAGCCCAAAGTAAGGGCTGCTGAGAAGCTAATATCCCATGATTAGTCTCCCATTATCATCTGAGCCAAAACCTGACAGAACCCAGCACACCTGACAGAACCCAGCACGCCCCAAGAGATGGCTCTGGCATGACATGATCTGAGAAAGTCCCATCGGCTGTCCTCCCTCAGATATCTCTTCCACATTTGCATCAGGAACAGCCCCCAAGAGATCTGTGTCAGAATGTACACAGACTGCCAGACAGAGATGTTGGCCCATGAGCACTGATGACCACTGCGGTTCTGCCAGCCCACCTTAATTACAAGAGAGATCTGCCAGAGGAATAGGGCAAAGACACTGGTCGAGAGGCAGGAAAGCCCAGGAAAGATGCTAAAAAATGGGGCCACCAGGTCTTGATGGGATGCTTGACGGAGCCCCAGTCTTCCCCTGAGTTCAGTCACACAGCCCTGGGCGCTATCCAGTAGCTTTTCCCAGAACTCCCCAGTCTTGCCTTTGCTTTTCTTTCAGTGACAGTTCAGGGAACCCTTAAGGGTCAATTCACCTGCAGCAACTCCGGGCTGAAGGTGAGGCTGGATGCCATTTTGCCAATATCCTTGTACCACACACTGGGAATGCTCATGAAGGCAAAGGCAATGGCTTTTTATATCTTTTTACTCCCCAAGGACTTTCTAGAAGGGCAACTAGGAAGGCTATTAATTTCTTAATTGTGTTAGAATGATATCCACCTTACGCTTAATTGCAAGACTTGAAGTTTTAAACTCCAAAGCAGTAGTGAGTTGTCAATTTTCTATTTCACCATGTGATGATGTGGAAAGTTCTAATATCCACAGTCCATGAAGCTCCTGTGTTCTCAAGCACCATGCCTGGCACTAGGAAGACAGATTTTAGGCTAATCCGTCTTCTCTTGGCCTTTACAGTCTAGGTGAGGAAATGGAAATTACGTATAAGAAGAATGAGAAGTGGATCAAAGAGAAAGCTGTGAGGTGGCAAATGGAAAATGCAGGTGGTGGGCCTGATAGGATGCTGATGTGTGCCCTCAAGGACCAAGAGCTGAGGGAAATCTGATTGCTGAGGTAAACTACATCTACACAGGAGAGGTCATGATGTAGGGAAAGTCTCCTTAAAGAGAGAGCATGGCTCTAAGGCAAGGAGACTTGATTATAATCTGAGAGAGGGTATTCATATCTAAGAAATGAGTATGTCAATCTGGACAGCAGGTAGGTTCCCCAAGAAAGCCTTGGAAAAATAAGAATCAGAAAGACAGACATGGTAACCGCAGTGGCTGTGGTCCCCCAAAAGCAGGGTGCCTGAGCCTCACGGGGTACCCAAATAGCCCTCTCGGTAATGGGACAAAATATAGAACTTCTATTTCAACTTGCTTATCCTTTAAAGTTTCTATATATGGGTGCAAACCTATTAGCCTAGTTAACTATGATTTATAAATAGTCAAGTAGATTTGTTTGGTATTCATGCTCCAATGTTTTCTCTGGCAAAGCACATGTGAAATTACAGTGGTATGGAGACCACTGTAATATCACTGTGGGCTGCATGGTACCCCCCAGATTCCTATTCTGGAGTCCTAACCCTCAGTACCTAAGACTATAAGTACATTTGGAGATACGGCCTTCAAAGAGGCAATTAAAATAAAATGAGGTCATACAGATGGGTTCTAATCCAGTATGACTGGTGTCCTTAGAAGAACAGGAAATGACACGGAGGGATACCCACGTGGAGACACAAGACAGAGGCCTCTGAGGAACTCAACCCTGCCGATATCCTGATTTGGGACTTTGTAGCCTCCAGAACTGTGAGCTAATAAATTTCTGTTGTTTAAGCTCCCAGATCTGAGGAACTTTTTTTTGTGGTAGCCTTATCCGACTAATACAACGACCCTCATACTGACCCCTGCTGGAAGGAGAATGGAAATCTCTCCCAGCTGAACTTAATTTTTCCCTCACAGTCCTGTGGATTCTGACTCCTAGCCTCACAGTTTCACATCTACCTCATGATGGAGTCCTTTGTAAGCAGCAAAGACTGTATCAGGAAATGTGTCTTCCCCTCTTCCCATCCCCGCCCCCCAATCCCAAAGGACCCCTGCCCAGCCTTCTGCTTGCCCCTCTCCTCTCCTACACTTGACTCTGGAGGCCAGTATTCTAGCCCCTACTGGGACTGAGGCTGGGCCAATGACTTGTCCCATATCACTAAGCAAGCTGGCAACTAAGTCAAGAACCATGTCAAAATCCATCCTTAATTATTCAGTCTATAACCTTAGCAAGTATATGTCTCCAGTGTTTGCCAATGATTTTACAACATTTTCAACTGGAGGTGCCTGGCTGGCTCAGTAGGTGGAGTGTGTGACTCTTGGTTGTGGGGCTGTGAGTTCAAGCCCTGCGTTGAGGGTGGAGATTACTTAAAAGTAGAATCTTGAGGGGGAAAAAAAAACCACAAAACCATTTCAGACCAACTTCCTCTCTCCTAGAATAAGTATCCACCAGTAGCCTGAGAACAACCAAGATGTAACTGAAATTGTCAGTTGCCTGTGTGAACGTCTACCACCTCAGACCTCTTGGCTAGAGTCAACCTGTTATGCTAATGTAGCCCAAATTTTATAATTACTTGGTTGTCGCACAAATCAAAAACTTTCAAGTGGTATAAAAATGTCTGCTCTAAATCAAAGTTTGAAAAGTAAGTCATTTAGGGGCACCTGGGTGGCTCAGTCAGTTAAGCATATGACTCAGCTCAGGTCATGATCTCGTGGCTCGTGGGTTCGAGCCCCACATCGGGTTCTGTGCTGACAGCTCAGAGCCTGGTTTGCTCCATGACCCATCTGTGATAGAAATAAAAGCCAGGGGTGCTTGGGGGGCTCAGTCTGAAGTGTCTGACTTCAGCTCAGGTCATGATCTGATCAGGTTTGTGCCCCACAGCAGGCTCTGCCCTGATGGTATGGAGCCTGCCTGGGATTCTCTCTCTCCCCTTCTCTCTCTGCTCCTCCCCTACTTGCATGTGTTCTCTCTCTTGCTCACTCTCTCTCGCTCTCTCTCTCTCTGTACCTCGCCTACTTGCACTGTCTCTGTCTCTCTCAAAATAAATAAACTTTAAAAACTTTTGAAAGAACTTTAAAGTTGCATGACATAAAAGACAGGTGTAAACATATCATCTATTTCACTAATATCCTGTGACTAAGTGAGGTGCAGAGATATAATGAAAGGCTACCACAGCAGCTGATTTTTCATTGCAGTGGAAAAGCAGTGGTTTTTTTTTTTTTTTTTCCAATCACAGAACTTCCTCTTTTCAGAGGAAAGAATGGAGATGATTTCAGCAAATAATAACCCAAATGTCTGAATAAAATTTGCAAAAACAATTGATTTTCTTCCCAAGGACTGGAAGTAGCGTGGGCAGTTGAGCAATAAAGGAGCAACAGTAATTTTCTGCTCCATTTCTACAACAGTAACAAAAACATGATGGCAGAAAACAACACCAAGTGACAATCTTCATTTCCTTCCTTGGGGATAGAAAAACACATCTGTTTATTAAGTCTTTAAAAACTGTAACCACAGACTGCAGCAAGACGCTCCAGAGAAAAGACCCGTTGGGTTGAGCCAACCGTATGTGACGAGCGGATAAAAAGATGGTTCCCGCGTGGAAATGCGGTCGGTCAGTCCCTGGGAAGGGCAAGGCAAACAAAGGGCTTTCACTGACATTGGAAATGCTGACATGAAGCGTGTTTTCCTCAGCAGATTGGCAAGCTCCCTAGAAAGGGAAGATTAATACAAGTGGGAAATATGAACTCTCTCTAGCAAACCATGTCCATTTTCTGCCTGGGGAGAGCGCTGAGTGATGGATGGCCATTGACCCTGGATTGAGTGGACTTGAACGAGTCTGTACCGGCTTCTCCCCACTTTCCAGCTCTCTCCATCTTGACCTAACATGCAGTGAAGTCTCATTTGTCCTGTGTCCTTGGGCAAGGGCTGGTCCACCTGAATTCATTTTCCTGAAAACTGAGGCTTGCCTGTTTAAATGTCACACATTTATTTATGTCAAGTTTAACAGGGTTTTTTTGGTGTGGAAATCTTGCAAAATTAATGTCAGCCCTCCCTGCCTTCTCACTGTATACTGAAGTTCAGTGAGATGACACAGGAGCATTTCCAGAGCACAGAGCTGTCACACAGTGGTCACTGAGTGGCGTCCCGTGCCGGCTGCTTCATTTATTTATTTCTTTTTATAAATCAAGGTCATCAGTGTGAATACTGCTGATGGAAGAATGCTTCTGCTGAAGCAAACAAGGTAGGAGATGAGGTGGGAGGGATCCCAAGGGCTGTGCTTTCTGAGTGTATCTGACCTCTACCCACCCCCTTTTACCATTATGCTATTATGGCCATTTCGTGGTCCTCACCTCTATGCTGTCTTGCTCACCCAGGCTCAGTTATCTCCCTGAACAACAGACTTGTGCATCAAACTGGCCACCAGAAAGCTCCCCAAGGATACTGGATAGGTCACTCAACGAAACACCCGCAGACACCTGCTTGAATTCCCCAAACCTCTTCCTCCCACCCTCCCCCATCTCAGCAAGGGAAATGCCATTCTCCCCGCGGTGGAAGCTCCCAAACTTGGAGTTGTCCTTGATAACTTTCTTTCCTCACTCCCCACCACCAGACAACCAGCAAATCCTGTAAGCTTAATCTCCAAAATATATACGGAAGCTGACCACTTCTCACCTCTCCAATGCTACCACCTTGCCCCAAGCCATGTCCCCTGTCCTAGGTTCCTGCAAAGCTTGCTTCCTGGCCGCCTCCTGTCTGGCCCTGTCTCTCCATTCTCAACACGTAAGACAGAGGAATCTTTTCAGGGATGTCAATGCTCAAAGTGAGACTCCTTCCAGTGGCCTATGAGGCCCATGCAGTCTGGGTCCCCATTACCTCTCTGACCTTGTCTCCTTATACTCCCCCTCCTCGTTCACTCAGGTCTACCCACCACCCTGACCGCTTGCTGTTTCTCATGCAAGTCAAGTACCTTCCTGCCTCAGGGCCGTTGCACTTGCTATCCTTTCTGTCCAGAGTGCTCTTCACTTAGACATGTACATTCTTTGGGGTGCCTGTGGGTGGCTCAGTCAGTTGGGCACCAGACTTCAGCTGGGTCATGATCTCACGGTTCGTGGGTCTGGGCCCCGTGTCAAGCTCTGTGCTGATAGCTTGGAGCCTAGAGCCTGCTTCAGATTCTGTGTCTCCCTTTCTCTCTATGCCCCTCCCCTGCTTGCTCTTTCTCTCTCTCTCTGTCTCTGTCTCTCTCTCAAAAATAAATAAACATTAAAAAGAAAAAGATATGCACATGCTTCTTCTCTCAGCCTCAGATCCTTGCTCAAATATTACTTTCTAGCAAGGCCCTTTCTCTTTCTCCTTCCTTTGCCTTATTTCAGCACCTATCACCATCCAACATAAGATATAGTTTGCTTATGTACCTTGTTTACTGTGTGTCTCCACCAACTAGAATATAAGCTCCATGAGAACAGGGACTTTTTTCTATCTTGTTCACTACTATATCCCTAACCCCTAAAACAGTACCCAGCACGTACCCAGTCATGAAGGAATATTTGTTACAAGAATGATTTTACAGTAGAAATCGGGCCTCCTTCTAGAAATACAAGCTAGTGATTATGAACATGGATTTTAAAGTCAGATTCATGATTCAAAAGCTGCTCTATCTCCCTTTTAGCTGCGTGACCTTGGACAAGGTATTGAAATGCAGTTTTATCATCTTTAAAATAGATATGATGATGTACAAAAAAAATATGTAAAATACTGAGCACAGAACCTGGCAAACTGCAACCCTTTGATACATAGGAGCTCTTTCGGGTGTTTCCCCTCCTATGAATACTATCATGTTGCCCACTGACCATGAAAACTCCCATCTCCTCTCCCGGACTCCAGTCTCACCCAAATCCTAATGTCTTCTACACATGCGGGTCAAACTCACCTTCCAGAACAGAAATCTGGTTAGGAATAAGGACTTCTGAACATTTTTTCCTCCAAAAAAAGTAACAAGAAAACTAACAATAAATGGTCAAAATCAACTTTGTCGGAACTCCTGGAATTAACCAAAGGCTTGCAGTCATCTGGGAATCTTCTATTCGGTGTATGTGACTGAATCTTGGTAAGAACAGTGAGAGTTGTGTATTTCAACTCGCCCTATTCCAATCTTCCTGTCTCCACTGCTGCCTTGAAAACCAAACAGAGTAAGACCAGCAGCCCTGGTATCCAAGAGACAGATCAAAATGGGGCTGGGGTCCCCGAGAGCCTCACTCCCAGGGCACTGCCATTATCCGGTCACTCTGATAGTTCCCTGGAAGACCCCACTTGCAAGGTCATCTTTCTTTGACCTGACTTGCACTCACTGCACGCAAAAAGCCTTTTCTCCAAGGGGTGTTTATTCAAAAACATTAGAGGCAATTGTTTAACTTCCTAGCTGGGGGCTCTGCGCATGCTTGAGGCAGTGGGTAACAGGAGGCACACAAGCAGCTAACCAGAAAGCTTAAAGGGACAAGCTGAGGAAGGAGTCTCCTAGGGCTTTACACGCTTTGGCGTCTTCCTGGGCTCTGGCCAGCCATCTGCACGGGCAGGGCTGTGTGTATGCTGGAAAAAGACTGAGAAGGCCCTAAGTTCTCACCCCTGGCTGAGTCCTCAGACTCTACACAGCCAGGGAGCGAGTGCTGGGCATAGCTGTCACCGGCTCAGTACTGAAGAGGTGCCCCACGGGGTACACAGGAATTTGTTGGTCATAGGAATTTAAGGAGATCTCTGCCCATTCATTGAACCGAGCCCTGAGTCAACGGGGCAGAGGGTTCCGTGGATAAACCTAACAAAGATTACAGACGTCACAGAGTTCGTTCAGAAAGGGCATTGAACAAAACCACCCCACACCCCGGCGACAGATGTCCAGAATCCGATTTCCAGAGTTACTGCAATCTATTTCACTCCATCTCAGAGGCTGCCTGCCCTAGAACCCTCCGGAAGGAGTCCAGATGCCTCCACAAGGCATAAAGGCCTTCCACGGTCTGGCCCTGGCCAACCTCGGCAGCTTTCTCCCTGCACCTTGTGGCCACCGTCCCACCTCGCCTCACCCCAGCGTTTCCATCCCAAACTCGCCACGCTGTGCGTCGCCTCTGGTCCTGGCATCTGCCGCTCCTCCCGCGGGTTGCCGCCTCAACGCTTCCTCTGCTCGTGAGGAGCCTGAAATTAAGTCCTCCATTAAAAACCTCAGGCTGCACATAGTCCCGGTTCCAGGAAAAGCCTCAGCTGAAGCCACCCTCGGACCCCTCGGACCGCCCTGGGATCTGCCAATCAAAAGAAATGTGTAACATTCCTGTAGTCTTGGAGACGAGTCAGGGCTGGGAACTGCAGGTGGTTACTTTGTACAAACTTGCCAATCAATCACGGAACTTGCCAATCAATCACGCTTGCAGAAGCCCCACGTAGATTCTCGGAGCCCAACTCATAACTGGTCATTTTAAAAGACTCTCAAAGGTCATGACTGGGTCCCGCCAAAAGTAACGGACGCCTCGCGGATACTGAATGGTCAAAACTGTTACTATGCTGTTACTATGGGTGTTGTACAATTATGATTGGTGCTTACGTAATGATGCAAAACATACAGCGCGTGCACGGTTACACCCCCGCCCTTCCTCCATAAAGACCCTGCTCGCCACTGTTCGGGGCTTCGCCTTGCTGCCGCTGCCCCTGGAAATGGGTGAGCCCCTGCTCGAGCTTGTAATAAAGACCCTTTTGTTCTTGCATCCGCGCTGGCTCCTTGGAGGACTCTGGGGACTCGCGATTCGGGCACAACACTCGCAGCCATCACCAGCGCGTGTCCGCGCCGCTCTTCGCTGCCACGACACAGGCTCAGCACACTGCCTCGCCACGCCTCGCTGCGCCCAGAGCCCTCCGCAGGGCGCGCGCGGTGCCCTCTGCGCATGCTCCTGCCGAGCGCGCGCGCGCGCGGTGCCCTCTGCGCATGCTCCTGCCGAGCGCGCGCGCACGGTGCCCTCTGCGCATGCTCCTGCCGCAGGTTCCGCTCCAGCCCTGGGAGGGAAACGCACGCGTGTGGCTCTGCCTCCCTTCCGGGTCCTGGACGACCGGAACTGGGGCCCCAACCGCTTGCCTGGCGCCTCTTGATAGCAGGGCCGGAGGCGGTCGCGGAGTCCGCGGCCTCGGGGTTAAGACCAGGCACTCCTAGATGAGCCGTGTCTGCAGAGCTCATTTGGGTCGTGTAATCCCGGCCCCAAGGCGGACCCCTGTTTAGGACGGTGCAGTGTTCAGGACAGAGTGCATCCTTCTTGAGACTGAAAAACAGAAAGAGCTGTTCCACCGTCAGAGCTGCTTACAGAGGGGAGAGGGCGTCGTTCCCCTGTGTGTCTCGGAGCCCCGCATCACCGCCCCCCGCAGCCCTGCCTGAAGGCCGCAGGGCGGGCTGGCGCGGAGGACGCTGGGAGGCGGGGGACACGGGTGCCGGTGGCAGGAGCCGCGTGTCCGGTGAGGAGACAAGGGGCCGAGTCTGGCTCTGGAGGGGAGGCCCAGCCGTGGCCCCGGGCGCCCTGGAGGACAGCACTTTTGCCTGAGGGGAACGACAGAAGGAGGTGAGAGCTCCTCCGAAGGGAGCACCAGTGCGGCGAGCCGGGGACTCCTGGGAGCGGAGTCGGGGCGCGCACGAGGCCCATCAGGCTAACAAGTGTAGTTCTTGTCCTGAAGTCAGGTGGGAGCCACAGGACCTCTGTGGGCCAAGGAGAAAGTGGTGTGCGTGCCGAGTAACGATTAGGCGGCGGGGGGAGGGGGTTAGAGGGAGGGGGGAAGGAGTCCAGCAGCCCAGACACCGAGCAGCTTGCGTCTGTCGAGAAAGAGGGCTGCAGGAGGAGGAAATGAGGCGCCGGGAAGAGGTGGAGGTGCGCAGGGGACTCCCGGGGTGCCAGGCGGGGTGCCTCACCCCGACCCGCTAAGGGACTGTCCTTGTCTTACGCATTTTATAAACAAGTCTCGGGAAGGTCAAGTAAGTTGCTGCGGTCCTGCCGGGATGTGGCCCAGGGCCCCTGACTCGGGCACCTTCACCCATAGACGCATCCGCGTGAAGACCACTTGCTTTACACACTCATTTGCTAAGTACATTCTTTGTCAGCAGCGACAATAATTCTGTGAGTGCTGATCATAGTCACAGAGTGCGCGCTGCGTAGGACGCGCCGTGCCAGTCGCTCACACACACCAGACAAAGGAGCACAGCGGGTCTGCCTTCTTTACAGACACCACAGCTGTTTAACCTTATCTTCCGGCCACGCTGGGTACCTCACGAACACTCGTCAAACTGAAAAGGCCTGTGGCCACTGGAGAGTCACTGGAGTGAAGTTACCGGACTCCATCCGCTCGCACGTGTCCTTTCCATAGGTTTCCCTTTGGGGCAGCACGATGTTCGCGTTCCCCTCGGTCTTCCTGCCCCCGCGGGCTCCGGGGGGGTTTGATGGAGCCGTTTCATCCCAGGCAGGCAGGTGGGGCCCAAGTGGCCATTTTTTAAAAAATGATTCAACTGTAAACTATTTTCAACCAAGTTTAGAAACCTCCTATATTGTAGAAACATCTCCCTGTGGTTGGACGGGGGTAAAAGCCTTTCTCAAGCAAAGAGGGAGGAGAGTATTAAGAACCCAGGCGTTTCACAACTTGAAGGTGGCATTCTGACCTGACTTTGAAATAAACAGACTTGAAACAGTATTTCGCAAGAAGAAGCAATTCTATTATATCCTAAGTTTTAAAAGCTTTTAACTTTGTCTTTCTTTTTCTCTTGTTACAAATAGTGTAGTTTGAGCATGTGAATGGGGGGGCGGGAAGAATAGTGGTCTTTGTTGTTAATGTGTTTTCCTTTTACTCACTATTGTGAAATGTAATTCCTTAATAGACGATGTTTAATGATCCACATTAACCTCTCTGAAGGCTCTGTTGAGTGTGACAAATGTGTAGATTATTACTTTTCAGTTTTCATTGAGAAGATAAAACATGAATATATTAAATTTGTGTTTTAATCAACTTTTTCCACATGAGGCCTTTAATGTTTTAATGTTGTCAGTGACAAATACGAGTCATCCACTTTCCAACCAAGGCCATCCTTCCCCTTTAAGATGTCTTCCATGCTGGGCCCAGTCCCACTTCTCAGCTGCAGGCTCCATTTGGCTTCACCAGGTGCTAGAGTTCACTTCCAAAGCCCCTCCACAAAGTGCTCACTTCCACCTCGGAGAGCCACAGAGCAGCTGAGTGGTGCGTCACAGGCCAGGGATTTAAGGCTTGCTGCTTCTGGATATGCTGCCTCTGTCTTGAATGAACCCCTCAGGACATGTCAAGGATTGCACATTCACTTCCTGTCCCGACAACACATCATGGAAAGTTCTGAGCTGTGAAACAGCCTGTCCTTTTATCTTCAAAGCTTGAAAGCTCTTGGATCTGAGGAGGAAAGAACTTATTTGAGTTGAAAAAAGACGATTTGATTTGAGGGTGGGTAAACACAGGGTTACCAAAAAACTAAAACCAAACAACTTCCAGACTAATGAAAAACCCACATCTTTATAAATTTGCTGGTAACTCATCAACACTACCTAAAAACCAGGCATTCCCCTGCTGGAAGCTGCAATACCGAGGTTCAAAATAGGTGAGGGGAGAGGACAGGGCATCAGAGGTTCTGATAAAATAGGTTAGGAAAGCATATTCTGGAAGAGGACAATGAACATGGTCCAAAATAATCTCACATGTACGCACAGCCCACTGTCAGTGTTTGCAAAGGTCACTTGCCGACTAAGCCAACAGGCATGTCACCAATCACCAGAGATGGCCAGGACTCTGATTAGGTTTAACCATAGGGATTTAAGACATTATTATTATTATTATTATCTCGCTATTAACTTACAAATTTTATGACGTTAGGCAAAGTGTCCAAACTTTCTGAGCCTCAGTTTCTTAATCTATGAAATGGGTTAAATAATGCCTTTTACTCAGGATTAGTGCTAGCACAGGAACGTGGCAAGAACCTAATACCCAGTACTAATTGCCGTGGCTTTTGTTCTTATTTGTAACAAGGGTACGAAGATCAGGAATTTGAGGAAAATGAATGTTAATGTTCTTTTAAAAGGAATGTCCCAGGACTAACGTAGTTTTTCTTTAAAATGTTGCCTACAACATCCTGTCTTTTTAGATTTTTAAGACTGGCTCTACATGTGTCTATGTGTGTGGAATAAAACCTACATCATTAGCCGTTTCACTGTCTTTGAAAATGTGTTGAAATTGCATGTTTAAAGGAAAAGATAGGGCTTCTGGTTTCCTGTTCCGAATGTAAGGAGCTTGGCAGTCTCCGCTCCATCCTAACTACAAGTAAAAAGCTGAACAGAATGAAAACTCAGCCACTCTTCTTGGATCCTTAAGAGAGGGGAGGCCACAAGGCAAACTGCTGTCCCTGAGATTGGACAGACAGCTGGGCAAACGGGAGGGGGCATGGGGACAGGGGGGCGACCGGAGCAGAGACCCCAGTGCAGGACAGCCCCAGGAAACCAAGCCACGGTTGACTCATTGCTGGAGGCTCTGTGCAGACAAGTCTGAGAATTTAAAAACTCCAGGGGCACCTAGTCACTGGGGGTCCCCACAGTCTTAACTCTACTAAATGGACTAAGTTCCCACAGTAAATCGTGGAGAAAAATTCCCTTGGGTTTCCAGGACATGAGGGAACCATTCTGAAATACCCCAGAGCACTATTTCTCTTAAAAAGGCCAGCCCTCGGGGGAAACTAGTTAACCAAAGCTTCGCAGCTTGTTCTCTGAGCCTAACTGGCAGGCAGAACCCACCTGCCAGCCACTCTTGCCCTCCTGATCCACCTAAAGGGAGAGAAAAAACAGAAAACCTTGTGAGGGCACAGGATCACTAAAGGACTGAGACAGGACACTCCCCCCCCCCCCCCCCCCCC
>NW_027532842.1:1010980-1020400 GCF_008692635.1 Crocuta crocuta | reverse complement strand
ACCCCCCCCCCCCCCCCCCCACCTCTCGCTACCACATCACGAAAGTCCTATTTACAGCAGCTCTTTCTACCTGGTGTGTCACATTCAGCTCTCAGGAAAAGATTACAAGGCATATGAAAAGGCAAAAAGCACAATTTGAATAGACAGAGCAAGCATCAGAACCAGACGTGTCAGGGATGATGAAAATATCAGACTGGGAATTTAAAACAGCTATGATTAACAGGCTGAGGGTTCTGATGGATAAAGTAGACAGAGTGCAGGAACAGACAGGCAATGTAAGAGAGGCGGAAATCCTAAGAGAAGCAAAAAGAAATGCTAGACATCAAAACCACTGATTGATACAGAAATGAAGGATGCCTTTCATGGGCTTATTAATAGACCGGACTGGTTGACGAATGAATCTCTGGGCTACAGGATACATAAACAGAATCCTTGAAAACTGAAAAGCAAATAGAGCAAAAGCTGAACCAAATAGAATATCCAAGGAGTGTGGGAAGTTACAAAGGGTGGGTACATGTAATGGGAATAAGAAAACCAGAGAAGAGAGAAAGAAACAGAAGAAATATTAGAAAGAATGACAGATAACTTTCCCCAAACTAATGTCAGACACCAAAAAACAGATCCAGGAAGCTCAGAGAACACCAAGCAGAATAAATGCAAAAACAAAACAAACAAAAACAACAACAAACCCCCCCCCCAGACCTCACTGTATCTTTTTCAAAGTACAGACAAAGATAATTTTTTTAAATCCTGAAAGAAGCCAGAGGTATAAAAACAAAAATAAAGATTCTAACCAATAGAGGGACAAGGTTAAGAATTACATCCTACTTCTCAGAAACCATGCAAACAGGAGAGTAGAGTGAAATATTTAAAGGGTTGAGGGGTGGGAGGGACCCACCACAATTCTGTACCCTGCAAAATTATCCTTCAAAAGCATGGGTGGCTCAGGCAGTTGTGTCTGACTCTTGATTTCAGCTCAAGTCATGATCTCATTGTTCATGAGATTGAGTCCCACACGGGGATCTGCACTGACAGCGCAGAGCCTGCTTGGGATTCTTTCTCTCCCCCTCTCTCTGCCCCTTCCCTGATTACACACGCACATGTTTTCTCTCTCTCTCTCTCTCTCTCTCAAAATAAATAAATAAGCATTAAAAAAAAAAAAGCAAAAGGGAAATACAGACTTTCTCGGGCAAACGAACATTTGGGAAATTTGTTAGTGATGGACCTGCTTTATAAGAAATGTTAAAAGAAGTTCTGAGAGGATGAAAATAATGTAGGTTGGAAACTCAGATCTACATAAAGAAGGAAGAGCCTCAAAAAATGAATAAATGAAGATAAAAACTTTTTTCTTATTCTTAACTGATCTAAAGGATAACAGTTTATTCAAAATAATAATAGCAACTATGCATTTTATTATGTAACTGTATGTATCTTCTGTGTGTCTATATATGTATGTTTATGTTTGTTTATATTTTAATGAAATGAATGGCAGGAGTGATACAAGGGGTAGGAGGAAAAAAGTTGGGATTTTTTTGTTACTATGAAGTACTCACACTACCTGTGAAGTGGTATAGTGTTATTTTTTTAAATTTTTTAATGTTTATTTCTGAGACAGAGACAGAATACGAGTGGGGGAGGGGCAGAGAGAGAGACACACACACACAGAATCTGAAGCAGGCTCCAGGCTCTGAGCTGTCAGCACAGAGCCCAACACGGGGTTTGAACTCACAAACTGTGAGATCATGACCTGAGCCAAAGTCGGTTGCTCAACCAACTGAGCCACTGAGGCCCCTGTATAGTGTCATTTGAAAAGGGACTTGGATTAGTTATAAATGTATATGGCAAATTCTAGGGCAGCCACTAAAACAAGTTTTTTTAAAAAGTATAATTGATATGCTAAGAAAAGAGAGAAAATAGAATCATATAAATTGTTTGATTAAAGCCACAGGTTAGAAAAAATGTGGAAGACAAAAATAAGAACAAAGAACAAGGGCAAAGAATAGTAAACAATAACAACCATTGTAGATATTAATCCAACTACAGAATAATCATTTGAATATCAATAGTCTAAATATACCAATTAAAAACGCAGAGATTGTTCATATGGGTCAAAAAACCTAGCTATATGTTGTCTTCAAGAAACCTACTTTAAATATAAAGACACATATAGATTAAAAGTAAATGGATGAAGAAAAATATAGCACATTAACACTAATCAAAAGAAAGCTGGAGTAGGGATATGAATTTTAGACAGGGCAGACTTCAAAATAAAAAAGAAAGTAAAGAAGGTCATTAAGTAATGCAATTCAATGCAACCTCAGTCAAAATTTCAGCAAGTTATTTTATAGATATTGACAAACTGGATCAAAGTTTACATGAAGAGGCGAAAGACACAGAGTAGCCAACACAGTATTGAGGTAGAAGAGCCAAGTTGGAGGACTGATGCTACCTGACTTCAAGACTTACTATAAACTACAACAGTAATCAAGACAGTGTGGTATTGGTGAAAGAGAAGACAAAAAGATGAATATAACAGAATAGACAGCCCAGAAACAAAACTCTGGGCTTTGACAAAGAAGCAAAGGCATTACAATGGAGCAAAACCAGTCTTTTTTTTTTTTTTTTTAATTTCAGAGAGTGTGTCTGCAAGCAAGGGAAGGGCAGAGAGAGAGAGAGAGAAAGACGGGGGGCGGGGGGGGGGAGAATCCTAAGGAAACGGAGACTCCATGCTCAGTGCAGTGCCCAATGTGGAGCTCAATACTGTGATCCTGAGATCATGACGAGCCGAAATCAAGAGCTGGATGCTCAACCAGGGTGCCATCCAAACACCCCCAAAATAGTCTCTTCAACAAATGGTGCTGGAACAATGAAACATCCACATGCAAACAACAAAATATAGTGAATCTAGACACAGACATTAACACCCTTCACAAAAATCAACTGAAAATGGATTATAGACCTAAATGTAAAACAAAAAACTATAAAATTCCAGAAGATACCATAGAAGAAAAGTTCTATAACCTTGGGTATGGTGATACCTTTTTAGATACAACACTAAAGACAGGATATGTGAAAGAAATGATCTGAGCCTCATTAAAATTAAAAATTTCTGCTCTGTGAGATACAATAGCAAGAGAATGAGAAGACAAGCCACAAACTTGGAGAATATATTTGCTAGAGACACATCTAGGAGAAAGGACTGTTATCCAAAATATATAAAGAACTCTTAAAACTCAACAATAAGATAACAAACAACCTGACTTAAAAAATGAGCAAAAGACTTCTAAGGACATCTCACTAAAGATACACAGATAACAAATATGCATATGAAATCATATCATTACGGAAACGCAAATTAAAACAACCATGAGACACCACTGCATACCTGTTAGCATGTCCAAAACCCAGAACACTGACACTCACTTGCGGGGGAGGGAGAAGAGATGAGCACTGCCCTTCCTTTACCTCTGTCCCCCAGAAGGATGTGTAGAGCTTCACATTCTGTGGTCTTTATTTTTAAAATAAGTCCGGGACACCTCAATGGCTCAGTCAGTTATGCATCCGGCTCTTGATTTCAGCTCAGGTCATTAACTCATGGTTCGTGGGCTTGAGCCCCCGGTTGGACTCTGCACTCACAGCAAGGAAGCTCCTCGAGATTTTCTCTCTCTCCCTCTCTCTGCCTCTCTCAAAATACATGAATAAATAAATGAGAAATTAAAAAAGAAAAATGGTAAGTCATTTCAAGCCACACCCCACTCAGGTTCCAATGTAGGGCAGGGAGGTGTGCCTTCACCTCCTATAACTACTTAAGAAGAAGGGAAGCTTCGCAGGCCCTTAGACCCTTTCTGGAAATTTATTTATTCATTTGGTTAGTCATTCAGCATGGTCTGCACAGAAAGAAAGATAGGGACAGGTGCGTTAGCTGGCCTGCAGGTATTCTGACTAGTTTATTGAAAGGAAGGAGAGGTTTTGGCAGCCATGGCCAAAGGAAGCAAAGCTTCGAATTTCCGGAAAAAATTAAAAAGCCAATTATATAACCTTGCTTGGGTGAAAGATCATCTCATAGGGTGGATTACGAGAGAACCTGGAAGCAAGCCTCAAACTCTTCTCAGGAAAGAGTTTCTTGGATATGTCCACATGCTAAAGTGCACAGTAGTAAGTCTTACACTTGTAAGGTTTAGCCTTACAAATAAAAGGCCTTGAAGATAACATGATTTCTGTAAGCTTTATTATCTTGAATGATCCCCTCCTATAACACACCAAGATGAATGGGTCGTCAGATACACTCCAAAAAGCTCACCTGTTTCCTGGAGTTTAGTACAGTCATCTGGAGGCTGAAGAGTGTTGCCAGAACCGATACCCTGTGGCAAAATGGCACTCGAATACGAACATTGAGCACCTCTTTCTGATTATAACTGGACAGCAGACTTCAGGGGCTTCCTCAGAATGTTCCTGGCACACCAGAGAACCGTGCCTTGTAAGCCATTTACCCTGGCAGAACTTATGCTCATATGAAGACGACATAACATTTTTTAAAATGTCATCAAATCAGAAGTATAAAAGGAGAGGACTATAGCACTGTGTTATGTCAATTAGAGTTGAAATTTGCCTTCTCATTTTGTGCCTTCACGTAGTTCCTTTATCAATTTTCAAGAGGAGCATTACACGCCCTTATAAAGATAGTTCCTGAGGGAACTGCTATTATAGAATCAAAGATAGGCGGCCGATGACACGATGTGCCACGTCAGAGCCCCTTAGCCTGAGTGGAATTATGGGGAAATGATGAGACAGGTCCGTACCTAGGCCCCTCCACAGGACCGCTGATTTTGGCCGCTCTGGAGAGTGGTGACAAGTAGAGGGAATCCGTGCTCTCTGACTGGATTCTAGAGCGAAACGTTGTCACAGAGAACAGTTTTGGGCCAACTGGAAGGAATTTTTTATGTCATTCTATTGCATTAATGTTAAATTTCTTGTGGGTGATGGTGATACTACCGTTGTGGAGGAGGAGGTGCTCATTCTTAGGAGGCTCTTTCCCAGGTGTTTAGGGGACAGCAGTCTTGGTGTTTGCAACTTCCTTTCAAATGGTTCAGAGAAAAAATGTGTGTGTGTGTGTGTGTGTGTGGTGCATGCGTGCGCACGCATGTACACACACACACACACACACACATAGATAAAACAAATGTTGCAAAACAAGTGAGGAATCTAGGAGAATAGGTTCCGATACTCTTCCAACTATTCTGTGGGTTTTAAAGTTTTTATGACACAAAAGGTGTGGTGGGGGGGTCACACGTTCACTCTGTATTATAACTGGTACAGCTGGTCGCCTGGGGGTAACTGGGTGGCTGGGGAAGGAAGGAAATTGTTTACTGTAGTGTACACTTTCTGTGCTTTTTGAATTTTAACTAAAAGAATGTATTATCTATGCCAAAATAAATAAAATTCATATTAATTTTTTAATGTTTTATTTATTTCTGAGAGAGACAGCGTGAACAGGGGAGGATCAGAGAGAGAGAGAGACACAATCTGAAGCAGCCTCCAGGCTCTGCTGGAGGCCGGCTCCGGCAGGTCCAGGGGTCCCTGAAGGATGGACGGTGTCGGCGAGAGAGAGAGTGAGAGAGCCCCGAGATTCTTTCTGATCACCAGGCAGGCAGCTCTGTCCTGTCAGTTTTGGTGTCTTTATTTAAAGGTTCAGCAACAACATGAAGTCAGAGAAAGGAATTTCTGCAATGGGAGGCCTTTTGCGATAACAATTGCAGAATTATCTCAGTCATCGTGAATTTACAACCAAGGAATTAACAGGATGCTCTTAGTGAAAAACAGGATAACATATAGGTTAAATTGTATATAGATAAGCTAGGAGTCATTCTGTTTGGCTCTCAAGAGGATGAATGTTTCTGAATTGGTTTGTTTGTGGAAACTATCATGGGGGCCCTAAATGTGTCAGTCTTTGCACCTGGGTTTATGTTTTAGCTACTCCTATCTATCCTCATCCCAGCTGCCAGTGTAAGGGAGGGTGTTTGTGGAATGTAGGCCTTGAGGAAGGGACTTATATGCTTCACCAATTAGCAAAGATATATGTAGTAACTATGTTCTGCTCTTATCTGTACCTTAACCCCAAAATAGGCTCTTTGTCTCAGGGCCAGGCTCAATTGTAACTCTTATGTTCTTAACCCCCTTTATTATCTAAGTCTTGGATCTGCAAGGCCCATAGAAAAGCCTTTTGACAATCATCCATAGAGCTTTCATCTAAAATCTCTTTTGTAAAGGCAGGAATATGCTTTTCCTTATGAGGTATCAGTGTTCAGAATATAGGTCTGATATGGCATATTGTGAGGCCTGGTCAATACCAGCAGGCTCATTTCCAACATGAGCCAGTAGTAGCAGAAAGAGATACCAGTTTTCGTTTCTCATGGCATGAGCTGTGCAAACACTGCCATTTCCTTGCTGTGATTGCCATCCAGAGAGGCCGGTGCAGCTCCAGGCAAGGCTCCAAGCTTGAGCCCAACGCAGGGTAGGAACCCACACACCACGAGATCATGACCTGAGCCGAAATCAAGAGTCAGATGCCTAACCACCTGAGCCACCCAGGCACCTCAGGGCACCCACTTTTCATGTACTATATTAAATTGCAAGACCCAGGCCTGTCATTTACGGAGAAGAGAGCTGGACCATTCAGGGCAGAAACATTCCCCCCAGATCAGTTCTGGAGAAACCGCAGACGTGTCGGAAGCGTGCACGGACCGCAAGGACTAGCAAGAAACGGGGAGATCCCAGAGAGACTGAGGGCTGTTGCCAACCGTGGGTGGGGCTGGGGTGTGGAGCCTGGGTGCTGCTGTGGGCCTTGTGGGACAGGGCAGGGGGAGGTTCTGGAAGGTCGAAGCTCCGCTCTTGCGTTCAGCCTTGGCACGTTCAGAGCTCCCCCACTGCCACAGAAGTGGACAGTGACAGGCCAGGCCTCAAGAATATCTGCTCCCAACCCTGCTGAGCTGGGCAGCAGGTGAAAGCAGGGAGGGGGCCTGACCTCAGCTCTGAGCCTTGCAACCTGGGGGCCCTGCGTCCTCCCGGGGCTGCGTCCGCCTGAGGCTCTCCTGAGGCAGCTCTGATGAGGGGCATCGGTGGCGGGCTGGCAGCAAACAGGAAAACCAAAGAGGCCGCATTGGACCTGCGGTTCCTTTCTCCCTGGGACTCATTCCTTCCACGCGAGGGCCTGGATTGGGACTTCTCCCTGACACACTCTAGCAGAGAGGGAAGCTCCAGCTCGGAGGCCAAGCCACACCTCTGAGGGTACAGCTACCGTAGAAGAAACACACCAAGCCCAACAACACTCTCTGAGGCAGAATTATTGAAATACAGAGACTAAGGGTTGAGCTGACAGAATGAGGAAATGCCAAGAGATAAGGCGATAAGGCGGTAGAAAGGTGATGTGCACCAGGACAAGAAGCTATTGAACAGGGAGGCACCTGGGTGTCTTGGTAGGTTGAGCTTCCAACTTTAGCTCAGGTTTTGAAGTCACAGTTCAAAGGTTCAAGCCCTGCATCGGGCTGTGCTATCAGCTGTCAGCGCAGAGCCCACTTCGGATCCTCTGTTCCCCTCTCTCTACTCTTCCCCAACTCAACTCTCTCTCAAAAATAAACATTAAAAAGAGGAAGAAGTTATTGAACAGGAAGCACGTAGCAGCGTTTGGTGCCTGACACGCTCGAAGGGGGCAGGGATTGGTTCCAAGGCCCAGAGAAATTCTCAGTACGGACGTGAGAACTCGAGCCCCCTGGGCTGCCTGTGCTGTGCGTGACAGAGATTTGGGGATGATGTTAAAGCTACCCTTCCTCACTGTTTTAAGGACGTCCTTTGCCAACCTTAACACTCCCTCTGAAGAGTTAGTTCTTTGCCGCACTTCTCACAATTGATAGGTACACACCAGAGCATCGCAGCCCTGCGGTGGAGGACGTGCCTACGCAGACTGATGGTGTCAGTCTCCAGCCTAAAAAACTTCAGATGGCTTTCTACCATCAACAGAAGGAACTCAGGATTTACATCCTGGTCGCAAAACAACTTCCTCTGTTCTTCTCTAAATGCCTTGTAATCTAGCAACAGAAAAATTTGAAGCCCAGGATGGCAAAGAGGCTGCTTCTCAAGGATGTGTCCTGTGGATCTGTTACTGCTGCCTCAGAAACTTCTGGAGACCTGGGGAGAGACTGCCATGGTTGGACTGGCTTGGCTGCTCTGGGCTCGGGGTGGGGGGTGGGGAGGGGGCTTGACGTGCTGTGAATTCACGAGCCTTTCCTGGACATTTCCCAGCAAGACCAAATCTTTTCATAACTTCATGCCTTCGGAAATGCTGTGAGAACCGCCTTTCCTACTCTGCCCACCAATTAAACTCCTACTCATCCTTCAAGACTCACCTAAACAGTAATCTTTCTTAGCATGATCTCTTTTCCCCTTCCGGACTCCAGCCCCTTGCCAGTATGGCTGGCGCCTTCCTTTCTGCATGGCCACGGTGGTGATGATAGGCTTATCTCACATGGGCCTGGTAGTACTTGTTTATCGATCCTTCTCTCCACTCGTGAACTCCTGGAGGGCATGGACCACGTTTCCCTTTTCTTTGCATCCCCTGTGGGATGTGCAATGCCTGTCACAAAGATACCATTTAATAAATGCTTAATTAATTAAGTATAAGTGCCTAACTAGCTAATTAATTATCATAGATAATTGTGTATTACTGAAGGATCTGTCCAGGGTGGTTCTTTGGAATTCCTGCCCTGAGGGAGGGTAAAATTAGTTTACTCTGGCTTACCCTAGAGGTGGGTCAGCATGATTTAATTACAAAGCTTTGTTTATGCTTTCCTCCAAATACCTGCCTGCTCCCTAGACCGAGGCTTTTCCCTGAAGGGTCCTTCAGCCTCCTTCTTGGCACCGAGGCTGCCTGCCTAGCAGTGCTGGCCAGCATCAAGCAGTGAATGTGCCAGACGCTAAAGGTGTGCTTTTCTAACTTCCTCCTAGACTCGAAGGATGGTCTTGTCTGGTGGAGGGAGACTTTATGTTCCTCTGAAGGCAAAAAACGAATAAAATGCTCGTGTGCACGCGCGCGCGCGCGCGCGCACACACACACACACACACACCCTTGGGCTGTTTGACCAGCCAGCATGAAAGATTTTCAGTAGAAGACTGAGCTTATGTTGGGGCTGAGGCTTCATCCAGAGCCCAGGTACCCTTTGCTAGCTCATCCCTCACTTGTACCTCCTCCTACACGTATCCCCTATGCTTCTTCACTTTCGCTTGGGGTGCTTCCTCTACCTGGAATTCTCCATCCCACCCCCACACACCCTGCAGTCTTCCCTGGGAACACCTACCTGTCTTTTGAAACGTAGCTCAGGCATCATCTTACTGAGGAAGCTCCTTTGATTCCTGACCCACACCCCCCCC
>NW_027532842.1:991455-1010973 GCF_008692635.1 Crocuta crocuta | reverse complement strand
CAGTCCCCATGGCTCCCAAGCCTCACCAAGCACTGGTCCCTCCCTCTGTCCATCACAGCACCTATCCCTTGATCCTGCTATTTCTGGGACTGAGCCTGCACAGATCACAGCCAGTACAGTTAGGGACAAAGAGCCAGCCCCTCCCAGCATCACCGGAAACAGTCCTAGGCCAGAGCCAGAGACGCCAGCCCGGATGCAACACGGACAGGCATGTGCTTGTGGCCCAGCAGAACTCTGTGGGTGTGCCATGTGGTCCTGCTGAGCGCAGGCCCAGTGTGCAAGCCGGCAAGCAGGGCCTGGGGGACAGGGCAGGGTGTAGGAGCCACTGTGCTTGACAGAGAGTGGTGACAGCTCGGCCCTGGGAGATCCAGAGCCCAGTGCTGTGAGCAGCCAGCCCGCAGCACGCAAACACCCACTCAGAAGAGTTGTGGAGCAAAGATCCTGAGTCCGTTGACAAAAGGGATTAAGAACTAGAGAAAAGGGTACCAACTTTATTTATGTAGGCATTTCTTCCATGGCTGTTCTTCAAGAGGCATCTGCTTCAGGAATTAATAAGTTCAATTTTGGGAGGGAAGAGAATGCTTTTTAAAAATCACAGCAGAAAAGCATCCATCATTCCCTCCCCCACCCTTCAACCTGGTTTCGATTTCAGCAGTCCCATTCGGGCTGGCTGGCCAGGCATGCTAAGCACAATGCAACAGCAGCACTCCTCAAATGGCAGAAACAAGTTGTTATTAAAAGCTGGCTTGGCTATTAAAGATTAACTTGGCAAAAGTAGCAAATGCATAGCACTTACTATGTGCTGGGCCTTGTTCTCAATGCTCTATATGAATTAATTCATTACGTCTTCCCAGCAACTCTGTAAGGTAGTGGCTCTGATGGTGTCTGTTTTATAGATAAGGAACCTGAGGCCGAGAGAGGGTCATAGGCTTGCCCCAGGTCTCACAGCCAGGAGAGAGAAATGCATTTGCAGGCCAGCAGCAGCTAGGCTCCAGAATGCACCTTGTTAACTCCCCCACTCAGCATAAAAGGCCACGTCATGAGGTGCAGGACTTATGGGACAGGCACCCCTATTGTAGCAGGGTTATAGAAAGGCTAAGTCGGGTTTTGGGAATGCCTATTAGTGGATGAGGATGAATGAGAGGAAGGAATGAGAAACAGGAGCACCTAGTGGGGTCTCTGGTCAAAGAAGCCATTGCCTGGGTGGGCGACGCCCAAGAGCAGCCAGAGGCCCAGGGAGGATGGGTCTGAGAGAATGTTAAGGGTCAGAACTAGAGAGATCCACAAGACAGACAAAAGTCAAGATGAACCCTAATGTTGAGGATATAAACACGTGCAGAAGCCGATGAGAGGCCAAGAGACCAACACGAATGAAGAACAGGGAGATAGGGTCCCATGTGGACAGGCAGTGGAGTGACCCAGTTGGAGCCTCCTGGTGTGTGCTTGATGCAACCACCTGAAGGCCACGGGGTCAGGCCGTGAGGAGGAGGCCTGGGCTAGGGAGCACCATGATTGACCACCAGCATTTGAAGTCTGGTCGCCAGCAGTGAAAATGGCGCTGGGGAAAGAGGAACTAGGGTTGGTTCCTCAGGAGCATGCAGTCAGGAAATGCTTGGGCTGGAACCTTGACTTCCACTGAGCTGGGAGACCGTGATTCTGGGCTTCTCCCTAAAAGGTCCCAAGGGAGAATGTCCCCTCCCAGCCACAGTCTCACTTGCCCTGGCCTTACTTGCTGAGGGTGCTAATACTTCAGGCGAACCTGCTGCCATGTCACATCATATAAGTTTGGGGGCACTAAGCAGATACTAAGCTATAAAACAAGAGCACAGGAGTCATTAGCAACATACCAGTGATCTCCTAATGTCACTGTGGAGATTTCCCAAGTAAATAATTTCCTTTCCAACCACCAACTTTCATAATGATACAACCAAGAAAGGTGTCTTATTTATTCCTGGCCAGTGTCTCTCAGATTTACATTCCAATCATGAGATGGGACCTCCCACTGCATTTCAATGCATTACTTAATCAAATGGTATGCTGACTGACCCCAGTGTGTCTTAAAGTTGGGATTATTTATGGATATGGTTTCTTGTGTAGGGTCACTGTGGGGTCTAATCTACATATGTCTCTCAGGAAAGCTGAGAAGTTATTTGCATAAGAACCCGTAGGTTTCCTGGGAGGGTCTAAAAGGGGACTGTGGAGCAGCTGGAGGACAGATTCCCCACAATTAGGACCCAGCTACCCAAGGGGAGACTCTAGCCAAACCCTGAAGGGGAGCACGTTGGAAAAGTAAGTTCCCACACCACCTCAAGTCAAGAGTGAGCCAGTTAACACTTTCTCTGCTTCAGAGTGCATCTCAGTTGACATAGACTATCATAGTGCCATGAATAGCCAGCCATAGGCTCCTCAGTTCCTCTGAGGCCCTTTCTAGAGAAGGGGGTGCTCTTGTGAGCCAGACCACAGCTGCAGTAGACTTCCACTACAGTTGGTTCAAAACATTTCTTAAGCACCTCCTGGGGCAGGTGGGGTGAGAGGGCAACACCAATAGGTATGAGTCTTGTCTTCAAAGGCTCTCATGGGCCAGTGAGGAAGAGAGAAATGTGCCATCAAAACCAGAGCCACGGTTTATCTTTTATCTTATTGCTTTATATCTTCCGGTGGCTTGAGGCTTCCATCATTATGTAATGCAACTTTGGTCTCTCGAAACTTTCTTTGCTTTGAAGTCTACTTTAACCAGACATTAATATAGCCACTCCTGCTTTTTATTACCACCACTATTATTAATGTTTGCATGATATATCTGTTTCTATTCTTTTGCTTCCAACCTACGTACACAGTTGTATTTGAAGTGTTTTTTATAAACAACATATGTTGGGCCATTTTTTAAATCCACTCAGTCAATTTCTGTCTTTTAATTATTATATTTAGACCATTTACATTTAAGGTAACTGTTCATACATGAGGGCTTAAATCAGCTACTTTTTTGTTTTCTATTTCCTTTATTTCTAATTCCACCTTCTCTATTCTTACCTTCCTCTGGGTTACTCGAGCATGTTTTAAGATTCCACCTTGATATATTTACAACATTTTTGAGTATCTTAGTCTCCATAGTTTTCTTTGTGGTCACTATAGATATTATAATATACATACATAACTTCTCATCTACAGTATCAATGTCAACTACTTTTGAGAGATGGATAGAAACCTTACTTCCATTTTGGTCCGTCTACATTCCCCATTTTTAAAATATACTTTTAAGAATTTTCTACACATATATTGAATACCACATCAGATGGTGTTATAATTTTTGCTTGAACCTTCCAATATGTTAAGAAACTCTAAGAAGTAGAACAGTCTATTTATTCCTGTTTCTTACCCATTCTAGTGTTCTTTTTTCCTTTTCCAGTCCAAGCCTTCTCCTGTTACCATTTCCTTTATGTATGGGGATCTTTCTTCAGCCATTCTGAAAGGGTAGGTTTCCTAGCGACAAAATCTCTTACTTTTTTATTGTCTGAGAAGGTTTATTTCCCCTTTACTCTTGAAAGACATTTTTGCTGGTTATAGAATTGGTGGCTGACAGTTCTCTTATTTCAGTTCTTGAAAAATGTTGTGCCATTTCTGTCTGGCCTCCATGGTTTCAGATGAGAAATCTGCTGTTTTTGGAGTTAGTGTTCCCCTATATGTGATGCGTTGTTTCTCTCTGGCTGCTTTCACGATTTCTTTTTTCTTTTTTTGTCTCTAGGTTTAAAAGTTAATTATGATGTGTCTTAGCATGGGTTTCACACCATTTGGGTTTATCCCATTTAGATTTCACTCAGATTCTTGAATCTGTAAGTTTATGGCTTAACCCCACTGATGCCTTCCCAGCAAAAGTGGGGCACCAACAGCCCATTGCCTTCAAGGGCCCCACTGACCCCTGGTAGTGGGGAAGCAGAGGGCTCACTCACACGGCTCTGTTGCTACAGGACTGGGGCAGAAGCTCAGCTCCTTGCTGGGCCCTGCTGACACTGGGGGAGGGGAGCGGAAGGAAGATGGGAATCAGCATGCCACCTAGCCTCCTACCTCACTCTGCCTCTTTGATCCCAGGGAAGCAAAAGGCTCAACTAGCTATTGGGCTTTACCTATATTACCCAGGGAAACTGGAGCACTGCCTGCTTTCACTGAGCAGAGATTAAATGATCAACTACCCACTTGGCCCAGAGACAGTATCCTGTGGGGAATTAGGGCACCACCTGCTGCCACCAAGTCAGAGACGGAGGATTAGACACATCTCTGCTTAGCCCTACTGAGCAGGACATGAGAGTCCTACTACCTACTTCTCAGCGCAGGGGGTTGTGGGAAAAGATCAGCTCCCAGGTCGGCCCTGCTGAAACTCTGGAGGCAGGAGTTTTCTACCAGTATTTGACTGGAGCAGGGCGAATATTGCCAAAAAAGGCTTTCTGTGGCTAGGTGACCCCTTTCTAGGCCTTTTGGCTATGGGGAACAGGCTTTACTTGGCGATTCTTTTGGTCTGTGCCTGTTGGCAATTCCAGTTTGAAAGCTCTTGTAGAGCTCTGTCCAGAATATACAGAAGGCAGTAGAGAAACCCGGGGGGACCCCCCACCGTGCTGTTCCTCAAGTCCCTTGTGCTTGTTTGTTACGTCCATCACCTTTTTAGTTGGAAGAGAGAGGAGCTTGGAGGGCGGGGGCTGCTTCATCTCGGCTGTAACTGAAAGTCTGAGTGTTTCTGGCATGTTGAGGAGAGGTCAGCTATGCCACAAGAGACCCACAGTCCCCTCTCAGGTTCCACACAGTCTCAAAGTTCCCCATGACCACGCGGAGCGGGGACACAGCGGAAAAAAGGGGCCAGTGAATTGTCAAAAGCTGCCGTGCCGCACAAGGACAAGCTTTTATTGCTTTCAACACAGAGCCTTTGCCACACATCAAGGCGACGTAGTGCTCCAGGATCCCCGCACATTGAACTGGTTTCAAAACGTCAACTACAAACTTTAGAGAGCACAGCTCACTTTCCCATGTTGCATGGATACGTCTGGTGACTATTATTTATTAGTCAGTAGGCTACCCAATGTACTTAAAACAAAACAAAACAGCAAGAACAGTGTAGCAACCTAAGTAAGCCAACATTTCTAGAACCTAAATTCTAACACTTCTTAACTGTGGCTTTTTAAGACAGTGTCTTCAAAGGCTCCCTGTGAAGCATATCGTACACCAGGCCCTGTGGGCGCACCCAGGCAGGCCAGAGCAGCACGCGTGCTTAATTTAAATGGACTTTCTGGGGAATGTGGTGTGAAGAAACCAAATCCATAAGATGCCCATTGAAAAGGAAGACTTTGATACGCTGCGAGGCACAGTGACTTCTGTTCCCAATTCCTGACATCTCTTTTAACATGAAATTTTAAAACATCTGTTTCTGAGGCAGGACAGGAAATCTCTAAGCGGCCATAAGTCTTTGGTCGTGTCACATGACGGCTACAGGCAGGCTGCATTTTTCTTTTTTTTTTTTTAATCCTACCAGGAAATCTTTCTTTTTCCTTTTAAACTAGTTCAAAGCAGAGGCTTTAATGGGCATTTATATGTAGGGAGAGTTTGAGAGGCCACTTCTACAAATGGTGTCATGAGATGAGTCATGGTCAAGGATGTGATTCTGCTTTTGGCAGGGTTATGAATGGGGCTGCTTTATTAGCAAGCCAGGAACGGGGGCAGGGGTGGGGGTGGGGGAGCGGGAGACCACATGATTCTACGTCAGGCTCATAGAAGAGGCAAATTGCAAATGCTACTTGTCAGGTACCTCTCTTCTGGGCACCTCTTTGAAGCCAGAATAACTCTTCTGGCCCTTTGTTTGAAAGAATGGCTTTGGGAACTGTGTTTCCAATCTCTTTTTCAGTGGCCGTGGATTAGACAGAGGGTGTTGGGGGTACGTGTGCTTGTGTTTGCCTACGCAGTAGGGGGAGGTCAAGGTAGGTTTTTTTTTCCTTGATGAAATATATGAGGTGCCATATGGTGGAGTAACCTGAGAATACCAGGTGTGCCCGCATCCGAAGCTGATGTGCTGTTACCATGGAGACATCAGCTCCCTCTGCAATGCAGGGCCTCTATTGCCCCCTCTGAAGAGCTTACTTGTCTAACAGGAGCAGGTGCTTTGACATACAAAAGAAGTAAACCTTGAAGCAGGCCTTTAGCAATATCGAATTTCTTTTTCCTTGATTCTTCCTAGAGTTTTCTCCCTTGCAACTCAAGGGTCTTTGTTGAGCCAAGACCTTGACAAACCAGTAATAATAGTGACATTGATTAAGATGGAAGATCCATACAGTATCTACCCTCTTTGATGAGAACACCTAGGCTTCACGAAAGAAGGATATTTTATATCATAGTCATAAATCTCATAAAGAAGCTTGTCCAAGACAGAACCTAAACCCGGATCCATCTGACTTCACCCTGCACCCTTAACTTTCTGCCAGTGATTAATTTATTACACCCAGGGTATACCTCTGCAAAGAATCATCAAACATTTTTTTTTTTTTTTTTTCTGCCCTGGCTGAGCTTTTCTGAGTAAATACCAGATGTAATCAGAGATGGGAATGGACAAAGAACTGAGAAGCAAAACACAAAGGATGTGAATTCAGCTCCTGAGGGTTTTAGGGTAGCCATGGAGTGACTTACAAATGGGACATGTCACAACCACACTGAACGGTATGTATTGCTGAATGTATGTTCATCTTCATCCTTTCATTAAATATGTATTGGGTCCTACCTGATGCGAAGCATTGTTCTACGTCCATGGATGCAGCAATGAACAGAATGAACAGACAAAAGATTCCTGTCTGTAGGAACTCTCTGGACTCCCCAGTCTGTGACCGTGACAGGCATTCGGCCCTGGGAAGTGGGAAAGGGGTAAACCATGGTCCTTACCCTGAAGTTCACACTGAAGAAGCTGGGACAGGTGCACAAGAACCTGACTGTAATGTACTGTGATAAGTACAAAGAGAGGTACCAAGTGCTGTGAATGGTGGATTCCTGGGTGGGTGTGCGGGGTTCCAAGGTTTTCCTCACTAGCTTAGGTGATCAAGCCCCTCAAGAGATCCCAGATCCACTGACTGGCCTAGAGGTCCTATGGGGGCTTCATGACAAATTTCTGGAAAGTCGGAATGCCCTCAGGTAACACATAATGGCATTATACTAGGTCTCCCTAACTTGTGCAACAAGCAAATGATTAAGCTGTTTGTATCTGCTTCTACCTCATTTCATTTCTTTACATTGAAAATTTTGCTCATTTAGCTCTTCCTTCCACCTACTGAGTTCCTTTTAAATGTTGTTTCAACAGTCTTCACTAGAATCTGTCCCTCCCAGCTGTGGGTCACCTAGAAATTTGATATCTACATATTCACCTTCTACTAAACTACTTGGAGAACAGGGTCATGTGCAAGGTCCTGTTGCATGGTATTAAGCCTTCTTTCCAGTCCAGCACAGATCTACTAATTAACGCCCTTTGATAGAGTCATTCTATTAGCCAAGAACCCATGTAACTATCATTCAGGTTATATTTCTCTACCTTGTCCATAAGGACATCATTAGAGAGGTTGCCAAATGTCTTGGCAAAGATCCTTCTTCCACCCCCAAAGGCATGTGCATGTGTGTGCATGTGTGCATGCACACACACACACACACACACACACACACCCCTCTATCTTGGTAGAAAGTTGAAGAGACTGCAATTGCTTTAAAATTCCAAATGAAAGATGAGAATACCCAACTATCTGGCTCTCGCCAGCCTAGTAAACTCAGGCCTGTTGTTTACGCTTGGTTTCTGCTGCAACCGTGCCAAACTGTCAGTCAAACACAAATGAAATGTTACCAGACAACTGTTCCACTTTGTTTTATTAATTTTTGAGTAGACAGGCAAGGTATCAGCGCAACATATAAACAGAGTTCAGTGTTAGCGTTAAGTAAAACTTACAACAAAGCAAATCCAATACATTTTAATGACATGCACAGCCATGACTATGCTAAGTGGTAATTAAATGGGACTGATAAGACACTCACAACAATTGAAATAACTTTCTGACACCGTAAAAAAATCCCTAGAGGTGAGAGATAGGTAAAGAGAGGTCCTAAGTAAAGGAAGAAGGGATAAGGAGGAGGAAATTAGGATCAGGTAATAAGATCACTTGTAAGAGTGGATTCTGCCCGTCTTTAAATCAGGCAATTCCAAGCACTGCTAAGTGTTCTAATCCCTGGAGGTGGCCAAATTTACAACCTGGGAATTTGGGCAGGAAGAATAAAGTCTAAGAATATCTGTTTAGTGAACTTTGAAAATCAAAATCAACAAAAAGCAATCAAAGCTGATTCTAGGAGTACTATTAAGATACTAAGGTGAAAGATAGTGCCCACTTCAAGAATGGCAACCAACAAGAGAAAAACAGACTTTCCTATGCAAGAATTCTTTACTGAGGAAGCAAAGCATTAGATGATTCAATTAAAAATCATCCAGGAAGATTGTTCTTTAATTTTTTTTCAATGTCTGTTTATTTTTGAGAGACAGAGAGTGAACAGGAAAGGAGCAGAGAGAGAGGGAGACACAGAATCTGAAGCAGGCTCCGGGCTCTGAGCTGTCAGCACAGAGCCCGATGTGGGGCTCAAACTCACAATCCACAAGCTCATGACCTGAGCTGAAGTTGGATGCTTAACCGACTGAGCCACCCAGGTGCTTTTTAAAAATTCAGTATCTACATCACTCCAAAGCCCACAAAATTAGGATCTCAATATCCTGGGTGTGTAGGCATGTGTATTTTTAAAAGCCTTCCAAGTGGTTCTGATAATTACCCTAATTGATTGTCTAGAACCTTTATGGGTATACATTTTATACCTAAGGGTAATTCAAAATTATAGCCAGAGGGAGAGAGGAAAGACTGGGGAAAGCAAGCTGAAGACGTGGAATACACAAAGGCCACAGTGTCAATGTGAGTCATAAAATTTAGTCGGATTGCTCTCCTAACACCCATCAACTAGGGAAAGGGCACTCTGACTGGCACGGTGGTTGGGGGGATTGTTGTGACCCAACGCGGAGCCGGCTGAGTGGGATGTCAAAACCGGAGGTTTTAGAAAACCCAAGAGAACCAGGCACTTGATTCACAGGATAAAATGTTTCAGGAGGTGAAAGGAAGAGAAAAAACAGAAATGGGCCATTTCAAAATCTAGTTGGACTAATCTTGCCTCCAGTCTCCAGAGGCCAAAGCAGTTTTCAATTAACTCGTTTTCAAAAAGTCCTTTCCTCCTCGTCTCCTTCCCTGGCAGAGGCTGGAGGTGGAAGCTGGGTGTGTGCTTTCCACGCTATATGCCGTTTGACCTCAACCACCCTGAAGCTCTACTAATTATCCCCTGAGTTTGTGACCTGTGTTATCTAAGGTGCTGGCGAATGCAAGCAACTTTAAACTGCTTTGGTCGCTGTTCTTCGAGATTTTAGAACTGCTGCCCAAGATGTATGCAGCCATCCACCTAGAGGGGCCCTGCCTGCAGGCTTACCCGCAGGGAAACTGTACATCAGAGGCTCACTGGGGCACAGAGGCCATCATCTCTGTGCTCTCCTTTTGGCTCTTATTTGTGAGCCTCTCGTGAAATAAGCACTTGGGTCTCCCCCATCGCCACCCCATCCCCAAAGGAATGGCAGCATCCATGTTGCCTTTTCCTGTTGTCTCCCAACCACTGCCCTCTGCCTGGGAGCTCCTCCAGCCACTTCTATCTGTTTTATCACTGTTTCATTAGTCATTGGTCTCAGGATGTGAAATCCCCAAAGACGAGAAGCGGGGTGCTGGGAAAGACAGTGGCTGCAGGAAGGTCGCCCACACTTCCCACAGGCAGTGCTGCATTATGTTTATCCGTTGGGGACACCATGAGAGCATCAGGAGCCCACGGACTATCCACTGCACAGCTCGCCCCGTTTAATGTCTTCAGCGCCTGGCTTATCGCCTGCTGTTCCCCCACATCAAGGCTGGAAGGAAACATGCTGCGTACTACATACAGGTTTTATTTTAAATCAACTCGGCACAGGGCGCAGACTATTTATAAAATAGAGACGTGATTTGCCTTGGCAGGAACTGGGACTTTCACTGTAGTACTGAACAGCTCCTGGTGCGCTGTTGATGCTGCATAATACATTTAAATAGGTTGCCTCTAACACAAGTGTGGCTAGAAAGAAAATGGATAGCAAACGGAGCCAGTTTTCATTCCGAGATTGACCACTTGGGTTCTGTTTCATCTCTCTGTCTCTCACATGGCGTACAATTTCAGGAACAATCAAAGTGTTTTCTTTTACAATTAGCAACGCAGCAATTCCTGTCTAACATTTTCACAAGTGGGTGTTGTGAGGAGTACTGTAGCGAAGTGCCGTGCCGTGTGATCTGGGCAAATCTCCTCGGAAGGCCTCAATTCCTCTACAAGAAAAATAAAAGCACGAGGCAAGGTCTCTAAACATGCACTCGGCCCTGAAGCGGTCTGGCTTCCCAATTCTAAAACTTTCAGATAAGAAAAAATGAAAATGAAAGACAGAAAGCCGGGCTTGAACAGTCCCGTCACCCAGCATGACAGGGAGCTGTGAGGTGCACCAGTGTGTGGGCGGATGGTCACGCGCAGTACAGTATATTACTGTTCCCAGCTATTCAACCCCTCCCTGGAAGAGGCTACATTCTACATGTCTACCTACTGCCGTGTGACACCTTGTGAGAGAATAACATTTCCTTGTTTCACTGACAACGGGTTTGTCCATGTGACTTGTTTTGGTCAGTGGAACACAGCAGACGTAGTATGTGCGCCATCTGAATTTTTAAGAGCTTTTGAATGCTTCTGAGCCTTCTTGCTCTTTTCCCTGGCTCATGGAGATGGCGGGGGTGGGGGTGGGGTCTACTGAAGGCATCACGGATCTCAAAATGAGACAATGTAGGGAGAAGAATCACAGCCGAAGAAGAGCTGCAGGCGACACATCTATGGGTATAAGAAACACACCTTTGCTATTATGAACGACTCAAATGTAGGGATTGCTTTGTTATCTCAGTCTGACCTACAGAAGGCTGACTGATCCACCACCCGCTGCTGAGCATGCAGGATAAAGACTCAAAGAATGACCAGGACTGGTTGGCTGTCAGTGCTCTTAGAATGGACGCTCCTGACCACAGCAGCTTTATAATTTAGATAGCACCACGGATGCCAGAAATAGGCAACTATTCAAATATGTGACACCAGCTGCCTCCCACAGGAATTTGGGGATGGCGTGGCACTGCCATAGTGGCTATGCCTTCAACTCACCATATATCTAAATTCCCTTCGGCCCACAGGAAACCTCGATCCTATCCCTGGAGCCAAGTCATGTCACCTTTGCAATCTCATGGCAGTCCTCCATTCAGAGAGGTCTGTGCTTATATTTTTTGTGGTCTTTCATCTAATGAAAACACAGTACTGAGAGATTTCTCAGAGAACGAATGGATTCTCTAACTCAGGATGAGAAACACTGGATTCAGTGATCGGAAAGGCCCCCTCCAACTATGAAATAGGTCAATCGTAAATCATTATCGAATCAGGACATGATTTTCCTCACCATTTCACTGGTGGATATCGTTCAGAGGCAGCAAATTAGGGCAGAAAGACAGGTGGATTTTCCAAATGAAACGACAGGATAATTTGGGTAAAATGAACACGGTTGTAAGGCAAACCTGTCTACTTAGACTTTGCTCAGAAAGTAATGTGTGTTCCTTTAAGAGGGGGGAAAACAGAACTAATTAGATTTACAATCTGTGAACACAGTCAAAATAAAGAGTTCGAATCTATTTTTTCCATTCCTATATAGCCTCAGGGCAATAGCCAAAAGAAATTACTATTAAGTGTGAGTAATGCAAAATAGACTGTGTGTGAATTTCAATCCGCAATGTGTGAATTTAATATACAACTGCAAATGAAGAAACGCCTTTTGATTTACAAAAGTAGGCTTGGTTCACACACGGAGAAAAGTTCTGTCCTGTAGACGATTCCAAGATGGACTAATAGACTGCACATGAACCTGGAAAAGCCACTGGTGGCGGGAGGGGGGCGGGTTGTAGCACTGGAAAGATATGGTGACCACAGAGCTGTCCCGTCATCCACGGCACGTGAAAATCAAACCATGAGGAGGAGCACTGTTGCTGTGTCTCCGTGGCCAGCTGTGGCCCAGGGCGGCCACCATCCCCGCGAGAGAAAGCAGGCAACGCAGTTTATCAACAACCAGTAATCACAATGGGGTGACTTGAAGCTGCACAAAAATAAATGAGCTTTGTGTTTATTTAGGCCACGTCCACAGACTAGACACCCAATTTTTTTGCTCTAGGTTTCCTGCAGAGGAGCCGATTTCAAATCCAAGCTTCGCCATCACCCTGCAGCAAACGTGTCTTTTGGTGCCAGTTTTCCTCAGAACAGTTTTGCGTACAGGGTCACCGTGAGGAGAGAGGAGGCCTCCCTCTCGGACTGCAGGTTCTCACTGCCCACCGGGGATGTGAGAACCTGCACCTGCAACGTACAGGAGGCAATCAGGGATCATATCGCTCCCTACCCTCACAGAGCTCACGGTGTCGGGTAGAAACAGCAGGGCTCAAGAACTGTCGCTCTGATACAAGTCACCGGGAGGGCGATGACTGTTCCCCCACCTGGATTAGTATTCCTTCCCTTGCCATCATGCTTCAAAACGTGGCTGACATCACCTCCTCTGGGAAGCCTTTTTTGTCCTTTTCCTCCTCCACACCACTTCTCAGTCACATACTGTCATCAGTGCATAGAATTCTGGGATGGTGTGTTTCAGGGCTTTCTCTAGCAGGTCAAGTTCCTGCACACGGGGATTCTACCTAGAATCGGCTGGACATTCAAAACTTTGAATGATTTAATAAAGGTCTAAGTAGGCTTACATAAATAATCTTAGTTTAAGATTCAAATTAAAGTGGATGAAAAAATAGGTCTTGCTTAGGTCCTCTGGACCCCCTTCCTGCAGGATCCCTCATGCATGTGCACAGGAAAAGTCCTACCATGGGAATGGAAACCCTCTGCGGTGCGGAACCAGAGACCTTCTGACATCATGTAACACCTTTTCTTCCTTGTGAAAAGCAAGTGGGGCGGACGAACTACCACTCCAGTCTGTGACTCTTAAGCAAGGTACACAGGCTCTGTTGTGCGATCCTCTAGAAGATGTGTCTCTTTCTGCAATAAGAGAAACAGTGTGTAGCTTCTAAATCCCCTCTTTGTTGAGAAATTATGCTTACTTTTCTGTTCCTGTTGCAAATAGAGAGAAATGTAATTGTGTGCTAAATGAGGCCAGAGGGTTCTAAATGGGTACTTCCACTAAACTCCAGTTTTTGGATCAGGGAAGGTATTAAAAGAAGTGAGAACAGAACCCTCTCTCCCTCCTCCCTCTACCACCTTTGCTAAGAAAAGAAAAAAAAAAAAGCCAAATAGTTCTCACAAACACCCGGCAAAATACTTCTGTGTACGCACGTCTACAACCACTAGGTAAACCATGCCAATTCTGGGGGTTCAGAACCTTTTGGGCAATTAAAGAATCTCACCTTTGGCAAAAAGATGAGAACAGTGTGGGCACTGCCTAGACGGAGCTCACAGTATTTGGCAGGAAATGAAGAGGCAGTGCAACACTTCGGTTGATTTCTGGTATCCTCAGATTTCTACTACGCTGCAATAAAAGTACTGGAGTAAGAAAAGAGTGGCCCCTGATGGCAGATCCCAAATGGCCATTCGCCCCAAGTTAAAAATGGCTCAATGCAAATCAGTCTGACAGTCTCCACTATGACTGGCAGGGGTTAGGAATATTATTCATCACTGCATCTACTTAGTTCAGAGGGACTGACAAAGAGCTAGACTGGGCATCCAGGGCTGCTTTGCGTGTGGAGAAAAAAGAAAAACCACAAAATAAAAATAGCTAACTGGTGGCACGCCGGTAAACTGGCTCTCCAAGGGGGTGTGCTAAAGATACACACGCCAAGGCCAATCCCAAGCTGTGGGTGGTCCAAGGCTTGCACCTTTCCTTAAAATTCAGCAACTGGCTCCAGGAGACCTGGCTGGGGGCCAGCTCAGCACCGTAGCTCAAGCTCAGCACTGTAGCTCATGTTTACTAGGGCTTTACTGCAGAGCCGGACACTGGTAAGGCCTTCAAAGCAGGATCTCATTTCGTCTTCCCGACAGTCCTACACCATTAGCATCTCCATCTGAAGGTAAGATGACGGAGGCAGACAGTGGGTAAGTAACTTGCCCAAGGCCACCCAGTTTGGAAGTGGGGGAGCTGGGGTAGGAATCCAGGTTTCTGACCCAAGTTGACGTTCTCACAATCCCGTAACACCTCTCGTGATCTGGCAGAGACCACTTGTGTAAACAGCTGGTCGATCTCTAGCCAGAGAGCAGGAGTGAGGCTCTGACCAGAGTACACACGGAGCAAGTGAAGACGGGACATTTGTGGCGTGGCGGTCTTCACCCGGTCACAGGACACATGCAGACTCCTTCCCTTCAACACCTCCAGATCCTCTGTCCTCGATCCTCCCTCCCAGTGGGACTCTCACACCTTCGCACTTTCCTCTCAGGGACTCGGAATCTCTGCTCTACTCTTGCTTCTCCCTTCAACAGTTCCATTCACATTGAATGGAGGGTCCTCGGCCTCCCCCGTCTGCGTCAGCGAGGAGGCCGGGAAGCAGCCGCCTCGGGCGGCCGGTGGCTCTGGGAACGTCCGCGCGGATAAACGGAGAACTGCAACAACCTGGCGCCTCCGCAGGGCAATTTTGCACAGAAGCGGGAGGGACGGCTGGGCAGGTTGTGCATGTTGGCGCAGGGATCACTGACAACTGAGAAGCAAGAAATGGACGGCGACATTCACATCGTATCTACAAGTCAGGTGGTCTTTCAAGACGGGGAGAGAGGAACTCACAGAGGGAATGAACCTCGTCCCACGGTGTCTGAGCACGATCACGTCCAGACAGCAGACTGGGGGACACACTATGAGAGCAAGGGACTGGGAACCGGGATTCCTGGGCCCACATGGGGCAGGGAGGCAGGCAGAAGGAAGACCTAGGTCCCGACCTAGAGTAGGTGTTTCCACTATTCTGTGACTTTGTTGCCAAAAACACGGAGTCTTCCCTTATTAAAAACTCTAATATATGCAACTTAAACTTGAAATAATTTTCCTATTTCTTTAAAAATCTTACACATAAGTCAGTTTACAGGTATGGCCAAAGGTAAATGAAAACTTCTGTGAGCATGAATTTTAATCATTTTTAATAAAGCTCATGACTTAGAGTTGCAGCCAATGATTTCTTTCTTCCACGTGGATCTATACACTTTTGTGAAGTAACCTTTTCACCACAACAATCATTAAAGCTAAGCAGTGAAATACACTAAATCACTGTACCCAGAGAGGCCAAAGATTAAAAAAAAAAAAAAAAAAGAATGAGGCATATTTAACCTCACAGCTCTCAGTACAAACACTCTTCATAATTTCTCAAGGGCATTTTATACCAACAAAATTATTTGGCAGTGTTTTCATATTTACAATCTCTAAATTTTCTAATTTTGTGAATACTGTTATAAATTGTATACAAATACTCCTGTAAATTACAAATGTTCGGCAAGCTATCAACACAGTCAGAGTGGAAAAGTCACAAATTTCTTACTGACGGACAGGAGCCATCACAGAAATTTGCAGAACACTGTCCCAGGTTACCAGTGACCGTGACCAGCACAGTCCTGCCCTAGGAGTCATAGGAAGTGAGCTGGAGTCGTGATGGACTTCTAGGCCAAGGGCTTTAGGGAGACAGAAACCAGGCACTGACTTACTTGATTTCTATAAATATTGCTTTTTAAAAACTATCTTAAAAATGCATAAGCATATTTCCTTTGTAGTTATCATATGGAAAAATATAAGGTGAAAGGTAAAAGTATCCCCTCAAGCAAGAGGTCTTTCATTTTGGTTTGAATTTTAAAAAATAGGTGTTAATTCTCAAAAGAAATTCATCTATCATCAAAGTTTTTCCTAAAATATTAAGAGTTCATTTACAGCGCAGACTGGCAAAATATATAAGAAATTGGTACGCTCTGGAAAGTACAGAAAAGCTGTTTTCATCCCACATTAAAAAATTCAGGGAGAAAATGATAGTTTCCACCAAAAACTAGGAATGTAAGAGGTGATTTCTTACGATTAACAAATATGTATTTCACATATTTCTTACGATTCACACATTTCTTACGATTAGCAAATATGTATTTCATTTTCTAATGAGAACCCAAGAAAATGGTACCTTTCTTTTACTGTGAATATTTCTGAATACAGCTTCTGGCCGCCTCGAGCAGCCTCCATTCCTGTCGCTATGTGTCAGCAAACCGTTTCCAGACTCACTCTGGTATATGACATTCTGTCCAATTAGTTGTCGGCGTATTTCCTTTTACCTTCACTGCAGTGACCTTACTTTTTCGAAGAAGATTTCATACAATCACCCCGTTGAATGAAAACTACACAAAAAGTTGTGCTCACAGACTGAGGGGCAACACAAACCTGGGGAACAAAATCTCAGGTGGGAAACATTTCTGAAGAGACAGGAGAACAATTAAGAATCATTTCACAATAAATTATGAATTTAATCCAGAATACAGCAGTCTTGCTAGAATTTGTTAAGTACAGGTAAAAATCAAAAAAGATCATCTAAAAGAATGTAAGCGTTTTATGAATGTAACCATGTATATTGGAATATGTACCCATATTCATCATGTGCGTGATGGGCCCCCCCAAAACAGTTCACTTTGTTTGCTTTGTCTGATCGACCCACATTTGTCCCCCATGCTATGAGTTTGGGAAGGTAGGACAGAAGTCAGTGTGCTGTGTTTTCAAGAGAGCACAGTTATTTATTACAAACTCTTTGCAGAGACCTGCTTTGAAGAGAAACAAATGAAGCAAGTTTTTTCAGTAGAGGCAGAATAACTTATTACACTAAATTCAGAACTAGCTTAGATTTTGAAATACGGGCTCTGCATTGTAAACCGAAATTTCATCCACATTTATCTCTGGAGGGAAAAAGTTTTGATTGGGGAAGAGGCTTTTAAAGGCTGACGGAATTCATGACAAGGGTTCCTAAGGCTCCTTAGAAACTAAATTGTTCTTAAAAAATAACTTTGATGAGTTAAGTGCAAATGAATCAGAAACATATGGATTAAATTTCCTTAAATACACAGGGCTTAAAAATTAGAGGAAATATGCCTGGTAAAGTACATTTGAGAAATGTTACAAAACATATTTCAAAATGTTTGAAAAATAGCTTGAGGTATTTTACAAACTGCAAACGAGGCTTGATTCATCCATCTCTAATTACATAATAATTACTAACACTATAGTGTAAGATTTATGTTCTGTAATACAGTAGTCATACCATGATTGGTTTGTCTAAAGAAGTTATTCAAGATGTGCTAATTGAAAGCACCCTGAACATTCAGAACTGAACTCAGCACTGGGATAGTGCTTCAGACACAGACCCTGACCCCGGGGCCAAGTACACAGGGGCAGCTCTCCTGGTAACAGACGGTGCCCATATGCACAGCTAATGACCCTGGAGCTGTCATCCAGTGGGCAGAGCACTGTCCGGGGTCTTATTAATAAAAATAACTGATGGAGCTTTGTGTCGCTTCAGTTGGTGGTCTAAATATGATTTGTGGAAACTCTTAGAATGACGGGTTTTATTACATTTATTCATTTATTATATGAATAAAGCCTGTCCTGAAAAACAAGTAGGTGTATATTTATCCTCTGATAACAGCAAATGGCAATAACATTCTCCAATTCCTTTTAATCTCACAACGTGAGAGCCTAAAAGTCTCCTGGTGCAAAAGCATTATAGGAAAGAGAAGGTAATAATGATTAATAACCTCAGAAAAATGAGTAAATGTAGTATTTATTTCAAGAATTCAGTACTTTCGCATTTTCACTGTTAAAAGTAATCGTGGAATATGGCAAAGAAATAGGTTCTGGAACTAAACTAACTGAATTCCATTCCTTCTGCCACTTCTTAGGGGCCAAATGACTAGAGCAAGTCACTCTATAAACTTTAGTTTCCTCTTCTGCAAAAAGGGAATAACAGTAAATCTTAGAGCTAACATACTGATTTAATAAAGCAATGAAGGTAAGGTAAAAGGGTCTAGCACACAGCAAACGTTAGAAATGTTCGTTCCAATCTATGACGTCAATTTATCTTACGTTTCCTATTTTTAACAATTATTGACTTAGGTGAGTAGTCTGTACTCCTATGCTTCAGGGGCTTAAAAGTGCTTTAACAAACGTCTTGCTGTCTGGCTTGCTTGCTTTACAACTTATCTGCAGCATTCTTCCAGATCAAAAATAGATACAAGTCCTATTTCCCGGTTCAAAACGTGATCTTGAATACACATCGTAATATTTCTCTGGGTTCAGGTCTGTAAGATGTAAGATGAGGGGACTGGACAAGCCATTTGCTCCCAATTTCAGGTCTCGGCACTGTGGGTTGCTGCTGAGAGCCTGTCGAAACTTACATGCAAGGTCCACAGAAGATCTTAGAAAACTTAGAGAAGAGTTGGCCATGAAACGTTTCTGACCATAAAGAGGATAGGAAGTTCAGGACTGAACACCGTCCTGGTGCGGCGGGCGCGGTGGAGGGAGCATGGAGACTGACGCAGCCCAGGTGGGCCCCGTCCCTGTCTGAGCCAGCTGCAGCCGCCTGAGGTCACGTCCGGCCAGGGCAGCAGCTTCCAGAATCCAGCCCTGAGTTGACAGCCTACGTGGCCCTTCTGGCTACGCATTTGCCTGGCAGCAGGGGACACTGGCTGGGCGATGCCTACACCTCCCCTCACAGTTTCCAACTCCATTCCCGGCTTCACTGGGCAAACGCCCTGACGTTCAAGTATTCTCCGCCACGTGAGCCCGTCACTGTGACGCCGGAGAAAGTAGCAAGGACCAAAGGGAGTGGGACGGCGCCAGCCACGAGCGTTTCCTACTTTGTGTCCCATTTGCCCAATTCTTTTCCCTGGTAGCCTGTAAGAGAGCAAATCCGTCAGTAATGGTCTCAGCAAGAAGACGGGTTGGGGCTGTGGGATTAAACGGGTGCTGGGAGCCTTCCAGCTCGACCTATGCTACAACTACGTGACAACATAATCAGGCATAAACATCTACTTGGCACTGGGGGCTGCCAGGGAGAAAGCTGGGCACCAAAGAGAAAGCTGAAAAGGCCATGCACAGCCTAGAGAAACGACACACAGCACCTAGAGAAACGACACACAGCACCAGAGCTCAGAGACCACAGCCCCCTACCCGTCCTCAGCCCCCAATGGCTGCCCTCCAAAATTTACCCAGAATTCTAACAAGCCCAACAGCTCTTTCACTGGGTTCACTACAGACTGGAGGCAGGGCCTGGAAGGGGAAGAGAGGCTGTCGGCCTGATAACGGAACGGTAAGAATGCTGTAAGAGCAAACGCCAAAACTCAGAGGCGAGCGAGTGA
>NW_027532842.1:974732-991074 GCF_008692635.1 Crocuta crocuta | reverse complement strand
AGACAGGATAACTGAATCACAAAGAAAAGGTGAAGTTCCAGTTCTCTGTTTTACGAAGTCGGAGAACATGTGTGATACATTTTGGCAAGGTTTCAATAAAAACCAACTAAAAATAGATAACGCATACGAGGCGGCGCTCCACATGTCAGCACAGGACAGGGAATTACAGCAGCAGTGTTACTGCTTCTCAGAGAGACAAGAGCGCAACCCCGACAACACCAAATGCCGGAGAGGATGTGGGACGACCTGAAAGCTCATGTGTTCCTGGCGGGAACGCAACTGGGACAGCTCGTGCGGAATATGGTGTGGCAGAGTCCTGCAAAATTAAATATACTTTTCAGCGTATATTCCAGCCATCACATTCCCAGGTATTTGCTCGAATGAGCTGAAAATTTACGTCCACACAAAAACCTGTACGTGAATGCTTATAGCAGTTTTTAGCAATTTCTAAAACTTGGAAGCAACCAAGATGGCCTCCAAACAAACTGGAACATCCACGTGACAGAGTGTTATTCCCTGAGAAGAAGAAATGGACTATCGTGCCACAAAGAGACATGGAGAAGCCTTAAGTGGATTCTAACTATGTAACACTCTGGAAACGGCAAACCACAGAGAGAGTTAAAAAAAATCAGAGCTTGCCAGGGGTTAGGGGAGGGGGAAAGATGAACAGTCAGAGCCAGGAGGATTTTTAGGGCAGTGACACTATTCTGGATGATCCTGTGATGGTAGATATATGGCCTTATGCTCTTATCAAAACCCACTGAACTGTACCCCACAGAGTGAACTTTAATGTAAACTATGCACTTTAATAATTATGTAAAAATAACATATCAACATTGATTCAAGTATAACAAATGTACTACACTAAAGCAAGATGTTAATAAAAGGGGCTTGAAGCATTGCGGGGGCAGGGCAGGGGGGCAAAGGAGGGAGGAAGAACTCTCGTCACTGTTTAATTTTTCTGTAAACCTATATACGCTCCAAAAAATTAATAAAGTCCATTAATTAAAAAAATAGTTTTGGGGGATTCATAAAATAAGGTACAGTCATCTGGAAAATTCACCATATGGAACACCACTTTGCAGTGGTGTTCTATAAATAAGGCAACCATATTTATTAAACCAGTTAGAATTCATTGAAAAGTCACTCTCATTTTCATCAACCCTGAAATTATCAATATAATGTGTGGCAAATGCAAGAGGTCAGGTTTACAATATGTCATTTTTTTAAGAACTGAAACTTGGAGGTTTCTTACTCTCATTAATGGCAATAAGGGGATCAGTGACTGTAGATCAAATATGAAGCACAAAGAAAACACCAACAAGCAATGCTCTAGAAATTTATTATCCAGTCATAACCTCCACACAAAGACTAAGCTCATGAGACTAGCAAAGTCGCGGCAAAAGAAAAAGCACATTTAATAAATACAATTTAGAGACATCTTTTTCCTTAAATTAGGTTCAAAATACTGAGACACAAACACTGAGACAAAATTCGTAACCATACGTAAGCCATCTTGACGTGTAATGATCCACTGGAACTGCACAACAGTACCTGAAGTCAATGCCCTGCTGCTGTAACAACACATGAACAGACCTGTGTCCATTTTTGGGTGTTTTCAGAAAATACACATGTGGGTTCTTATAAAGTAGACACAGGAACGATTAGGTTCCAGGATTTTTCATGTCATCACGTTAGTTTGCATCTATGAAGCCGTGTGGAAAAAAGGGTGTGTGTGTTGTGTCTTGAAACAAAACACACCCACATAATGAGGCCATCCCGAAAAGGGAATTAGAATAACCCAGATATTTCCCAGAGGCCTAATTTGGAATAGGTAGTTTTGCAAAAGCAAATATTTTAAATGAAAATTTCGGAATTTAAAAAAAGGTAGTGGGAGGAGGGCAAGAGGGGAGAGAAGGGAAGTGCGTGAACAGACAAATGTGCATAGATGGTGAACGGAATTTAAATATGGTTTCAGTTCATTCCCTCCTACAACGAAGCCTGGGTAACTGAGGTAGACTCTGGAAATAACAAGTGCAAAGATTCAGGTTTTCCAAAGGGCAATATTTAGTCATTTCAGAGGTTGTCAAACAAAAGCGCATTTTGTAGTCTTGAACACAAAATCAAATGGGAGCCTTTTACTGGGAGAAAACCTCCATACTAATACCCTATTTGTTGTGCCAAATCCCCAAATGTATAAAACCTACTCACTGCTGGGCACAGAGCAGTATTATTTATAGATCTAAACGAAATAAGGCTGATCAAGAAATAAGAATGGTAAAATAAAAAAGAATAAATGGCATTACCTTAATAGATTTTTTTTATTAATAAATCACTTGGAAATTTAGAAACACCATTGAGCTAAAAAGTGGTCCTGAGCCAAAAACCCTAATAAATATTTCAAGAATTATTGTTAATTTGTTAATGCTTAAAAATGTATCTATTATCTTAGGGGTTTTACTTTTAAAGTACTCCTACAGTTTCCACATTAAGAAACAATATTAAAAAGAAATGTCCTCAGGGGCGCCTGGGTAGCTCAGGTGGTTAAAAGCTCAGGTCATGATCTCATGGTTTGTAGGTTTGAGCCCCACGTCGGGTTCAGATCCTCTGTCTCCCTCTCTCTGCCCCTCCCCTGCTCGTGTTCTCTCTCTTCCAAAAATAAATAAATGTTTAAAAAAAGCAAGCGTCCTTAAAAACTTAAATAAATAAGTATGAAAAGCCCAATTTGAAAGTATAAATAAGTAAATATAGTCATTATAATGGAGTTTCTAGCTTTTTCTGCAAAAATAGTGGAGATGAGAATATAACAAACGTTTGGGGTTCAAATACTTTTGTTCCCTAACAAGCCCTTCAACTGTTAATTCCTATTCTTTTCTGTCATAGCAGATTTTTAGATTCACATAAATATTATGTGCATCGCAGATCTAGTGGTATGTAAAAAATACTATACAATGAAAACAGTTAAGGAACAAAAGGTACAAAAAAATGTTGAAAGAACAGTTACTACTGTTTCATTCAAGTTAACAGGGCCCTTTCTTGGAAAAGGCCAGAAAATATCCTTAACATTTTATGCCGATCACACAGGATATAGGCTAAGGTTAATTTATCACTATGAGGAGAGAAAGAGTGGGGATCCACAATTACACAAAAAAGAATCAATAATCAAGATTAACACTGAAGAAGCCAAAGTCCGTACAACGTGAAAATATCTGCCCAAGTCCTTCACTTTATGTGCAGCGAGAGTGGGGGAGAGTGACACGTCATTATGCCAACCGGCCTCCGCTTTACAGTTCCCATCATAGCTTCAACAGTGGACATGGACCTCCAAGGCCAGAGGCCACCCACACCCAAGCTGTGCAAAATCTACAGGATAGCAATAGCTTTGAGTTCAAAGGAGTTAGGTACATATATCCAAGTGGTAGAAGTGACCATCATATCGTAAATCTGGGCTGCTGATGCACATTTTTTTTTCTTTATGTACCTGTTCATCATAGATTCACCAGATATTTGCTGGCTCCCTTTTTGAGTAATTAGTGGTTTCAGCCTACACTTTGACAGTCAAATATCACATCATAAAAACTTCAATCTCAGGAGCTCAACCGAAGCCCGTAATTATGAAGCTAGACCACATGCTTCGTCTTCCAAGTGGTCTTGGTAGTTCAGAGGGCAGAGGTCCAAGCCTGAAGCGTGTTTTCGATCATTCTGGAATTTCTACACTGCTACTGACTAGAAGATAAAGTCTGTGATACCGCTGTCTATTTTCCTACTTGGATTTCTAGAAGGTTTCAGTCTCCCGATTAAAAGCCATTTAGCTGGTGCATTTCATCAACACAAATTTCCTTTAATTATTTTTTAAATAAACTGATTTTGAGAGCAAAATGTTTACCAGAAACACGTAATGTGCGTATGCGTTTATAATTACACGTGTACTACAATGACATGTACACATTTATAATGAACATGAACTTTAGGAAATGGTCCATGAAAACAGCCAGATTGATAATCGTAACATTATTCAAACAAATTTCTTATCTTAAAACATATTTAAAGGAGAAAAAGAGAAACACCTGTATATATGACCTTTCTAAAGCGCACACAGACTACCGCACCTCTCCTTTTATAAGGGAACTCATCTCATTAGCGGCAGCCAGAAGCCACACAGTGTAATTAGAGAAAGGGCCCCGTCAGTACGACACAGCAGCCTGGCCCGGCTCTGTGAGCCACACGGCTCCCCGCCGAGGGCCTCGGACACGGTAAGCAACCAGTGCAAGGTGGCGGAACAAAGGGTCTATCTGATCAGGCCTCTGCAGGACAGAATTGCACAAAACTCAGTCCTAACATCATTTTGTTGCAGAGCCCAAGCTACTCATGTTTTTGGATGAAGTAAAGGAAAGAACTCTTTCTAATTTGATAATGCAACATAGAAAAACAGCAAAAGAGAACAATTTTCTCATTCTGGGTAAGGCAACGCACTGTCTTGTAATAAAGACAGTGTACGTACATTGTACAGTAAAGGCTAGATAGAAGACCTGAGGAAGCTTTAAGGGGCTTAAGAAATACAAAGCATAGCGGCCCCTGGGTGGCTGAGTCGGGTTGAGCGTCCAACTTCGGCTCAGGCCATGATCTCATGATTCATGAGTTCGAGCCCCGCATCGGGCTGTCTGCTGGCAGTGCAGAGTCTGCTTCAGATCCTCAGCCCCCCTCTCGCTCACTCTCAAAAATAAACAACAAACATTTTAAAAAAAGNATAATCGTAACATTATTCAAACAAATTTCTTATCTTAAAACATATTTAAAGGAGAAAAAGAGAAACACCTGTATATATGACCTTTCTAAAGCGCACACAGACTACCGCACCTCTCCTTTTATAAGGGAACTCATCTCATTAGCGGCAGCCAGAAGCCACACAGTGTAATTAGAGAAAGGGCCCCGTCAGTACGACACAGCAGCCTGGCCCGGCTCTGTGAGCCACACGGCTCCCCGCCGAGGGCCTCGGACACGGTAAGCAACCAGTGCAAGGTGGCGGAACAAAGGGTCTATCTGATCAGGCCTCTGCAGGACAGAATTGCACAAAACTCAGTCCTAACATCATTTTGTTGCAGAGCCCAAGCTACTCATGTTTTTGGATGAAGTAAAGGAAAGAACTCTTTCTAATTTGATAATGCAACATAGAAAAACAGCAAAAGAGAACAATTTTCTCATTCTGGGTAAGGCAACGCACTGTCTTGTAATAAAGACAGTGTACGTACATTGTACAGTAAAGGCTAGATAGAAGACCTGAGGAAGCTTTAAGGGGCTTAAGAAATACAAAGCATAGCGGCCCCTGGGTGGCTGAGTCGGGTTGAGCGTCCAACTTCGGCTCAGGCCATGATCTCATGATTCATGAGTTCGAGCCCCGCATCGGGCTGTCTGCTGGCAGTGCAGAGTCTGCTTCAGATCCTCAGCCCCCCTCTCGCTCACTCTCAAAAATAAACAACAAACATCTTAAAAAAAGAAAGAAAGAAAGAAAGAAAGAAATACAAAGCATTTGCCATCCACTGACAGAGCAAACTGAGAAATGAGGGAAATAAAAAAGCCAGCTGACTCTCAACAAAGCAAAGAGAAGCTTCCGGGAATCTTGAGTGTCTAAATACTACTTGACTGATCATTTTTTAAAAATCACAATCACCATGCTATTATCCATGAAGAATTTTAAAAGAGAAGAAGAAAGACATACCAACACAAATGACACAAAACCTAGAGAAAGGGTCTAACTAGTCAACCGAAATAGAAGTTTCAGCAATCAAAACACAAATGTTTTAACGACTGCCCCTAGGACCTCAGGGGAAAAATATGTTACTAGATGCCAACTGTCTGTAAGAGTATCTAGTGGGATCATCTACTTGTTTATTTAAAAAGTTCATGAATAAAAAAAACTTATTTCAATTCTGTAAATGAATTAAATAAAAAAGAGTTAAAATAAAATCATGATGCCTTAGGATTTTAACTCTAATAATCTATGCCTCAGAGAAGCAGGGGATAATTTATAGCATTATATGCAATACTGGAGTTTAGAATCAGAGTTAAGTTATCTGGAAATCGTGTAATTCTTAGTAGGGGAAAAAAAATCTCTTAAAGTAAGAAATACTAAGAAGTTTTTGTTTGTTTGTTTGTTACGTATCTAAAAAGTTCTACAAGTTTTAAAAGGCATCACCATTCAAGCATAGGCTGCCCAAGCAAAATGGGATAAATGTAATTTAAAAAAACTAACACCAGGATATTCTACTTGTGATTAGATACATCTACTTTTTCTGGCCTTTTTCCTGTGACGTGTGCATGTCAGATTTCTATCCTAATCTTACTGCAGTGTACAAGTTCTCAAGCTAGACAAGGAATAATTCTAAAATTTTCAAATGAACATCATTCATCATGTACAATGTTATCTTGCCAAACAAGCAACCTGGACGATTATAAAGATTTTGTTTTGTTTGTTTTGCCCTAGCCACAAGACAGTGAACTTGTTTAGAATACCCACGTATTTATTTAGGATATCAAATTCAAGTTCAGCAAAAATTAAACATTGCTAGAGCCGAGGAAAATAAAGATGTTACCTGTTTGAATATAGTGAAAGAAAAGCAAAAATAAACCCTGAAGTCTAGAATGAAGAAATGCATCTGATGCAATCATAACATCCTTCCCACCCTTCCAACGTGAAGTGTTAGGTACCAGCAAAAAATATTAAAGACCAGAGACACCACCAGACAAAACGTTTCCAAGACCCCAGGGCAGGAGGATATGGTGAAGCTGAAGAAATGATTAGATGGCTAATAGAAGAAATGGTGGGTGAGAGAGCGTAAAAATGCAACTAACTGTACGATAGACGGCAACAGTAAGAGGTGAGTGCTAAAGGTTTAGCTAACAAATTCATTATTTAATTCAAAACCCTCATTTTTAACAACAAACAATGAATTTGACACAAACGCAGTGTTGGTGTTAAAAGTTGACGTGGCTAGGTCCCTCATGTTCAGAGCAAAGATTAGAAAATAACAAAAAAACCCAACAGACGCAAGTGAGAAAAAGAGGTCCTTCTAAACCTTCTGTAAACAAGTTTCTACAAGAGCACGCCGGGCGCTTGCTTCGGCCTCCATGACACCTTGGCTGGACATGCGCCACCCATGCGTGAACACGTGAACCGGCAGCACCCGGCCAGGTGGTGGAGACCATCAGACTCTCTATGTGAGAGAGAGTCTTTCCTTCCTTCTCAACTATAGCTACACTCTCGGTGGTTTGGGGTTTTTTCCCTTTAAGGGAAAAATCTCTCCAATGAAAAGTTCTAAACCTGTTTTTAAAAAAACTGCAGGGAATTTCTTCACATTTTATAAGTAAAAATACCAGAAATGAAAGCGCTGACAGAAATTCAAGCAGATCCGAATTCAACCATCCATTTTTCATACTTCTCCAAGTCTGCAGCAGAGACAGACTTAGCAATTTTCTTAAGAGCCAATTCAAAGTCTCCTTTGGTAACAGGCATCTGGAGTTCCTCTTTAGAAAGCGCACGGATCTCTTCTGGACCTAAGCCATTGATTCGCCGTCTCATTGCCATTAAAGAGGCGTCCCTAAAAACATACAAGATCAGTGAATACATACTGACGTAAACGTTTTTAACACTTTCAACTGTAAGAAAGTTAACACAAAACATTCAAAAGATCATTTTCTATGTTTTCACGCTGCTGCTCACAATTTCCCATTTTAGAGCTCCCTGAGGGTGCAAGAGAGGTTTTAACATAAAACGTACTATTGATGAATCCGAAAAGTCTAGGTTAGGCTCAGATAGTACCACATTTTCTTTTCCACACTTGCTCTTCAAAGACAGCCAAGAAAGTTAGGAAACAGACGTTGAATTGTGAACTGCTGAACTGTACACTTGAAAATGAACACATGGCTGATGTGAACATAATTCAAATCTTCCACCAGTTTGTCTGCAACCTGATTAGAGAAGGTGAAGCCAGGAATCTCTTTCTCTGTAACGTGAACGTATCTACACACAGTGGGTGTGGAAGTCTCCACATGGCGCCCTGCTGGGCTACTGAAGGGATAAAATCTAGCGCTGCCAGATCCTATCTTTAGCTCCACTCTGATCTGCTGCAAATTATTATGAAGGTTTGGAAGAAGTACACAACTAATGCTCACCAAAAGAGCTAATAGGAAGCCAACCCAACCAAAATTTCAAAATTTTATGTTTTACTATAGTGATACTAGAAACTGCCTTAAGCTTATTATGTGCCACTAAACTTAGATGCACATGAAAAATACTAGTACAAAGAGTGAGGAACAACAGATGGTATAGCTTTGAAGAAAAGCTACTGATGTCAATTTAAGTACAGTTAAGAAGGTATCAAGTAAAAAGGAAAATCCTCTTGGGACCCCTGGGTGGCTCAGTCGATTGAGCGTCTGGCTTCAGTTCACTGTCTGTGGGTTCCAGCCCCGCATCGGGCTCGCTGCTGTCAGCCTGTCAGCACGGACCCCACTTCAGATCCTCTGTCTCCCTCTCTCTGCTCCTCCCCCACTTGCACTCCCCCCCCACCAAAATAAATAAATAAAAGAAAATCCTCTTCATTGAGTGATGTGAATTGTCCACAAATTATATCACTAAATTGAAAGGGAAATATATAATACATACTTATATTATGTTATGTAAGTATATATTTCCCAGCTAAATTGGTGTGAATTATCTACAAATTATGATGTCACTAAATTATGATGTTACTAAATATATAAGTATATATTATATATTTCCCAGCTTAAATTGGTCAACTTTGCTTGCTCTTCTGCATGTGGCGAAACAATGCCAACCAAAACTAAATATTATTTTATGCTGATACAGCTAGGCTCCAAGTTAGGGCTAAACTGACCTTAGCTTGTTAAAATTATCATTACCAAGTACAAAAATTTCTTTATTTTATTTTATTTTATTTCATTTTATTTTATTTCATTTCATTTTACTTTTTTAACGTATATTTATTATTGAGAGATAGAGAGAGACAGAGCATGAGCATGGAAGGGGCAGAGACAGGGAGACACAGAATCTGAAGCAGGCTCCAGGCTCTGAGCCATCAGCACAGAGCCTGACGACAGGCTTAAACTCACAAACCATGAGATCATGACCTAAGCCAAAGTCAGATGCTTAACCAACTGAGCCACCTAGGCGCCCCTAAGTAACAACTTCTTAAAAATCAAAGGATAGGAAAGGTGACCATATTGTTACATATTTATTCATCTAACAATGACCAATGAAGGTACATAAAAAAAAAAAAGACAAATGAAAAATCATTTCAAGAAAATGGATTGCTGCTTTCATGTCAAAGGTTTTAAAGGCTATACTGAAATTAAGACCAGTCCTCATGCCAAATCTATACCTAATATCTAAGGTCACAGATCATTAGAAAAAAAAAATACCTGCAAACATTAGTTATATCAGCACCGGAATAACCCTCAATCTTCTCTGCTATATCTTCCAGCTGAATGTCAGGGTCCAGTTCAACCTCACGAAGATTGATCTTCAGAAGCTCAGTTCTTCCTTTTGCTGTAAAAAGATTTTGTTGTTGTTGTTACTGTTAGATGTTTTACTTTACAAATCATTTTGATGAAAAATCATATATTAATATTTAGGAAAAGAAAGAGACTAGTACAAAGAGGAGTCAATAACTTGAGTCCACCTAGTATTACCAACTCATTTCATGACTCAGAATTATTTAACTTCCTATGTGCCTTGGCTGCAATAACTAAAAACTGAAACAAAACTCAGAGTTTTAAATACAGATTGTGAAATACAGGAAATAACTTAATGACTTCAGAGTGAATATTCTTAAGATATGTGTATGTGTGTGTGTGTAGAAATAGATATATCTATTTATATATCTATATTTAGATATATATATATAAAAGTTGGTAAGAAGATTGTGAAATACAGATTTGAAAACAAAGGGTCTGTGATCACTTATGAAAAATAAAATCATTAATATTCAAGTGCCAGACATTCTTTTAGTAAAACAACATTTAGCCTAGTTTTATAAAACTAGATTGCATGGACTCTAACTCCTTTAAATCACTTTACTCACCTTTTAGTATGATGTAGAAAAGATTTACTATGATAGAGGAAATCAGCAATTGTCACAAAAAAATACACTAATGTATGTTTTACTTGGAGAGCTAGCCCACAGACACTTACTGTTCCAGTAGGATGAGAATGTGTACTGTATAAGCTCAAACAAACTACAGAATTATTTAAATAACCCATCATGCTTGCTCTTTTACCATCAGTTTTAGTGGCAAATTTGCTAATTAATACAGCACACTAAGATAATGCAAACTTAGNCACAGTATCTGAAACAGGCTCCAGGCTCTGAGCTGTCGGCACAGAGCCTGACTTGGGGCTCGAACTCACGAACTGCTAGATCATGACTTGAGCCGAAGTTGGAAGCTTAACCAACTGAGACACCCAGGAGCCCTTAATATTTCTTGATATATCAAATGAAATTTAATTTTCTCCAACTTTTGTTTTATTTGTTTGTTTGTTTGTTTGTTTTTTACATTTATTTATTTGAGAGAGATAGAGCACAAGTGGGGGAGGGGCAGAGAGAGAAGGAGACAACAGAATCCGAAGCAGGCTCCAGGCTCTGAACTGTCAGCCCAGAGCCGACATGGGGCTTGAACTGTGAGATCATGACCTGAGCCGAAGTCAGACACTTAACTGACTAAGCCACCCAGGTGCCCCTCCAACTTTTATTTTGAAGAGTTTAGATGTATTTTAAATCTACAGATTAAAAGCTACCAATGAACACCCATTTCGCTTCTATCCAGACTCATCAATCGTTAACATTTTGCCATTATCATGCCCTTCATCTCCTCCCCCTCCTTCCTGAATTAGGAGCTAGCTGTAGGCAATCACAACACTTCACCTTCAATTCTTCAGCATGTACATCCTAAGAACAAAGGTATCCATTCAACTATCACACTTGCCAGGAAATGTAACATTGGTACATTAGAATCACCTAACACACAATCTAGATGAAAATGTCCCTGTTCCCCCAGGCCTTAACAACTTTCTTAAAACCCATCATACATTGCATTTAGTTATCTCTATAGTCTTATCTCTTTAATCGTCTTTAAGACAGTTTCTCAACATTTGTTCTGTATTTCATACATTGACAAATTCCTCCAAATGATCCTATACAGTAAAAGCATTCCAGTAAAGACAACAGGTCTGTTCATGGATCTGAACAGGCAGATACTGAAATGTTTATGGCAATGGAAAGAAACAGGAACAACTAAGACACTCTGGAAAGACCATAAGATGGGAGAATTTAAGACTTACTACAAAGCAATGGGATTCAGGTAAATAGAGCAATGATACAGAATAGGGAGCCCAGAAGCAGAGCAAAGCATATATTGTGGATACCTGATTTATCACATAGGTGGTTCAAGCAGTGGGAGAAAGGATCCCAGAACTGCTATTCACTGGGGGGAGAAATGTAATTGGGTCCTACCTCACACCATATGTAAAAATCCGTGCTAGATATGTTACTCCTCTAAACGTAAAATGCAAAATTATGAGCATTTTAGAGATCAAACAGGAAACATCTTAATGATTTCAGACTGAATATTCTTAAGGTACACATATTCGAAAAGTTAACCACAAAGGAAAAGATTGATAAACTGACCACATTAAAATGAGTAACTCTTAATTCATCAAAAGACTCTAAATAGAGTGAAAACACACAGGCTATAGAGTTTAAGAAGATATTTACAACGTATATAAGTAACAAGGTACTTATATCCAGAATATTTAAAGAACTCCTACAAAAATAAATAAAAGCTCAGACCACCTAATTAAGAAAAATGGGCAAAAGGTTTGAACAGATATATAACAACAAAATCCAAATGGCTAATAAATAAAGGAAAATATATTCAAATTACAGTTAAAACCTTGGATGGCAAGTAACTTGTTCTGTGAGTGCTCTGCAAGATGAGCAAACATTTCTAATAAATTTTGACTTGATAAATGAGCAATGTCTTGCAATACGAGCAGTATGTGACGCCAAATGTCACATGATCACAACTGAGTCAGTGGTTCTTGAAATTTGCTTTGATATACAAATGCTTTGGATTATAAGCAGGTTTCCAGGATGAATTAAGCCCGCAAACCAAGGCTTCACTGTATTTAATAATGAAGAGAATAAAAATTAAACCACAATGAGATAGCACTGCACACGAAGAGGCTGGTATAAATGAAAGACTCTGAGGTTTTAGAAAATACCAGGCTTTGGAAAAATATGAACCAGCAGTAATTCGCACCTGTGGGTAGGAGCCCAAAGTGAAACAACCACTTGGGAAGACAGACTGGATTTATCTACTATTGTTCTGGCTTTGCAGCCTGACCCACAACTCACTGCAAGGATGGAATGTTGCATCTCAACCTAAGGAAGCTTAGACATTTTCACCATTATACAAGTATACAAATATTCATAGCAGCGCTATTCATAATTGACTAAAATTGGAAAGAATCAAAATGTCCACCAATATAATGGATAATCATGGTATAATCACATAATGGATATTACAGGCTGAATTGTGTCCCTCCTACTAAAAGTATTATGTTGAAGCCCTAACCTTCAATGCTTCAGAATGTGACTGTATTTGGAGATAGGGCCTTTAAAGCGGTGATTAAAGTAAAACAAGATCATATGGGTGGGCCCTAATCCAGTCTGACTGGCATCTTTATAGGAAGAGAAAATTAGGACACACACACACACAAACACACACACGGAGGAAGACCACATGAAGACACTGGAAGAAAATGGCCATCTATAAGCCAAGGCAAGAGGAACCACAATAAAGTAACACCTTGCTTGATCTTGGACTTCTAGACTGAGNACTGGGTTCACCACCCTGCTCTGCCTCACTGGGTAGGACACTTAACCTCTCAGTGCTTCAGTTTCCTCATAGGTCAAATAAAGATCAGAACAGAATCTATCGCATAAGACTGTTGTGAAGGTTAAATGGGTTAATACATGTAAAGCCTGGCCCACAGTCAGTCCCCCCCACCCACCACCACCATCAGTCAATCAACAAACAAGATTAGAAGAGACAGAGAAAACCCAGATCCCTTCTATTAAGAAACATCTGGGAGACAGATAACCCAGGGAAGTAAAGTCTACACAAGGAAGACAGGCCAGGCCAAACAAAGCCTTCACAGAATCAGCATGCTTTAATGCCAACTGTAAAAAATCATAAAAAAAAACTTTTTTAAGTTTTATGTAAGTACAGCCAATGTGGGACTCAAACTGACGACCCTGAGATCAAGAGTCATATGCTCTACTGACTGAGCCAGCCAGATGCTCCAGTAAAATTTAAATAGAGGGGAAAAGAGAAAATCTGGAAATGGGAATGCCGTAAAAAATGCATTCGAAGTAGGAAGAAGCACATATATATACCAGGAGGGGGAGGGGGAAAGGGAAGTAGAAAAGTAAATAAAAGGACAGAGAAATACAAATAAATACAAAGAAGACAGATAAGAACTTATAGAAATACACACAAAACAAAACAAAACAAAACACTCAGAGTCTAAGAGACTCCAAGATGCTTTAATGATTCAGGGAGGTTATTCCAAAAGCGAAATATAATTAAATGAAAGGGGCTGAAAAAGGAGTTCAGTAAGCTGACCAGGCAGCTGTCATAACTTGGATGCATAAAGTTAGGAAGAGACTCAAGCCAAACTCCACCTGTGCCTGTTACTGGGCTGAGTGTTAACTACGGCAGATGGTACTTACCAGGGTAAGTACTTACCAGGTTTCATCCCACACATGCTTCTGCAATGTGCTCTTGACTCTCTCCCACCCAGGGGTAGTCTAATTCCCACCTCTTGAAAATGGGAGGGCTTGTCAATGCTTCAACCCGGGGTACTGGAGAAATGACACAATATGACCTGTAAGGCCGGGTCATAAAAAGCAATGGCCGCAGTGGGACATCCGGAGCCATGAGCTCCCATGTATGGAATGTGACTCTCTCAAAGCCACCATGCCTGAGGCAGTCCAGGCCAAAGGAATGGCCACAGCCAACACGGAAGTGGGCCAGAAAGACAGCCCCAGCTGCAGCCTCAGGGTGGCTTTGGTTTTATCTATTCTCACTTTTATACTTTTTGCCTTTTCCAACTAAAAATTTATTTTCCTAGGTTGCTTTTGCTCGTAAAATGTCCTCCAACTTCTTTTTACTTTCATATAATCTTTTCTTTCCATTAATTTTACCCTCGACTTCTAGATCATTCTTCCAGATCGATTATCTTTCCACATGTTATTGTTTGGTCTATTCCAGACCCTTCTATCCTACCAGATGCTTCAGCCACAAGAGCTATCTATACATTCATTTTCAAGCAACCACATCTTTCCGTTTTTCTCTTTGGAAATTAGTGAAAATGCAACTTCCTCCATGAAGTCTCCCCAAAGTACTTGAGTCAGAATTTATTTTTTTCCCCATTCTCCACTCCAAGTACCATGAACCAGAGGCAGGGGATGGGTTAAATAGGTGATGTGGGGAGGGCACTTGTGATGAGCACCAGGTGTTGTCTGGAAGTGATGGATCACTGTATTGTACACCTGAAACTAATATCACATTCTATGTTAACCAACCGGAATTTAAATAAAAACTTTAAACAAAGAAAAGGAAAAGCACCATGGAGAACAGTAGTATCCCACGTTACACGGTTTTCCCTGCAGTTAGGTTGAGTGTATGCCTATCTTCCAACTACAGAGTGAGTTCTCTAAGGACAAGGCTTATACATTATTTATCTTCATAGTCCCACAGTACCTAATAAATGTCTTTCTAACAGCAAAGAGCTACATAAACACCTACTCAATTAATCCAGATGAAAGAAAAAGTTAGAGTGGAGCTCTAATTACGATGATCTGTTTGGATGCGCTTTAGGAGAAAGCGACTTCTCAAGTTCTATAGTCACAGGGACCCACCTTCAGACTAGTAATGAGCAGAGAAGCACTCAGAAGTGATTACCTATAATTGACATAGCATTTTCATAAGGGAAAACAAGTTCAGAAGAAAGCCCTTCAGTCAGCCAAATCTATTTTCTTCTCCAGTATTTCAAAGGAAGTAGATTCCTACCTTTGTATCATAAAGTATGCATTTCTCTCCAATACCTAAGTTCTCCTCAGCAGTTTATAAAATTGCTATCATCAACTATTTTTCTAGTTACAGTTTTTTCTCCCAAGTTCAAAGTACAAAAGTTTAAATGATGTCAGTTCAAGTAGCAAAACTTTTATTTTCCCCCACTGGCATTAATTTCTTATTTATAATCACTGTACACAGCAGCAAAATTAAAACTCATTTCATACAAATACACTAGATAGCACAGATGTCTGTTTTAGAAAACAAGGAAGAGAAAAAAGAGGAAAAATGAGAAAGGAAAGAAACAGTGAGTCAGAAACTAGAACAAACCACTCAAATTTCAAAATTTCATGTGGCTAAAATGAAAGCAAGACAGGCAGTAAGGAGGTGATTCCAGGAGGTGTAATATTCCAGGACAGCTTCCACGTTCTAAGTTGAATCAGTCCCATTATTGCTTTAACTAAGATGATTATTATCATTGTAAATTCAACTAGTAATTTAAGCATGCTTTAAGAGAAAGACCGTTTTTCTTTTTAAGTAACAAGATTATTAGGATTAATAATAATATATTGTGTATACACAGTAGCCGGCACGAAAGACAATGCAAGACGGTATCTGTGAGCTAGAAATCCACCAGTTAACTGTATTATACAGCCTGGAGATAGATCTAGTCACAAAAGTGAGTAAGGAGTATGTTATAAAAATTAAGTTTCCAAAGTTATTAGTGAGGCTTCCACTTCTGGTCATTGAAAAAACTGGCACCAGACTTGTCTTCTTATGGTAAACAAATAAAAAACAAAAGAGAAGAGGCAACTATTTTCATGCATTAGCCAACAGACAGGAAATAACTGTAAAGTGGCCTTTTCTTAAGTTCTGCCAATAATCTGAGTGCCTGCTAGAGTAAAATTCAGTACCCTTCAAAAAAACAAAACAAAACAAAACAAAACAACATGATCCAGTAAGTCTGCAATGCAGAGTGTACAATAAAACTTACTGAACTGAACATGTGAAGAAACAGAAAAATGTGACCCACAGGCAAGAAAATTAAAAAGCAGCTAATAGAAACTCATGTTCCAAATCTAAGAATTAGCTGACCATAAAGTAGTATATTATCTATTTCCTTTTTTTTAAATATTTTTTAATGTTTTATTAATTTCTGAGAGAGAGAGAGAGAGAGAGACAGCATGAG
>NW_027532842.1:908408-973807 GCF_008692635.1 Crocuta crocuta | reverse complement strand
TTTTTTTTAAATATTTTTTAATGTTTTATTAATTTCTGAGAGAGAGAGAGAGAGAGAGACAGCATGAGCAGGGGAGGGTCAGAGAGAGAGGAAGATACAGAATCTGAAGCAGCTCCAGGCTCCAAGCTGACTGTCAGCACAGAGCCCGACACAGAGCTCGAACCCATGAACCGTGAGCTCATGACCTGAGCTGAAGATGGCACTTAACCAACTGAGACACCCAGGCACCACTTTTTAAAATATTTTTTAATGCTTGTTTATTTTTTGAGAGAGAGAGAGAGACAGAGTATGCGTGGGGGAGGGGCAGAGAGAGAGAGACAGAATCCGAAGCAAGCTCCAGGCTCTGAGCTGCCAGTACAGAGCCCGGTGCAGGGCTTGAACTCACTCATGAACTATGAGATAATGACCTGAGCCAGAGTCAAAAATTCAACTGACTGAGCCACCCACATGCCCCTCAATTATCTATTTATGAATAAGAAAGTGACACTAAAGCTTAGTGGCTTAAAATAACAATTTATTATCCTCATAGGTTCTGTGCATCAGGAATTCAGGAGAAGCTTAGGTGGAAAGCTCTAGCTTAGGGCTTATGGTGGCTAATTTTATGTGAACTTGGCTAGGCCACAGTGCCCAGATACTTGGTCAAATATTATTCAAGATGTTTCTGTAAGGATATTTTTATATGATGCTAGTTTTTATTTTTATTTTATTTTTTTTAATAGTTTATTGTCAAATTAGTTTCCACATAACACTCAGTGCTCATCCCAAGTGTCCTCCTCCATGCCCATCCCCCCCTCCCCCCACATCCATCAGTCCTCAGTTTTTGTCAGCATTCAAGATATGATGCTAGTTTTTAAATCAGTGGACTCAGTAAAGCAGACTGCCCTCCATAAAGTAGGTGGGCCTCATCCAATCAGTTGAAGGCCTGAACAGAACAAAAGACAGGCCTCCCCAGAGCAAGAGGGAATTGTGCCCCAAAGGGGTCTTCAGACTTTAATTGTGACATCAACTCTACCCTAAATCTCCAGCCTGCTAGCCTACCCTGAAGATTTTAGACTTGCCAGTCTCTGTAATTCTATGAGCTAGTTCATTAAAATAAATCTGTCTCTCTATACACATGTTCTATTGGTTCTGTTTCTCTAGAAAACCCTGACTAATACAGGGTTTCTGAAGAAACTTCAGTCAATGTACAGGCCAGGCCTACAGTCATCCAAAGACAGTTAACTCATATAACAGAAAAGCTGGTGGTGGTTTTGGTGGGAGACTTTACCACCACGTGGGCCTCTCCACAAGCGATTTGAATTCATCGTGTGGCAGCTGGCCTCCCCAAAAGTATATAATCTGAGAGAGGGAGAGCTAGGCAGAAACTATCCTTTTTATGATTTAGCCTTGGAAGTCATATATAGCATCGTTCTGCTACATTCAATTCCTTAGAAACAGATCCATTTTCAAAGGAGGGAAATTAATTCCTTAGAAACAAATCACTAAGTCCAATCCATCTTCAAAGGGAGGGAAGGAATTTCCACCTTTTCAAAGGAAAATCTCAAAGAATTCAAGGAAAAGATAAACAAAATGGATGAGGGGATGAGGAATCCCAGCCAAATAATGGAGACTATAAAAAATAATCAAATGGACAGGACACCTGGGTGGCTCAGTTGGTTAAGCGTCCGACTTCAGCTCAGGTCATGATCTCACGGTTTGTGGGTTTGAGCCCCACATTGGGCACATTGGGCTCTGTGCTGATGGCTAGCTCAGAGCCTGGAGCCTGCTTCAGATTCTATGTCTCCCTCTCTCTCTGACCTTTCCTTGCTAATGCTGCCTCTCTCTCTCTCAGAAATAAATAAAACATTAAAAAAAATTTTTTTAATAACCAAATGGAAATGCTAGATTTGCAAATTATATCTGACATGAAAAATTCACTGGACAAGATTGAAAGCAGATTAGCAGCGGCAGAAGAAAATGTCAATGAACATGAAGATAAATGAACAGAAATTATCCAATCTGAATAAGTAGAAAAAAGATTGAAAAAAATGTAATAGAGTCCCAGTGACCTATGAAACAATACCAAAGTCCAACATACATACAGGATAAATAAAAGGAAAACTCCACAGACGTGCATCATAGTAAAACTGCTGAAAACAAAAAGGTAAACATAGTATCTTAAAAACAATCAGAGAGGGCAACTTCTCAAGAAAATTCCAACCTGTTTTCTATAGTTAAACATATATATTACCACATGACCCAATTATTTCACTGGTAGGTATTTATCCAAAAGAAATGAAAACATGTCCACACAAAGAACTGAACATGAATGCTGACAGCAGCTTTATTTACAACAGTCCCCAAAAAAAAGCATGCAATATCTGTCAGTAAGAAAATGGATAAATAATCTGTAATATAGACATATAATGAAATACTACTCACTAGTAAAAAAAAAAAAAATAACATCGATAAATCCCAAAACAATTATGCTGAAGAAGAAAGTCCAAAATAATTCATACTGTATGATCTTACTTATGGAATTCAAAATTATAATGGCAAAGATCAGATCAGTGGTTGCCTGAGATAGAAGGTGTTGGGGAGAAAGAATAGACAAAGGGGCACAAGAAATCCTATCAGAATGAAAGATATGTTCTGCACCCTGATTACGGGTGGTTTCATGGGTGTATACAACTGTCAACAACATCACATTTTAAGTGGATAAAGGCTAGCATAAATAAATCATTTTTCAATAAAGTTGATTTTGAAAAACAATAGCCAGAAGGGAAAAACACATTACATACAATGATATGAATGACAGCTAACTTCACAGCAAAAAGCAGTGGAGGCCAGAAGATGATAAAATGATATCCTTATAAGCAATGAAAGAAAAAACAAAACAAAAAAACTTTCCTACCCAGAATTATTTGTCAAGAATATCCTTCAGAAATAAAGGTGAAATAAAGACATTTCAGATAACAAAAACTAAACTTGATGCTGGCAGACCTTAAACCAGAAGAAATGTTAAAGGAAGTTTTCTAGACAAATGGGAGATAGACCCAGATGAAAATCTGGACCTTAAAAACGAAAAGCAGAGCAGCGGGTGTGTTAAATATGTAGGTAAATGGAAAACACTACATTTTTGTGCTCCCCTTACTTTAAGTTTAAACTGACAATTTAAAGCTCATTATATTGCAGGATCTACAGTGAATGTAAGTATAAAATACATGACAAAACAGCACAAAGGCAGGGGGGAGGCAAACAGTTACTACATTTTACATGAAGTGGTGTAGTACTAGCTCTAAGTCAATGTGAAAAGTTACAGGTACATATTGCAATCCCTAGATTAACTGCTAAAAAAAGAAATAGATAATATGTAAAAAACTCAACAAAGGAATTAAATTGTATAAAAAATAGTCCATTACCAAAAGAAATTAGGGAAAGAGGTACAGAGAAACAAACAAAAGGAAGATGGCAAGATGGCACACTTAAACACAACCGTATCAATAATTACACTATACTTCAATGGACTAAACACTCCAATTAAAAAGCAGAGACAAACTGGATAAACAGCAAGACCTAATTATATGCTGTCTGAAGGAACTACACTGTAAAAATAAGGACAGGGTGAAAATTAAAGAAAGCGGATATATCATGAAAACAGGAAGCAGAAGAAAGATGGTGAGGCTGTATTAATATCAAAGTAAACATCAAGCTGGGTGCCTGGGTGGCTCAGTTGGTTAAGCATCCAACTTTGGCTTAGGTCATGATCTCATGGTTTGTGAGCACAAGCCCTGCATCAGGCTCTCTGCTGTCAGCATAGAACCCACTTTAGATCCTCTGTCTCCCTCTCTCTCTATGCCTCCCCTGCTCACTCTCTTTCTCAAAAATAAACATTTAAAAAAAAGAGTTAACATCAAGCCAAAGAGTATATAACCAGAGATAAAGACAGACATTTTATAATGGTAGAAGGACAAAGAAGATATAACAATGATAACTATTTATGTACCTAATGACAGAACTTCAAAATCCATAAAGCAAAAATTGAGAGAATTAAGGCAAACAGTTATAAACAAATTCACAATCATATCTGAAAAGTTTAACAACCCATTCTCAGAGTAAAAAAATCAGTAAGGATCTAGAAGATTTGAACAATACTATCACACTAACTTGATCTGACCAACAATTTCAGAATATTGTAATCAACAAACACAGAATAACATTCTATTTAATTGCAACTGAAACATGTCACCAAGAAAGACTATATGCTGAATTATAAATTAAATACAATTTAAAAATTGACATTCTACAGGGTAGTTCTTGACTATAATGGAATTGAATTAAAAATCAATAAGAAAATATCTAGAAAATCCTCACATATTTGGACATTAAACCATAAACTTCTAAATAACCCAATAGTCAAAGAAAAAAAGGAAAATTAGAAAATATTTCTAATTCATAATAAAGAAAATATGCTATAGCAAAATCTGTGGGATAAAGCCAAAGCAGTGCACAAAGAGAAGTTTACAGCTGTAAATATTTATATTTAAAAAAGAAGAAAGGTTTAAAATCAACAGTATAAATTTCTAACTTTGGAAAGAGAAAATTAAATGGAGAAATGATAGAAAAAAATCAATGAGATAGGAAACAGAAAAACTGCAAAGCAAAATACTGAGTTTTTTAAAGATTAATAATATTGATAAATCTCTAGACCAAGATGATCAAGAATAACAGAGATAAAAGACAAATGACCAATTTTAGGAATGAAAACTGAGCCATTACTATAGATTCTACAGACAATAAAAGGAAAATTAGGTATGTATATTTGTATTATGTCAACTTAACCAAAGCTGTAATTTCATTTCCTAGAATTCTCCTCATTGCCTAGTTTTGGATCAGCGTGTGCCACATGATTCATTATGAGTGAAACTTAAAAGTCAGAAATGAATCAACACAGAACGTTGGTTCAGGGCATGAAGTGCATTTGCAGCTCAAGCATACTGTACTTACCTGCTGGCTCACCCTGCTAATGTGGGGCAGCTCCTGCCAGATTTCCTCCTTGAGCTTTTCTGACTCCCCAGCCACATGTATACTTAAAACTGTTCTGAACAGTGTCAGCTTCTTCAATAGGAACCCCCAATCATCAAAGCTGGAAGTCTTAGAGGCAATCAGAGCTCAACACAGGTTCCAGTCTGTCCTCACAGAGTTCCGGCTCATCTCTGGAGGTTATCATTTGTCCTTTCCACCACTTCATCTTCTCTTCCTGACTGTCCTCGCTACTGACTTCAGGCTTCAGAACCAGACATGACATCAACAGCCTCACATAAACCCTTTAGTCAGCTTGCACATTTGTATTAGGTCAAATCCCAATAAATTTGACAAATTAGAAGAAATGGACAAAGTCTTTGAAAGACAAGCTACCAAAACTTACTCGAGAAAAAACAGATAACCTAACCAGACAGCCTAATCCTTATTTATTTTTAAGTCAATGGAATAGAACAGAATACTGAGAAACAGACCCACACACACAGCAAAATAATTTTCAACAAAGGTGCCAAGCTAACTCAATGTAAAATGAAAACTCCTTTCAACAAGTGGTGCTTAGAACAACTTGATATATATTTGAAAAAAACTAAACTCAACCTCTAACCGATACTAGACACATGAAATTACTTCAAGATGGATCACAGATTTAACCATAGTTTCTAAAAGAAAAATAGGAGACAACCTTCACCCCTTGGAGTAAACAAAGACTTCTTAAGACACAAAAAGCACTATCCCTAAAGGAAAAACTTAACAAGACTTCATCAAAATTAAAATTTTTCCAGGGCACCTGAGTGGCTCATTAGATTAAGTGTCCAACTCTTTGTTTCAGCTCAGGTCATGATCTCATGGTTCGTGGGTTCAAGCCCTGTGTTGGGCCCTGTGCTGATAGTGCAGACTGCTTGGGATCTTCTCTCTCCCTTTCTCTCTCTGCCCCGCCCCTGCTCGTGCGCTCTCTCTCTCTCCTTCTCTCTCTCTAAAAATAAATAAATAAACTTAAATAACTAATTAATTAAAACTTTTCCAACAGACACCATAAAGAAAATTGAAAGGCAAATCAAACTGGAAGAAAATACTCAAGATGCATGTATCTGATAAAGAACTACACAGCATTAATAGAACAACAAATGAACCAATTAAAAACTGAGCAGAGGACTTGAAAAGACACTGCACAAAAGACATACCAATGACCAAAAGGCCCATGAAAAGGCACTCCACATCACTAGTCATTAGAGAAACACAAGTTAAAACCATAATTATAGCATTTCAGACTTCTTAGGAGGACTAAAATTAAAAATACTGACCGTATGAAATGTTGGCAAGAATATGGAAACACTGGACTTCTCGTTCATTGATGGTGAAAGAGTAAAATGGTACAACCCTTTATGAAAAGTTTGGGTATTATAAACGTAAACATATACAGATCTACCCTAGGACCCACCTATTCTATTCTTAGCTATCATACCCAAAAGGATCCAAAACACTCATCCATAAAAACATTGTATAAGAATTATTTATAGCTTCATTCATAATAGCTCCAAACTAGAAATAACTCAAATGTTCATTGAAAAAGGAATATGTAAATTGTGGCATAATCTTATCAGGAATGTATCAATACATGTAACCGTGTGGATGAATCTCAAAACATTATGGTGAGTGAAAGTAACAGACACACAAGAGTTACATATGTTACGATTCCATTTATATGAGGTTTAATAATAGGTAAGATTAATCTATGGTGACAAAAATCAGGAAAGGTAATGTCCATTAAGGGTTTGAATTAACTGACATGGGGCACGTAATAACTTCCTGAGGTGCAGAAATATCCTACATCTTGATGTAGTACTGATGAAACAGGAATATTCATTTGTCAAAACTCACCAGATGACACACTTAAGATTTAAATTTTATCTCAATATAAAAAGAAAAAAATTCACTTGTGAAAATTTCAACAGTCATCAATAGGATGAATTATATTTTTCAAAGCAGCATGTTTTGATGAAAATCCCAAGAGAACTTTATTTTTAATGAATTGGATTTAATGAGGATTGTAAAAGTAAAAATTTAGGGGCGCCTGGGTGGCTCAGTTGGTTAAGCGTCCAACTTTGGCTCAGTTCCGAATCTCACAGTTAGTGAGTTTGAGCCCCACACTGGGCTCTCTACTGTCAGCTCAGAGCCTGGAGCCTGCTTCAGATCTTCTGTCCCCCTCTCTCTCTGCCCCTCCCCGGCCTGCATGTGCTTGCTCTCTCTCTCATTCTTTCTCCCTCTCTCAAAAATAAACATTCACGAAAATAAAAGTAAAAATTTAGGTATCTTATCAAATTTACNCAACTTTGGCTCAGTTCCGAATCTCACAGTTAGTGAGTTTGAGCCCCACACTGGGCTCTCTACTGTCAGCTCAGAGCCTGGAGCCTGCTTCAGATCTTCTGTCCCCCTCTCTCTCTGCCCCTCCCCTGCCTGCACGTGCTTGCTCTCTCTCTCATTCTTTCTCTCTCTCTCAAAAATAAACATTCAAGAAAATAAAAGTAAAAATTTAGGTATCTTATCAAATTTAGTAACATGAATACTGCTCTGAAATGTAAGGAATGCGACAGACTGCTACTGTGTCCTATTTTTCCACCTACTACAAATTGGTTTTGTGACACTACAACCTTTAAGTAGAACGCCAATGAACTAAATTCTTACAGAAATCAAAAAAGGTAATAGGAAGTAAAAGAAAAAGAAAAATACAGTAAAAGGAAGGCATCATACCTGTTGGGAGAGGTATATATATCCTTTTTTCTAATCTCCTTCTCAAAGCTTCATCAATGTCCCACGGGAAATTAGTAGCAGCCAAAACCATAACCATTTTGGAAGGATCATCATTCTCTAAAGCTCCTCCAACTCCTATGAAGAGTAAAGGCAAAAGAAGGAGTTTTTCTTACAGTCCTTTACTCTCTCCTTCAACCCACATCTCTAAGCATCAGCCACAGGCTGCGTCAGAGGCTGCATTGTGACGAAAATAATGCAGTCCTTCTGACCTCTGAATGGTGGCAGAACCAGACACATCAACAGATAACTATACAACAAGGAGGTAACAATTCACACACTCTAATCCAATAAGAAAAACCTTTTTTTTTTTCCCTGTTAGAAAATGAATGTATATTTATTTGCTCTGAAAAGAAAAGGCATGGGAGATCATGGTGTTCTATTCCTTATTTTTTTTTAATCACGAAATTCCTCAAAAAGTTTTGTTTTAGTTGTTAGTCCAATTTGTTTTCTCAGCAAGAAAGAAGAAGAGTCACATCTACGAATGTACTAGCACATAATCACAACGTGGCGGGTTATACTGCAATAACTTTATCCTTCAAACTTCTAAGTGACTTGTTAAAAATGAACAAAAAATTTCAGGTTAAACCTAATAATCAGTCACTACTGAAAATACCATTTCTTTTTATACCAAACCAAATACACGCACATTGAGTCTACTTTTCCAGAATTAAAATTTTAAATAAAAAACTTCAGATTACACAATGGCAACTCTAGAAAATGTGTGGTGGAAAAAAAATAAAAAAGTCACAAACTTTATTGATAAAAGTTTCTAGTTATAGCCTGGCATTAACAAAGTAGGGAATTTATATTTTTAAAATTTTTTTTAAATATTTATTTTTGAGAGAGAGACACACACACAGAGTGTGAGTGGGGAGGGGCCGAGGGAGAGGGAGACACAGAATCTGAACCAGGCTCCAGGCTCTGAGCTGTCAGCACAGAGCCCAATGCAGGGCTCCAACCCATGAACTGTGAGATCATGACCTGAAGCAAAGTTGGACGCTTAACCGAAAGAATGAGCCACCCAGGCGCCCCACAAAGTAGTGAATTTAAAGCAACCCAGTTCAATATGGTATTTTCTTAATACATTATTACTAAACTCCTGACTCAACCATTGCCACAAAGAATCAAGCTATCCAGGGTGCCTGGGTGACTCAGTTGTTAAGTATCTGACTTTGGCTCTGGTCATGATCTCACAGTTCATGAGTTCGGGTCCCACAGTGGGTGAGCTCAAGACCTGCTTTGGGTGAGCCTGCTTCTCTCTCTCTCCTTCTCCCTTTCTCTCTTTCTCTCTCTCTGCCCCTCATGGGATTTTCTCTCTGCCCCTCGCTCATTTGCACCAATCTCTCCCTCTCAAAAAAATAAAAAGAATCTAATAATCAACAGAACAGTAGTCACAAACACACCTTGATGAAATTCAGCTAAATTTATATTCAGTGATATTTTTAAAACATCTGATAGGTTTCCTCTAGATCCCTCCCTCAAAATATAACATATTCTTTTCTTTCATACTTTAGCAGAAATTAAAATGATAAACGCTTTGAAGGAAGGCCATGTATCTTACAGTGCCGGGCACCGTATATAACATACACTACAAGCATTCAGGAAGTATCCCCAGTTGGTGTATAACCGTATTTGCTTTGAAACAACGCATTCTGGATACTAACACATTTTACAGACAGCACATAACCACCAGGATAATAATAAACCTCTAAAAGCAGGCTCTGGCCCATCACTCTCTTCCTTCAATGCCATTCCTTTGTCTGAAAAACAAAAGCTTCAAAGCCCAACTCACCTGTTCCCTTCCATGACTCTCTTGGTCCGGGTGGTACCTTTCCTACTGTGTTTTCACTACACCCAGAGTTTAGTTCTACCACACAACGTATAATGTGTTAAGTTGTCTGCTTCCCAACTAGACCAGTGGTTTTACTCTTAGGTTTCATGCTTTTTATTTTTTTTTAAGTTCATTTATTTATTCACTTATTTAGAGAATTCCAAGCAGGCTCCGAGCTGTCAGCACAGAGGCTGATGCAGAGCTCAAATCCATGAACCCTGAGATCATGACCTGGGCTGAAATCAAGAGTCAGACACTTAACCGATGAGCCACCCAGGTGCTCGTCAGGCCTCTTTTATACTCTTAAAAATTATTGAGCTCCAAAAAGCTTTTGTCTGTGTGGAATATAACTATCAATATTTACCATTAAAAATTAAAATGGAGAATTTTTTTAGAAGATTAATTCATTTTTTTTATTTTTTTTTGAAGATTAATTCATTTTAATATGACAGTGAATCTACCATGTTACTATAAATAGCATTTTATGAAAAATAACCCTGATTTTCAAAACCAAAAGGAAATCAGTAAGAAGAGTGGCATTTTCCTACATTTTTGTAAATCTCTTTAATGTCTGACTCAACAGAAAACAGCTGGATTCTCATATCTGCTTCTGCTTTCCATCTACTATGACATCCTAAATGTCTTGTGCCCTCTGAAAAACTCCACCATATTCTCAGGAGAGAATGAGAATGAAAAAGAGCAAATAGCGTCTTGATATGATCATGAAAATAGTTCAGCCTTTGCAGACCTTTTAAAAGGGTCTTAAAGACCCCTGGGGCCCTGGACCACATCTCTGGAACCTCTGCTCTTAACAGTTAAGCCCTTGCAGGCCTTGACATTCCTTTTCTTTGTAACTTCAGAACCCGAAAGGGTACACGGTTCATAACAGGTACGCAATAAATGCTTTTGCTGAATGCATGAACACATGGGTGGGTGAACAAATGACTGCAAATAAATTCGGGCTGCCTTCTAGTCCCTTCACTGAGGATTTCCACAATATGAATCTACACAACATTCCAAAAGGAAATAAAACAGTTTGGCAACAGTAATTAAATACCAATTACCATCCATCTGAATGAGCAGTTCCGACTTGACTCTGCGACTTGCCTCGTGTTCATCAGAGGTCCCTCTTCGACTGCAGATGGAATCTATCTCATCAATGAAGATCGTGGTGGGTGCATAAAATCTAGCCTTAGTAAAAAATATTTTAAAGAAACCATTCAATAAGCTCATAAAATAATCTGAATTTTTTAATGCCATTTCCTCCTCCCTAAGGCAATGGTAAAAAAAATAATAATAAAAAAGAGCAGAGATTTCTCACTGCTTTAATGTCACCATTTGGTTATCAGCAGAGATTAAATCATTTATAGTACATAAAGTAAATTTCTAAAAATAAAAGTTATATGGTTGGTGAAGGTGGGTGTCATATATGGGGATTCATAGTACGATTATTTATACATTCTGTGTTTGAAAATTTCCAAAACACAAATCTTTTTAAAGATAAATTACCAATCTCCATCCTTACATATACATTCTTAAATAACTATTGTAAATCACTTATGAAAAAGGAACAAACTTTAATGACAGATCAATTTGATTCTTAAATACTCTGCTCAATCAGCTCACTAGAAACAAAGAAATATCAAACACTCACAATTCCAAAGTGCCTTCAACTCTCCCTGGAAAGGATGCTGAAGGGCCTTGTCTTACATCAGAGAGGAAACCACACATTCGACTACTCCACAAAACCTACTACTCTACACTCGTGTGTCAAGAACTGTTCAACTATAAGTCCATTTGCCCTTTTAAAAAACAGATACCCAGGTGAATGGGTCTAGATTATAGGGATATCATTTGTCTACACAGACAGTACTTTGAAATGTGAATATATATATCATCACTCACCATTTCAAATAACAGACGGACTAACTTCTCAGATTCACCTCTGTATTTAGATGTCAGTGTAGAAGAGGAAACATTGAAGAATGTTGTGCCACATTCAGTGGCAACAGCTTTAGCTAGCATAGTCTTCCCAGTGCCAGGGGGTCCTACCATCAGTACACCCTAAAATTTCAATAGATGTATTAAATGTTTTATCAGATTAAAATGCATTCTTATAAAGTATCATCACCTATTGACGTACATAAAAATTCCCATCAAAAGGTAAACCCAATTATCACAGCAAAATCATGGTTCATTTGACAGGAGTATCATTTCATAGATTTAAAGAAATGAAGACGGATTTCGAATCTGAGGTAGTCAGAGATGGGTGTTACAATAAAAGGCCCAGACAATAAGAAATCTCCTGATACATTTAGAAAGAACCTACCCAGGGGCACCTGGGTGGCTTCGTTGGTTAAGCGTCCAACTCTTGGTTTCAGCTCTGGTCATGACCTCATGGTTCACGAGTTTGAGCCCAACATTGGGCTCTGTGCTGTCACTGTGGAGCCTGCTTGGATTTCTCGCTCTCTTCGTCTCTGGTCCTCCCCCACTTGTACTCTCTCTCTCAAAACAAATAAATAAGCTTTAAAAAAAAAAAAACCTACCCAATTTTCTTAAAGCTGGGAGAAGATACATCTGAAACTGAGCACTGCTTAAGAATGACTACTCTAGGAGCCCCTGGGTGGCTCAGTCGGTTAAGCGTACGACTTCAGCTCAGGTCATGATCTCATGGTTGTGCGTTCAAGCCCTGTGTCAGGCTCTGTGCTGACACTTCAGAGCCCAGAGCCTGCTTTGGATTCTGTGTCTCCCTCTCTCTGCCCCACCCCGGCTTGCACTCTGTCTCTCAAAAATGAATAAATGTTAAAAAAAAACTTTTTTAAATGACTGCTCTATTTAAACATAAAACATTTTCTACCACGTCTAGTAGAATTACATATCCCTTGCCCTCCTAAGGGTCAAAACTTTTCTTCCACAACACATAATATACAGTTTTCAATCAAAAATAGATCCACTTATTATTAAGGTAACTGAAATCCAGTGGCAATCCAAGCATAACCAATTTAGCTAGCATTTCATCAGCTTAATGTGCTAGACAATAGTTTATATAAAGTGTTACCGATGAAAGAGCCACTAAATAGAACACAGACTAAAAACTAGATTTTACTTATTTCTCACCTCTGAAAACAAACAAAAACTTCTGTAAAACTAAATCAATATAGAGTAAAAATATCCAGGAACACCAATCCTTTAGTGTTGAAGACTACTGGATTTTCAAATACTTCCTATTTTCTTCTGACACTTTTTCAAAAAATGTTTTTATTTATTTCTGAGAGAGAGAGTGAGAGAGACAGTGTGAGCAGGGGAGGGTCAGAGAGAGAGGGAGACACAGAATCTGAAGCAGGCTCCAGGCTCTGAGCTGGCTGTCAGCACAGAGCCCGACGCTGGGCTCACACCCAAGAACCATGAGATCATGACCTGAGCCGAAGTCGGACGCGTAACCGACTGAGCCACCCAGGTGCCCCTCTTCTGACTCTTCTAATGGGAGTGCAGATATATGGTTGACACTACATTTCTTTTGTGTAACAGTTGATGATCTTACTAATTCTTTCCATTTATTTGGTTTTAATAAGCTTCTGGGGATTTAAACTTTGAAAACTATGTGCACATAAAAGTTTCAGAAATTCAGAAATTGTCCAAACCCTTTTCTAGTGCAGAAAGTAGTTAACAGGAAAACTCGGTTAAAATAGAGCTGGGAGGCCAGAAGGGGGAGCCCTCGCACCCTACAACCCCCAGTCGATTGCAGACCCAACCGGAAGAAATCTGTCTTGCAGGTCTCCGCTACCTGAGCTACTTCACCACCCCAGCAGGAGGAAGAAACGTTTTTCTCCTCCCTTGGCAACAGTCCAACCAATGAGAGAGTGCCATAACCCAGCCAATGAGAAATCGCTATACTTTAACCTCACACTTTGCTCCAACAGACTTTCTTTTTCTTTTCTTTTTATTTATTTTGAGAGAGAGAAAGAGCAGTGTGAAGGGAGTGCAGGGAGCCAGAGAATGAGAGAGAGGGAGAATCTCAAGCAGGCTTCCTGCTGTCAGTGCAAAGCCCAACTCAGTGCTCCAAACCAAGGGTCAGATAGATGCTCAGCTGACTAAGCCACCCGGGCGCCCCTCCAGCACACTTTCTCTTTGCAGCCGACCTCCCAATTTCCCCTTTCCTCTATAAACGAGGGCTCCTCTCCTTTGTTCTCCAGTCTTGCCTATGGTTCTGCCATAGCTTGCTTGTCCTAAATTGCAGTTCTCTGCTATTCCTAAATAACCCCCTTTTTTTGCTGGTAAAGTAACTGACAGTTTTATTTTTAAGGTTAACACAGCTATAGAATTTTGACACCCAGAAGGAACAGAGGTCACTAGGGTTTAAAACACTACTTTTCTAAAAAGTATTTTTTGCTTTGCAAGGAGCCTTTAATCTTTCCTTTGCATGAGACTGATATTTTGTACACTGTAAAAACAACTAACAGTATAAGCCCAGCTATAGCAAAATTCATGATTTCTTTTTCTAACATCCCCTTTGAATGTCCTCTTGGTTCCTGTAATGTGCTTAAGTGTGGATACCTCCAACAGGAGCTAATTTCCAAAATGAGCATCTGTACATAGATAGATTCCTCAGTACAGTATTTATAAACTTCAGCTCCTCACGACATTACTATTTCACTTATCCCCTCGGTTTCCTGTATTTCCTTCTCTATTGGCACCTTCCGTCAGTATATAAACACACTCAAGTCTGTCCTGTTAACAAAACCTCCTCCACTCGACCCCACATAACCACTAGCTACTATCCACCTCACCTTCCCTTCTCGGCCAACCTTCTTAAAGAAATGGTACACGTTTACTATTTTTTCTCTATGAGCTACAAAATGACTTCCACCTCTACTAATTCACTAAAATGACCTAATTTACTAACCCGAGGGTCATTTTTCAACTCCTGTCTTTTTCCTTCTCTCCGTCAACTGATGGTGCTGACGCCTGTTCATTCCCTTCTTCCTGGAATGCTTGCTCCCGGGGCTGGTTCTGACTCCGTCCCGTCTCTGATACTCCTCCTCCGGACTCTCTTCAGTGCCTTTCACATCTTTTGTCTCTTCTTCCTCTGCCCTTCACATTCTCACAGCAATTCCAAACCTTTTTTGCTCCTTCCCCTTTATAGACCCTCCTTGAACAATCTCATCCACATTCGTATTATGACAATTTTAAATCCAAACTCCATCCTAAGTTCCACATCTCCATTGCCAATTAGTTGCTGAGTATTTACCTAAGCATACTTTGTTTCTATTTAGACCTGTTCCTCTTCTCAATTTCCAGTATCAGTGCATAGTATGCATGCTGCATGATAAAGAATTTAGCTGTTTTTCCCCCCAGTTCCTGTGAGGAAAAGACCATAAATCCTTGGAATTTCCGAAGTGACAGGAGTGTCTTTGTTGTTTCATTTGAATCCTGAAATTTTATGTTAATGAGGTGACTCATGGTAGGCTGCTGTATAGTTTATGCTAATGAGATGATTCAGATGGTGGCTGGCCTTGCCAGAAAAACCGAGCATGGGATTAGAGGGTTAGGACTTTGAGCCATGTGATGTCAACTAGACCTCCAGAGCAAGGAGACTGGAGATTGAGACACATGGGCAGTGTTTCAATCAATCATGACTATGTAATGAAACCCCAATAAAAACCCTTCACACTGAAGCCTGAGTGAGCTTCCTCGTTGGCAGGACTCTGTATTGTCACACACCCATGTGCCAGGAGGGTGAAGCAACCCGATTCTATGGGAAAAAAAACAACAGAAGCTTCACTTCCGGCATCTTCTGGATTTTGCCCCTACGCATTTCTTCCTTTGGCTAGATCTGATTTGCCTCCTTTTGCTATGATAAAATTGTAATTGTAAATACAAAGCTTTCCTATGGTCTGTGAGTCATTCTGGAGAATTACCAAATCTAAAGATTTGGTAGTAAGAACCCCCAAATGTATAGCCAGCTGGCCAGAAGTGAGGGTGACCTGGGGATGCCCAACCTTGTAGTTGGCATCTGAAGTGAGGCCAGTCCCATGGAAAAGTGCCCCCAACCTATGAGGTTTGGCCCAATGTGGGGTAGCTGGTGTCCGAAGTAACTGCACACTCCTTCAATTCAAGCCTGGAATTCAGGGGTCATGCAACTTGTGCCTCTTCCTCATCCCTATAAACTATTAGTCATAATGTTTATCATTTACCTTCTAAACATCTCTCACAAATCCACCATCTCTCTCTCTCCACCTGCCGTACTTCTGGTCAAGCTGATCTTTCTACCTTTGCAAACCACCCTCCAACTTACAGAGCTTGGGGCGCCTGGGTGGCCCAGCCAGTTAAGCACCCAACTCTTGGTTTTGGCCAGGGTCATGATCCCACAGATCATGAGTTCAAGCCCCTGATCAGGCTGCACTGATAGCACTGAGTCCACTTGGGATTCTCTCTCCATTTCTTTCTGCCTCTCCCCACTGCTCGCTCTCACGCAGCGATCTCTCTCTCTCTCTCAACATAAATAAATAAACTTAAGGAAAAAAAAAGATTTATGGGGCCCATCGTGATGGACAGGTTTATACCTACTATTCCTACTGTCTTAAAGCTCATTTAAATACCTACTTCTCTCTCTTTTAAATATTGTTTTAACAGTTATAATAAAAAAGGAATGTACAGTAATATGTTGCCAAAGTTTGATAGATCTAGAACAGCCTATATAAGTTTTTGAATTGTAGAAGACAATCAAAATGCTATGGGTATTTCAAGTTATTTGGAATACCCTCTTTACTTTTAGGCTTGTCAGAAAAGGAAGAGATATTGAGAAGAGAAACAGACCTTCCTAGGTAATTCAGAAGGGCAAAGTAAGATCACGATTTTATTTCACCCTACCACTCAGATTTGCCTATGACTAAGACCAAACAAAGTTCTAAGCAGCCATTGTTAGAAGGTTCTTTTTATTATGCCAAAATAAAAACAATGGGTTTAGGAACTAGCCCTAGGCAGGCTTTTTACTCTAAAGTAGAGGACATGTCTTAGAATTATGTAATGCCTACAGGCGCCTGGGTGGCTCAGCTGGCTGGGCTTCTGACTTCAGCTCAGGTCATGATCTTGCAGTTTGTGAGTTTGAGTCCCACATCGTGCTCTGTGCTGACACCTCAGAGGCTGGAGCCTGCTTCAGATTCAGTGTGTCCCTCTCTCTCTGCCCCTCCTCCACTCACACTTCTGTGTGTATGTGTGTGTGTCTCTCTCTCCAAAGTAAATAAACATTAAAAACATTTTTTTAAAGAATTATACCATGCCTATATGAAGTGATCAAAACAATTAATAGTGAGAAATACGCCAACTTTTAGAAAGGTTATTTATTCGATCAAACACTTATTCTATAAGATTACCTGCTGTTTAGGGGCACCTGGCTGGCTCTGTCAGAAGAGCAGGCAACTCCTGACCTTGAGGTCGTGAGTGTGAGCCCCATGTTAGGTGTACAGATTACTAAATAAATGAATAACTGAATGAATGAATGAATGAGTGAATAAAAAGACTACCTATTTAATTTGCTTAACTTTTTATTTGTAGTAACCAACATCTAGAAAATTCTTAAAGCTCATCCCTAGCTTGGCAAACCTGAGGGGAGTGACTTAACTGAAGACTGTTGTATCAACACTCAGTTCCCCCACTTGCCGTGCAGAGGCGACGTTCCCCCACTACAAATTCAAATACGGGTAGTTGGGGGTACACAAACCTCTTCCAGCCTCTACTCACCGCATTAACAAGCATGTAAAGCAACCATAATGCTGTCTTTCATTCTCACGTCAGCCACATATTTATACCTGTTTTATCCTAACTTTAAATGCTCACCTTCCATGGCCTTCGAATCCCTTTGAAAAAGTCAGGCATCCACATCGGGAGAACAACAGCTTCCCTCAGCAACTTCTTAGCCTCCTCCAGATCTGCTATGTCATCCCTTTGCAACAACAGCAAAGTTTCATGTTTATTCTTAGGGGCAATACTAATTCTTTTCAGTTTTTATTTATGAAGCTATTATTATATTAAGAACATTATTTAATTAACAGTGCATAAAATGATCAGTGAAAACGTACGGCAGTTATTAATTAGGACATGTTATTCAAAGAACAACCTTCGTCAGTTATGTCAACAGCAAATTAATATGTAAAATGTCTTGATTATATTTTGAAAGAAGAATTGTCCTGTCAATTCTACACACTAATATATTATGGATGAAGTCACAGTCAGGACATTAGTGGGTAAGAAGAAAAGACTCCCACCAGGCCAACTAGTAACTTACTTTCTCTGCTACTTTAATTCAAGAAATTAAAGACTAACCAATGAATGCTAGGATTCCTGGATACGATGTCTCTCTCAAGGGCTTCCACCAGATCCTTATCATAGCCTGCACCATCAAATTTAGGAATTTCACCATCACTTGCTCCGTCTTGCATATTCTTCCTTCCCTGGAGACAGGTATAAAAAAGTACTGTTTAATAACAAAAGATAATTTTAGGGACGCCTGGGTGGCTCAGTCGGTTGAGCGTCCAACTCTTGATTGTGTCTCAGGTCATGATCTCACGGTTTGTGGGATTGAGCCGGCATCGGGCTCTGTGCTGACAGTGTGGAGCCTGCCCTCTCTCTCCCTCTCTCTCTGCCCCTCCCTGACTCATGCACTCTCTCTCAAAATTAATAAACATTTCTAAAAAACACACCAAAAAACCCAAGATAATTTTAATTAACATCACTGAGCTTTCAAAATATTATAATGTAAATCATTTTTTAAAATCATTTTTCATTATTTCAAGATAATGTTTTCTGATTACCCAAATGCCATCCTTCCTTGTTCATTTCCTCAGAAACAGATGAATTGGCCAACTTTATTATGCCCTCCCTTCAAATTTACATCCGTGGAGGGACAGTTGCAAGTGACACTAAAATGACCCTTGCTAGATACTTCTGAATTTGTGGATGCAGAGAATTTCCACCACCAGCAGAGAATACACAGAATATTAATGCAAAGGACAAAACAACATTAATTTACTGAGAACCTACTACATGCCAATAAATCTCACATATAACTTATCTCATTTAATTCAACAAGGTAGGTATTATTATCCTTATTTTTACAAATAAGGACCTAGGACTCAGGTGAAATAACTTAATCAACCACACTTATTAGATGGCAGAGTAGAGATTTTAATGCAGCTCTTCCTGACTCCCCGAACCCATGCCCTTTGCACAACATCAGACCACCTCAGGCCTACCTGTCAGCTTACAGCTTAAGAGCCTTACAAACTATGACCTCCTTCACAGCAACCAGGAAGAGGCTGTGGATGGTGAAAGAGTTGGAACTCTGAACTGTATCTTACAAAGCCTTTGCCCTGTTACTCTAAGCACCCCTCAGGATTCAGGATTTCTTCCTAGTAAGGCCCTTGGACCATATCATAAAGCCACTGTAATGATAATGGTAAAAGGACCTTTTTAAATAGTACTATTAAGACCACTAAAGCAATATACTTTACCCCAATTCTTTACTTAATAATATGGTAGCTTTAAAAAAGAATTACATGTTGTTTTCTATGGGGTTCTGCCAAGATTTACTCAGCTTTGAAGAGCTTTAAATGAAATGTGCTCAGTTGCTAGAGATAGTTCAACCACTGGAACTACTTCAGGGGACAGAGCCAAATACCTCCCCAGAGCTTCAGCCCCGCAGTTACTGTCAAATACAAAAATGAAAGGGAAAGTAGTAAAAAAAAAAAAAAAGAGTCAATATCCTAAGCTTAAATCTGAAGAGAGAGAACAGAATGAACCCTCCTACCACACTTCATCTGAGATACACCACAGGCTGCACTGTAAGTGCTGACAGGGGACGAAAGGGCTCCCTTTGGGCAAATGCTCTAGTTCATTAAACCACTAGGTAAACGACCAAAGAGTTATCTTGGTGACTCAACCCAAAAAATGAATAATTTTCTGTTGCTGGGTAGCACAGTGACACTATTAAGCTAAATTTTCAGAAAGATTCTTGTATTTCAGATGACAGATATCAAAACTGACACTATTAAAAAGAGTAAATTTCAGGGTGCCTAGGTTGCTCATGACTTCAGCCTAGGTCATGATCTTGCGGTTCATGAGTTCAAGTCCTGCGTGGAGCTCTGTGCTGACAGCTCAGAGCCTGGAGCCTGCTTTGGATTCTGTGTCTCCATCTCTGCCCCTCCCTTGCTTGTGCTCTGTTTCTGTCTCTCTCCCTCTCTCAAAAATAAACAAACATTAAAAAAGAAAAGAGTAAATTTCTGGCATACCTACGCCACAAACGTAACATCTACAAATTTAAAATGAGCTCAGCCTAGAATCACATTTCATAACACAGGTAGGGCGCAGTTACAAAGCCACATTCAAACAAATCGCTGGAAACTGTAATCACTTTAAAAACTCTTCTAGGAGCGCCTGGATGGCTTAGTCCATTGAGCGTACAGCTCTTGACTTCAGCTCAGGTCATAATCTCACAGTTCGTGGGTTCAAGCCCTGCATCGGGCTCTGCGCTTGGGATTCTCTCTCTTCCCCTCCCCTGCTCGTGCTCTCTTTACAAAAATAAATAAATAAACTTTTTAAAAAATCACCTCTTCTAGAAATAAATCAGCTAAAGAATGCAACAGAAACAGCTATATGAGACTTAAGCCTTGAAATGGCATTGCAATTTAAGACCTACCAAAAAATTGCTATTAAAAAATATAAGTAGACATCCATTTTAATATGAATGTCCAAGTGGTAGGAAAGACTTGATAAATACTACCGAGGGAAAGAAAAAGCTGTACACTTATCTGAAAGAAACAGAAATCAGAGGATTTTTAAGAATGATAAATATGTGAGCATCTGTCTAACAAGTTTCATTGTGCATTAGGTTTTATCGGTAGATGCATAGACACTATCTGCCTTCAATGGGCATCTAGTCTAGTAGGGGGAACAAGTAACAAGTTAAACAAAACAAAAACACACATAATTATAAACTGTGAAATGCTATGAAAAATGTGAGTGGTCAGTGTGGCTAAAAGGTATTGAGCAAATGAAACAGATTGGAGACACAGGCAGAGTCCAGCTCACCTAGGCCCCTAATAGGGTCAAAAGGAGGAGTCTGGATTTTATTCTAAGTACATGGGGAAATTTTTGAAATGTATTCAGTAGGGAAATAACAGGATCTGATTTACATTTGTAAATGATCCTTCTCCCTACCATGTGGGAAAAGGATGCGGTAGAGGGAGAAGAAGTAGAGAAAGAAAAGCCTCTGTTACAGCACTCAGGGTCAAGCCTTTTAATTTGCAGAAGAGAAAATGTAGGTGTAAGCCAGTCAAATGACCTGCCCTAGAATCCAAAGTTTATCAAAGGTAGAGAGGAGATTTGAACACAAATTAAGTACCCTCAAAAAGATTCTAGGAACTCTTACAAGTCAAAATGGTGAGGCTATTAAAAAAAAAAGATTAAGGGAAACTAAAAATAAATAATTTGGTTACATTGGGAAGTCATCAAAATGGCTTTTTTTTTTTTTTAAAATTTCTAGGAGAGAGAGAGAGAGAGACAGAGTGAGCAGGAGAGGGTCAGAGAGAGAGGGAGTCACAGACTGAAACAGGCTCCAGGCTCTGAGCTGGCAGTCAGCACAGAGCCCGACGCGGGGCTCGAACCCACAAACCGCGAGATCACGACCTAAGCGAAAGTCGGACGCTCAACCGACTAAGCCACCCAGGCGCCCCTAAAATGGCTTTAAAACACATACTCAGATAACCTGGAATAGGGAAATCAAATATAAGTAACTGCAGTTTCAGTTAATGAGCCAGATTAATTATAATACCTAAAAGGGACTTAGTTTTCAGGCAATTAGGATAAACTTACCTAAGATATTATTAAGTGTACAGTTTATTAACGATAATAATACTAGCTGCAATAACTCTGAAATGATCTTAGAATTCTTTGCTTAGATTTTCACATTAATTGACAAAAGTCAACATTAGCAAGAATTTGAGATTTAGCATCAAGTCTGACATTTTTCCTCATTAAAGCAAGATATTTTAGCATCTTTTGGCTAACATCTACATTACCCTTACTCAAGAAAGATTTGTTAATGATCCTTCATTAGTATTGGCTAATTATTCTATTTGGAAAAAAAAATGAGCCTAAAATTAGCAACTAACCCAATATTATATAGAGTCCATTACTAACACAACTTGGCCTAAGGCACAAATAATGGTTTTTGCATTTTATCGCGTGCCGCCCTCCTCACACTGGCAGATGAAGTGAAAGACGGTCAGTTACTAGCTCTGGGTCTTGACTTCAAGTGACAAGTGAATTAGACCCAGAGAAGGATACCCAGGGTGATAAAGGACTGAAAAACCACATCATATAGAGGAGAATCAAGGACACTAGAGAGATTAAAGGTAAAAGAAGAAAACATTAATGGAGCCACATGACCAACTGACCTATTTACCTCTATTTCCCCTATATTATTCCAAAAGAAAGAAGCTGGGACCAATAGAAAGTAACAAAGGATATAAATTTGAGATCAGCAAAACAATTTTCTAACAGCGAGTTCTAACAAAGGAGATACTGCTCTTGTTGGGTAGTGAGCTACCCAACATCAGAATTACTAGCTAATTAGTAATAAAAAACCACTGGCCCACAGTCACAGTGATGTCAAAGCTCATCTCAACTGAGGTCAGCAACATCACGCTGGTCATCTGGAATCGGTCATAGCACAAGTATTTATACCACAGAAATCAGAAATACCATATAAATCAGGGCTTGACTGTTTTGTTCACAGTCTAGACTTAAGAAAATAAGGGGGAAAATGTTCAGGATGCAGATGAAACCTAAAAGTATGTCATTTCTGCAGTTGTTACATCGTAAATGGCACAAAAGTTCAGGAAATATTTTTCCAGTATTTGAAAACTATGATTCGATTCATCAAAGTTGCTCAAATACTTGGTAAATGGATGTAATACCAGCATACATTTCTACTGTTTCACTTTCGTCTTACTTGTTAATGAAAAACATCCCAACCAACATTCATGTCGGAACTCCACTTCTATTCATCTGATAACTGCAACCGTAGGTTGGCTGCAGATACAAGAGTCGAGCAAAACTCAGCAGAGGCAGTGTGAGAGTCCATTAGCTCTACCAAATTCATAACAATAGTACCATGCATCTGATTATTTGTAATTATGTGCTACACATCCTTAACATCAGATTTATGATAAAGGTGTGTGCCTGTGTATACACACACACACAACACTTTTTTCAGAAAATTAGTTACTGAACATTCACCAGTACACTGCTAATTAGATGATCATCGCTTGTCAAATAGTTCCCATATGACAGTATCCTTTTCTTCAGGAAAAAAAGTTTTTTTCAAGTCACTGTGCATTTGTATCACGGCCCATCAAGAGCTCTCAATCCAGTTTACAACATCTCTCCACCTCAGACATCCATACACTTACTCAGGGATGATAAGGGAAGGAGTCAAAAAGGGCCATTTGTTACATGTGATTCAATGAAATAAAGCCATTTGTGTTTAATAATTTTAAATTACTTCTATTACTAATTAGCCATGCTTTATTCTGAATTCTATTTGAAAGCATAGATCGCTTTAATCATGAGATCATAACGGAAGTACTTTCCATTTCACTAAGAGTCAATTAACCATAAAGCCTACTCTGAAAATACTTGAGAATCAGAGTTTTATGAATTAAACTTATTTTTGGTTATAATACAAAAACATCTCTTCAGCTACCTAATATTTTATTTTTAGACCAATCTTTTTTTCAATAAAAAATGCAGTTATTATTTCTATGTATATTGCTATGCTGATTCGAGGTTTAAATAGTTAAATAATAATACTTTCAGGGGCACCTGGCTGGCTCAACTAGTGAAACATATGACTCTTGATCTCAGAGTTGTGGGCTTGAGCCCCATGGTGGGTACAGAAATTACTAAGAAAGATAAAAATCTTTAAAAGAAATAATAACACATCGAACTGTCTTGGGTACATTCAAATAAGACTGAAAAATATAGCTATAAAGGTCAACTGATTCATCTGACTCCCTCTCATCAGTAAGAAAATAATCAACGTCACACTTTATTAAACTCTATATTCCCAGTCCCTGCAAAGTAGGACTAATACACAGAATAAAGGTGTGTTAAGTAGAGAGGGTAACAAACGGCCTTTATGATGAGTGTGTGGACCTCAGGGAGAAAAAAGTATAAGGGCGGAACAATGAATCACCATACAAAGTGATTGTTACTTGTTAAAAAAACACTCTTTTTAGCTTGGACCTAACTTGAAGCCTGTCAACAGTTTTAAGAAAAGAGGAAGAAAAAGATTTAATCACTCTTAGAAAATGAGTTGGAACTCTTGTAAGAAATAGGCANGAAAGGGAGAGAGGCAAACCATGAGAGACTCTTGAATGCTGACAAAACTGAGGACTGATGGATGTGGGGGGTGGGGGTATGGGCATGGAGGAGGACACTTGTGGGGATGAGCACTGAGTGTTATGTGGAAACTAATTTGACAATAAACTATTTGTAAAAAAAAAAAATTAAAATTAAAAAATTTAAAAAAAAGAAATAGGCATTCGTGATACATTAAAATAAGATAGTAAGCATTTTCAAATAGGAGGCGGCATAGCATACCGATTCGAAGCCCAGGTGTTGAAAGAGTTCCCGCACCTACGTGTGCAGGCAGGACGCTGGTGCCTCAACTTCTTCATATGTAAAAGGTCACAGAAACATATAGGAATTAAGCAAGCCACCGTATATAGAAAGCTTCAAAGAGGNAGTGCGCTCAACAAGAGTAACACCTGCTACTGCACTTATCATTAGTTGCCCCATCAGGCAGTTTGAAACACTAAACTAAACATCTAAAGATACTCAGAATCTTGGGTGAGATATAGAATTTCTCATGTCCTCACTTTTTTTTACATCTATAAAGTTAAGTGCTGGAGTACAAATACATCTGAGATCATGAGCTACTATATATAAATATATAATTCTGTAATTTTTATATATATTCATATAACTAATTTTTTTTTCTCAANTTGCAATATACAAAACTAATTTTAAAAAACCAACAGCACTGGGGACTAAAATATCTCTGAGAAGCCTTCCAATACAAAGTACTTCTTTTCAAATTAGCTTTCAAAAGCAGTTTCACCTAAACTTCCTCAAACCCTACCAAAGGCCTCAGTGAGTTTTAGGGACACAGTATTCTAATGGGTATTTGAATGCTGACAATAATCATAACTGAATCACATATACTTTTCAAATACTAATAAGCTTTGCCTTAGTTTTTCTTTTTCTTTTTGTTTTTATTTATTCTTAGGAGAGAGAGAGACAGCGTGAGCAGGGGAGGGTCAGAGAGAGAGGGAGTCACAGACTGAAACAGCCTTCAGGCTCTGAGCTGGCAGTCAGCACAGAGCCCGACGCGGGGCTCGAACCCACGAACCGCAAGATCATGACCTAAGCGAAAGTCGGACGCTTAACCGACTAAGCCACCCAGGCGCCCCTGCCTTAGTTTTTCTTAACTGTAGTCTCTTTTGTGTCCAGAGTGACTCAGAAGACATCCTTTATCTTCAAACAACTGTAGAGTTTTTTTTTTAAATTAAGGGCTTACTTTCCAGTGACATTCTGAGAATAGGATTTAGAAAATTATCTGGAACTTTTTAAGAGACAGACAATTTGCAATCTCCAGAAAACTCTGACATTCAACAAATGCTGCCTCATTGCTTTGCTCTTTGCTGACGAATCACATTAAAAATCAACATTTATCTAATTATTCTGGGACTCTTTTCAAATCCAATCCGTATTTTTAATCTAGTTTGCTAGGGATATTCCATAATCTGAAAATATCCTAAAATAAAGAGGAAAAAGATCTGTGACTTCACGAATTCCATTCCAAGCCTCATTCCTTAACCTATGACCTTGGCTAGGTACTTCAGCTCTCTACCTCAGTTTCTTCATTTGTAAAATGGGAAAAAAAGGACTACCTACTTCATGGTTTCCTAACTCATGGTTTCATGAATTAATGTCTAATTACCCTAAATGGTGCCTAGCAGGGAAGCATCCAAATAAACCACAGCCAAGGTTATTCTCTTGTGTTACGTGAAATTATGGTGAAAAGATGGAAGTTCCTCACACAGTTCTAAAGTTTACCTAAAAGCTACAAGCAGAGTGGAGGGTTAGACTTTGGCCCCTACTATATGCTCCAAAATGCACGCCAGGGTTAACTGACAAAATGAAAAACAAGGGAAGGAACAAAGATGACACACAACGTAGGGATTTTTAAGTATCCATTCAGATGGCTTTTGACAATGGGGGAAAAGCAGGATGATTTCACCAGCAAGAACAATTACTTAATTTATTGGTACCCCTCATGAATCCCAGAAAGGATTGGAGATGGAATCACATCCTATTTTATGGTATAATAGCACTGACAAATTATAAATGTAAAAATATCTAATTCCTTTTCTGTGTCCTAGTGAGGAAGAGAAGCAGAATCTATCTCACAAACAGAAATACTCAAAAAAAAAAAACCACCAGTTTATTCTACCGTGGACTAAATATATACAAAGCCTAGGAAGGTAATCTGTGCAGAGTCCTTATCTACTAGTGGAAATCATATGTCATAAAAATACTCAAACACAGCATCTAACTTTTAAGGATAACAACTTGCTATTAGTGAGAAGTTATATTTTCATTATAAATGTCCTGGTATCAACATAAAGACATATCCTGAACCTCCAGCTAGGAAAATTTTCAACTTCTTGGTGGCAATTCGATAATCACCATTGTTCATTTATGATGTCACAATGGAAATGGGAAATGCTGTTGCTAAAAATCTGATTTTGTCTTTTCACTAAAACTAAGCCGACCATCCTGGCCGGCTCCCTACTCTGGAAGATTATCTTCAGCCCATGTTTCTAAAGTCCATTTTAAGGGCAGTACGGAATCCCCACCTAGTACTATGTTTGTTCACGGATGAACTTCCCAGATAAAGCAAATGTACACAGTGAACCCCAACCTGGGAACATTCTCTCATTAAGAGGAAAAAAAAATCGATATCCATGTAAGTCCTTCCCCTGCAACTGTTTTCATTTATCGCTCATTTTAATTCAGAATACTTGTTGAAATATATTCTAAGTTTTAAAATTTTGTTTTAAATATTTCTCGCAAAGACCCACTTTACTAAAGATCTGTGTGTCTCTTTTTAAATATGCCTGGGAGGTTATTAGCATTGCAGAATGGCCTTCAAAATTCAAAGACTGCTTAGAGTTTTGGATCACACATTTTTGGGTTTTTTTTACTCTCCTCCACGCCAAAACTGGGAGTACCCTGAAAAGCCAAAAAACATAATGTTCACCAAAAGTCATGGGCTTCACGTGAACGGATTACGAAGAGAATCTTGCCTTATCATCTCTTCCTCTTGCTCTACAATCCTTGTCTCTACTGGCAGAGGGTTTTTCACTCTTTGATATGGGGTGTGCGCGGCCCACAGGTCCCCGGGCTCCTGCTCCGGCCATTTCTTTCCTCAGAGGTCTTACTTCTCGATTGGGACGCCTTATCTGAGGTGGAGCTCTGACAGGAAAAAATTAAAATGAAAATTAATCAAAGGCAAAAGTAGTTCGGTACTCTCTTAGTCAGTAAAACTATTAAACCAAGAAGCCCCAAACCTCACTTGTTCCCCTTTTCCAATTCATGGCTATAACTATTAGATCGGTTCTTAAAAGTACTTTTCTGGGGGGAAAATGTGCTTTTCTATAAAATATACTAGTTGACACAGTTTTTAAATACATATAAATGATATGCAGAACAGCAATTACTTTGTCAAAAATAACTATTAATCACCAATAGAGGGCAATACAGACTATTTCCATCTAATAATCTTAATAGTGTAATGGAAAGTCAATGACTTTTATTCATTAATGTCCTAAACCAAAACTCAGTCACTTTAAAAAAACAAAAGCATTTGAAACTAATATAACATTGTATGTCAATGATACTTCAGTTTTTACAAAAGCATTAAAAGCTGAAAGGACAGGAATTCAAAATACATCTATCTGCACAGTTTACCTAATTTATTGATTACAATCCAAATCACTTCCTCTGCTTCTGTACATTTCTGTGAATGAAAATCCAACATTTCATTCACATTACAAGCAGTAGGGCTAAACAATGAAATCTTTTCATATACAAATTAATTTGTGTGTGAAAAAGTTATTTGTGCGTTGAAGGTGTCAAAAATCACAGAATCATTCAAATTACACCGCCCCCCAAATGTGAATGACAAACTTTGAGAACCATGGATGGTGAAGGATGTTAGCTAAACGTGTGGTGACCATTTCACAATGGTCATCATTCTGTACACCTGAAACTAATGTTGTATGTCAATTATAACTCAATTTTCTAAAAGTTTTGACAACTATATAAAGGTAACCATGTACACATAGTGACACATTTTGTTTCATGTAATGTGAAACGTGTCCTCTTCAAATAGACAAATTCTAAGGTTTCTTAGCACAGTATTTAGCATCTCTCTTTGGGTGTTGGGGAGACTATCTACTCTGCGCCTAACTTCTTAGTTCTTCCTTGGACCGTCTCTGCCTCTGTTCTCCTATCTTTTCTCTCTCTACTGCTCTGCCTTTACTTGTAGCCTTTCAGATCCCATGTGTACTGCTTTTTTTTTTTTTACCCATATGCCATACCTATTATTATCCCTTTTCCAACTTCATGCTTTCAATTCATCCATCTCCTCATGGAGTCTCTCTTCCTGATATCAGAAGTGACACATATATATATAACTCAGAACCCACCAAAACAGGAAAACAGATGCAAAGTCAGGAAGGATGCAAACTCAAGGCAACAGAGGTTAAAAAAAAAAACAAAAACTGTTGTACAACACCTTCAGACTGTTGGAATGAGACCACGACATGAAACTGCTAAGGATAAGAGAAGCTAAGAAAAGTGTGTATCTATTAGGTTACTGCACACTGACTTCTGAATCTTTGGAGTTGAGTCCAGCCCAACAATTATTTATTGACCACCTATTAGGAGATATACAGCCACTAGTGTGCTAGGCCCCAGGAGGAGACAAAGATGCATAAGCAATCTTGTGAAAGAAATCACAGGGAAGGAACTGGAAAACAGTGTATAGTAAAATGGTTACAAGGCATTCTCGACTATAAAGATATGACTGTATTATTAGTACAGTGCATGCTTAGTCTTTTAAGCATCTGCCAATAAACCAAAATTGTGATGAGACTGATGGAAGAAAACTAAAAATGTTACCATCTCTTCTAGTATTTCACTGCAACAACTATCTTTTGACTAAACGTGTGTTCTGTTTTGCTGAAGGAGTGGAAAGCAGTAGTGCAGGACTTTACTTTTTATGTTCACATATTTGTGCGTGTGTACACGTTTCCCCCGAATCAGACTCGTGGGTGAGGCCGCAGACGATAAGATGAGAGCAGCAATCTCTTACACACACAACATACATCAAGTGTGCCCTTCTGGTAGCAGCTGCGCCTACTATTTAAATAATCTGTCACTGTCTGTGGGCCTGCGTTTTGGACGCACGGCCAGCCTGAAGCTGGTGCTCACCAAGAGCAAGCCCACCCCTCACAGCCGCACGCCTGGATGCTGTCAGCGGCTGGGCCAGCCCCGCGAGGCCTCGCTGCTTAGGGCTGGACAGGAGAGAATCCTGAAACACCGCTTCTGCCATCTCAGCTTGTGCCTTCTTTCCCCACCTCAGCTTGCTCTTTAACGGCCGCTCAGGGGTCCCGCTGCAGGCCATTTTGCACACACATCCAGTTCAGGAAAGCAGTGCTGTGAGGAGAATTTTCAAAGCTCTTACACAGGCTGCATTCCCATGTTTGCTGCCACTCAGTATTCTGAGGGGCTTATAAATGGTCTGAATGAAACCGCTCAAGAAGCCAGATGTGCCGTCTGCGGCAAGACCCGCGTCTCACAGAGGGCGCGCCTGTGCTCCGAGAAAGCCTTCGGTTCCATCTCACTGCAGTTGGATATTACGTCTGTAACAGACTCTATCAACTTCCCGAAGGACATCCTTGACTCCGTTCTGCACCTCCTCCATTAGCGCACCAGTGCACAATGTCGTGCTTCAGTGTAAGGATTCGGTGACAGCTCCCAGGCTGAGTGAAAAATAAGTCTCAGGGCTTCTTTTACTGGCTTTTTTAAAAAGAGACTTCTAGGGGCATCTGGGTGGCTACACAGGTTTAAGTATCTGATTTCAGCACAGGTCATCTTGCAGTTTGTGAGTTCGAGCCCCACCTCGGGCTCTGTGCTGATAGCTCAGAGCCTGGAGCCTGCTTTAGATTCTGTGTCCTCCTCTCTCTCTGCCCCTCCCCACTCATACTCTGTCTCTCTCTCTCTCTCTCTCTCTCTCTCAAAATAAACATTAAAATTTATAAATAAATAAGTAAATAAAGACTGGAAGTCTTTAACCCTACTGAAGTAGGGTTACAAAGCACCACCAACCTCTGCCCTGCTGGTCAAAGAGAAGACGACACTGTACCAGCCTATGGTATTCCAACTATAAAGAATATCTAGTAGATCTGCAGATATAAGACTAGAAGGTCTATGCTGTGCTCATTTCTCCTAGATTTCCCTCTAGGAATGGAAAGAAATGTGCTTTTTTTCTGTCATGTGCAAATAAGCCTAACTTCTTCCAAAAATCCAGTATTTTCTCTTTCTAAGCTACATTAAATATCAATATTATATGTAAATGTTTTTACCAGAACTAGTTGTAATAGCAAACACCTGAAAACAACCTAAATGTCCATTATCAAAACAAATACATACATTACTATATATTCACATAATGATACAATTCACAATATACACATGAACATGAGTTATAATTACATGGAACAACACTGGATGAATCTCAGGACAATTATGTTGAGTGAAAAAGTAAGCTCAAAAGACACATACCATAAGCAACATAGGATACTGTTTGGGGACACAAATATATGTACTAAAAGTAAGGAAAGGCAAGGGAATGATAAATCCCAAGTTCAGGACTCTGAACTAGAAGGGAGGAGAATAGAATGCAGAGGAGCCCATAGGGAATCTTCAAAAGTCATCGTACAGTTCTTTATCTTAAACACTTTGGTGGGTCCATAGAAGCTATTGCGTTGTGATGCCTTATACCATACACAATTTTAATTATTTACATTATCTACTGAGTAGATAAAACTTTAAATCTGATTATACTATAACACTAAGTAGAAGATCTAGACACCTAAAAAGTGAAATGATAGAACTGCTACAAAGTTTTTGGCATGTTCCAGAAATACGCATGTGCTAGTGACATGGACTCAGAGTTCACATCCTCGGTTGAACCTACAAGACTACTGCCTGGCAAATCTCTATAAAACATCAGGCAACAGAAAGAGGTCTGCATTATAGCACCATACTTCCATGGTTCCAGAAGTCAAGGGAAAGAAACCCTCTTTCAAATACGTCCTTCATTCCACACCATCTTAAGTAACAGGGTTTATAATACTATCACAATGTTCTCCAACTATTATACAATCTCCTTAAGATTCCTAGCCATTGACCTCTATTTCGTCTAGCATTTTGTTTAATGATTATTCTAAATTTTTTTTTGTTCATACATTGTTAGAATTCTGGTATAAGAATAAGCAATTTAGAACAGGCTCTATATATGGCCAAGAACATAAGCCAGATTACTTAAAGTTAACTTCTAGAAAAGAAAAAAAAATAATCTTATTTTGCTATTATATTAATTTATAAAACTCCAGAATTAAATAAACAGAAAAACAACTCTATCTCTAATAAAAAGATAAGAAACATAAGTTCAAAGTAGTTCATACTGATATTTTTGCTATAAGAATTTGAGAGTCAACATATGAGACTTCTGAGTACAGGCAAAAGTATTTAAGAAAGCAGGAGGCAAAAAACAAAGTTTAAATAGAAATGAGAGGACTTATGATTTGAAACTAAACATTAATGATTAAGAACCTTAATGTCTACTCTCATATATGACTGCTATTTTTTCAAACCAGCAAATATTTATTAGTTACCTAATAAGTAGAGATCCATGCTGGGTGTAATACTGACATAAAAACATTGCAGGGCACCTGGGTGGTTCTTTCGGTTAAGCATCCAACTCTTAATTTCAGCTCAGGTCATAATCTCACTCGTTCATGAGTTCAAGCCCTGCAAGCCTGCTTAGGATTTTCTTTCTCCCTCTCTCTCTGCCCCTTCCACAATTTTTTTGAAAGCAAAAAAAAAAAAAAAAATTGCAAACAGTATTCCTATCCTCAGAAGAAACAACACAGTGATCTGAAGTCAGCATGAGATTTAGAAACCCTGGGGGTGTCTGGGTGGCTCAGTCAATTAAGCGTCCAACTCTTTGTTTCAGGTCAGGTCATTATCTCAAGGTTCGGGAGATCGAGCCCCCCATCAGGCTCTGCACTGGCAATGTGGAGCCTGCTTGGGATTCTCTCTGCCTCTCCCCACTTGTGCTCTCTCTCAAAAAAAAAAAAAAAAAAAAAAAGAATTAAAAAACAAAAAGAACGCTGAAACCTGGGGGCCTTTTTACTCTGAGGTCTACCAATTACTGGTTATATGAGCATGTCACTTAATATCTACAATCCTCATGTTCCTCCTCTAAATGGAGATGTTAATACTTCATAGAATTTGCAAATATATTTGTCACTAATATAACATTAGTACACAACTCAATAAATGTTAACACCATATAACCACAAGTAGATGAAGACACAGAACATTTCCCATATCCCAGAAAGCTTTTTCATGGTTCCTTTTAGTCAATATCAGCCCAGAAGGTAAGCACTATCTGACCTTATTATCATAGATTAGGTTTGCCTGTTCTAGTTTCAGAGAAATGGAATCCTACAGGACAGACTGTGTACTTGGTCTCTTTCTTGCAACATTACCTGTGAAATTCATCCACGTTCCTGCATGGAACATGAGTTAATCTTTCTTCAATGCTGTGTGGTATTCTATTGTGTAAATATAATTAAAACATGTATATTCTACTGTTGATGAACACTTGAGCCATTTTCCATTTGACATTATTATTAAAGCTTCTACGAATATGGGGTTGTGTTCATGGTAAATGTAGCATTCATTTCTTTGTCACATACCCAGGAACAGAACTGCTGGATCATAAAGTATACGTAAGATTAGCTTCAGTAAATATAGCTAAACAGTTTTCCGCAGTGGTGACGCCATGCTACATTCGCATCAACAGTATGAGAGTAGCAGTCTCTCCATCTTAGCCATTCTGGTGGAGGTACAATGGCATCTCATCATGGCTTTACTTTACCTTTCCTGAGTGACTATGGACGTGGAGCACCTTTGCAACAATATGCTTCTTGGCCACTTAAACACGGTCTTTTGCAGAGTATCTATTCCAGTTTTTAGTTCACTTATTTTTTCAATCAGCTGTCTTTTTCTTATTGATTTATTGACTGTCACTCTTTATATATTCTGGACGCAAGTCCTTGGTTGGATATATGCACTGTAAATATCTTCTAGTACATGGCTTGCCTTTTCACTCTCTTAATGGTGTGTCTTTTCATGATGAGAAATCATAGTTTTAGAATTCTGATCTACCAACCTTTTGTCTTTAATAATTTTGTGTCCAGTTTTATAAATCTTTGCTACCCCAAAATCATGATGTTATCACTTCATGTCCTCTTCTGGAAACTTTAGCTTACTACCTTTTACATTCTAGGTAATTATTGATTTCAAATTAATTTTTCTATATAATGTGAGGTACGAAGTGTCAAGATTTCCTCCCCCATAAATACTCAATTAACCCAGCAGCATTTGGTGATAAGACCCACTTCTCCCTACTAAACTGCAGTTACGACCTTCTGCATACATTTCGTGACTTCACAAACGTGAACCTTTAATGATAAGTTCCAATTCCTAAAAGAACTTTAGAAATTTTAGTTGTTTGCTATCAGAAGATTCAAAACAAGTATTTGATTACGATTGTTCAGGAGTCTGTTCAAAATATGAATTTTTTAAATATCTGAAATTTTAACGAATGCAAGACAGCATGCTACACAATATAATAGGCTGTAATAGGGTAAGTTTTCCCTCATTATCCAACACATAAATCAATCACACCCAGAAATACACTGAATCAGGTCATGCTGATATGAGTTGTTTTGTGTCCTCAAGGGTACCTTTTGTACTCTTCAGACGCTTAATTTGATTTTTAAAATATTCGACTTATTAAAGTTAAAAAATGCAAAAATTGTTATTCCTTAAAACTTTTAGACTCAGCTTACAAATCTTTTCCTATGTACAAGACTGGCAGATTTTAGAAGTCACTTTTAAGAGGCTTTTGAATGATGTTTTGTTCCATTTCAAATGTGGTTAATTAAATGCCACCAAAATTTTTTACCTACATTTATAAATGTAATATATTTTATTTCTTTCTTAGTTCCTCAATTTTATTTCCTTCTTACTCAATAAAGCATAATAATTTACATATAAATACTTTTACAAACCTAGTAAATTAGACTTGTAAATAAGCCTAAACTTCTCCTAAATGTTCCACAAAAGTACTTAACATAAATTTTTAGGGAAAAAAATCACAGACCTCCATTATTCCATAATACATTAAAGCTGAAATTGCATGCTTAACACTCTCACTAGCCATATCTTCTGAAATTACAAGTACATAAAAATAATAAGTAAATACGCAAATATGCACTTATCCCTTAAACAGAAAAATATTACAATAGCTCTGATTCTCTTTGACATTTCTATTCTTAATTCTAAATCTTCCTGGAGTTGAAAGATGCTTACCCACTACAGAAGACAATTATCATCCAAGTTAACCAAGGGAAGATTTAACCAGAAATTTCAGGTGGTATCAGATCTGGAGCTATAGATACTCTCACACCAAATATTATGCAATACCATTTAATATCATGGGAGTTGCCTTCTTAACATTTTGACATTATCCACATTATCCACCAGACAGCTAGGATAGTAACTAAATGTTTGTCGGCAATTTCGATGGGATATACTAATCCTTCTTTAAAGCTATGTGATACCAGCCATTCTACTAATCCCAAAGGTTGGGGGGAGGGGATGGTGCCATTACGATTAGACTAATTCGTTAGTCTAATGGTAGAATTCTACCCCTCCCAGGAAGGTTAGTTAATTACTTGATTGTACTTTGCTCTTCTTTAACTAAAGATAGCCTTGTGTTTTCCATGAAACTCTAACGCCTTTACATCTGTAAAACTTGGGGTGCCTGGGTGGCTCAGTCAATTGAGCATCCAACTCTTGATTCTGGCTCAGGTGATGATCCCCAGGGTTGTGGGACTGAGTTCCCAATCAGACTCCACACTGAGCGTGGAGCCTGCGTAAGAGTCTCTCTCTCCCCCTCTGCCCCTCTCCCCCTTTGGTGCACTCTCTAAAATAAAAAATAAATAAATAAAAATAAATTTGAACACTTAAAATATTTATTTTCTGCCTAACTCTAAAGACCTCAAAACTAAATGGTTAATGGCATTCTTACAGGTTATAAAAGCTATATAATTTCTACAGATATTAAAATTGAACTTTTGTTATCTCCCAGTTCTTTGTCTAACTTATAGTCAAGTTCTAAGATTATTCTATTTATTTTTAAAACACAGACACAAAAAACATATGAGATGGTCCCTGCATCCAAGAAGCTTAACATTTGGCTAAAGATATGTTCATATATTTTAAGAAATATACTGGGCATCCCTTTTTGTCCACACATAAACCCTACAGCTAAGCCTCACTGAGTTCTCCGCTCAACTAGAAACAAGAGTCCTCAAGACAACAAATTATAGGACAAGACCATCAAGAACTTATAATTATAGAAGCATAAAAAAATATGGTAACGACAACAAAAGTAAGCTGAAGTCCTTCCCACTATAAACCGTGTAGGAATTCTGGATTAAATGTAACAAAATACCCTTCTATATACATAGGTGGTATCACCAGAGGATAAGAGAAATACCTAATGGCCAAAAATAAATAAATAAAAGAGAGCTGATGACATGGAAGTCCTTTAGGATTTCCAGGCCTCACCCACTAAGGACTCGAGATTTAATGACCACACAGAACAATCAGAGACAAGGCCTTAGGCCCGCATCACTCAGAGAAGGAGCCATTAGACTGTCACAGAAAGCCAGGACTGTCAAAGGACTACAATCTCAGTGAGAGGGTTGAATTTAAAACCCACATGTTGAAGAAGCAAGTGCATCTGTTTATCTGGCCTATGTTCCATATCTGTGGAGTGAAGCCAATGTGTCCCCTAGAAAGAGTAACCTCAAGCCTGCTATCATGTGATTCGGGACTCAGCTCGATGCCTCAGACAAAGAGCTTTACCTTTGGGTGGGCCTGGGCCTGGGCAGAACAACACTCAGGGCACCTGGCTGACATCAACATACACCCTCTCAGGAGTGACCTCCCTCCACACAAGCGCATCTCAGGATGACGAAAATTACGGAGAGACATTAACTTTACCACAAGCAAGAGTCATCAGAAAAAAGTTAAAACTCCCAATAACTTCTGATAATAGAACTATCAATTATAGACTATAAAATGAATGTGTTAGACAGTCCTTAGGGGCACCTGGGTGGCTCCATCAAGTTAAGCATCTGATTTAGGCTCAGGTCATGATCTCATGGTCACGCTGGGCTCTGCACTGAGCCTGGAACCTGCTTAAGATTCTCTCCTCCCTCTCTCTGTCCCTCTCCCCAACCTGCACGCATACATGCTCTCCCTCTCTCTCTTAAAAAATAAAATAAAATTTTTAAAAAGATGGTTTTTAAAAGCATGAAGAATTTGAAACAGGGGTACCTGGGTGACTCTGTCGGTTAAGCACTGACTCTTGATCTCAGCTCAGGTCATGATCTCACAGTTTCATGGGCTCAAGGCCCATATCAGGATCTGTACTGACAGGGTGGAGCCTGCCTAGGATTCTCTCTCTCCTCTCTCTCTGCCTCTCCCCTACTTGTTCTCTCTCTCTCTTTCTCAAAATAAATATTTTTTTTAAATTAAAAAAAAAATAGAATTTGAAAGAAAAGAAATGCAAGTCTTAAGTAATATAAGTGAAAATAAATCCACACTTAGATTAAGTCATCATAGAATTGTTAACACCAAAGACAAAAATAAAATCAGGAAAACACTGGGAGAGAAAAGACAAGTTATCTACAGTTAGACTGATAATGCAAGCCAGAAGGTAAAAATAATACAATTGCTAATGTCATCTTCAAAGCATAGAAAACAAAGAATCTAGTATTCTATACAAAACTATCATTTAAACCTAACGGGAAAATAAGTCCGAGACAAAACCTGAGGGTTTACCACTAAAAGAGATGTAAGGACTACTGAAGAATGTACTTCAGCAAAGAAACTGATGCTAGAAAGAGTGAAATGCAAGGAATAGTGAACAAAACAACTAGTAAACGCATGGATAAATCTAAGCATTTTATTAGCTCATTCATTCAACAAATATTTACTGAATGTCTGCACTATGCCCAGCACCATTCTTGGTGTTGAGGGTACAGCAGTGAAAACATCAAAGGCCTTGACCTTACAGAGCTTCCAATGTAGTAGGGATGGTTAATAAGAAGTACAGATTAGGGTATCGGGCAGCAATGACTGTGAAGAAAAGTAAAGCAGAATAAGAGAACAGAGTGCTGACAAGCGAGGGGGTAACTTCTTTAACTTTTTGAGTATAGCTGACACATAACATCACACGAGTTTCACATGTACCATGTAGTGACTACGTTATGCTGTGCTCACCACAAGGGGCGCCACCATCTGTCCCCAGACAACTCTATTACAATATCATTGACGACGTTCCCTATGCTTCACCTCTCGTCCCCATGGCTTGTTCACTCTATAAATGGAAGCCTGTACCTCCAACTCCCTTTCCGCCATTTTTCCCAGCACCGCCTCCCAGGGGGTAAACATTTTAAATAAGGTGGTCAGCGTGAGACTTTATAGGTCACATGTGAAGAAAGGCCTGAATAAGGTGTCATCTAAATGAACATCAGTCTTCTAAATGCCCCTGAGGGGGCAAGGGAATGGGTGATGAAAACTGCACATATTTCTTGAGTACATCCTCAGGCGCCAGGCTGTTCTTTACACATCCCTTGCATTCAATCACTTAATTCTCAAAATAACCCCAAGAGGTAACTGTAGATCCCCATTTAATAGAGGAGGAAAATGAAGGAAAGGTTCAATGGCTTGTCCTCGCAGACACTAAGTGACAAAATTAGGATGAATCCTCAAAGCCTGGCTCGTTATCAAGCTCCAGGCAAAGGAAACCGCCTTCCTAGAATCTTCCTCCTATTCCTTGCATCCACAGTGCCTAGGACACAGTGGGTGCTGGGTATGTTGAGCTGGACCGGATACAGAAAGAGCACAGGGATGAGGACTAGCGAACAACCAGCAGCCATAAGAGAAAGAGAGGAGGACACAGTCAGAAAGGAAAAAGAGGAAGAAGAAAGGAATACTGTCATGTCACAGAAGCCCTATGAAGAAAGTTCCAAGGAAGAAAGATGGCAAACGTTATCAAATGTTACAAAAATTAAATACAGGAAGCCTTGAGAATAGGCATTCTGTCATTAAGTTGGGAAGATGTCTTCAAGAATTCAGTCCCAATACCGCAATGATGGAGACCCAAGATCTCTAGTTTTCAGGGAAGCGTGGCCATGAGAGACGAAACACAGTCTGCCCGAGGAGCACAGGGGGCAATGGTAGTAGCTCAGGTGCAGCGAGGGGGAAGATTCGTTTCCAATAAAAATTTAGAAGTAATGTGTTAGGATTTCATTCTGACTTACTACTATTTTGTGCCCATTCCTTAGTCTATCTCTAATGAATTAAAACCTCTATCTTTCATTTGTCTTTTCCATAACATAAAAAGAAATGGTAGAAATACCAAGATATTAGGCACTTATTGTAATAAATCTCTATAATTCCAAAATAAAGTCTTCAAACGGGTGACTGGGTTCTACAAAATAAGGGACATGTTCCCTAGAGTAAACTTACATAAAAGAAATAAAATAATATAAAATAGCCAAATGAAATGACCTCCCACTCTCGGGATACTTTCTATCAGAATTTAGACCCTGGAAAAAATATCTACTCCCTCTGTCCTCACTCTCAGATGATCTTGCTTGCTTTTATTCCCCTCATCGAAATAACCAGAAGAGAATTTCCACAAATGCTCACCTCTCTACCTACACACTTCTCTACGTCTATATCCTTGTGACAACGAGCCTTCCCCCCAGTTACCCTGAGTCAGCCCTTGTCCACTCCAGCACACTGCCCCTGATACCAACCCCTCCCTCCCTGGCGTCATCAGCTTCCCCCTCCCTTGCAGCATTCTTGCCAGCCTACAAACACCGTGCTAGGCCCCTCCTCTCTGAAGCAACAAATCCTGACGCTACGTCTTCCCCAACTACCACTCAGTTTCTCTGCTCCCCTTGTCAGCAAGACTCAGTGAAAAAATTACAAACACTCATTGTTTTCAATTCCTCTCTTCCCGTTCTCTCCATCTACCCCATTATTTGCTACCATTCCACGAAAACTGCTCAGCACAGTCACCAATGAGCTAATCCAATGTTGCTAAATCCAATACAATGTTCAATCCTTATCATACTTGACCTACGTGCAGAATTAGATAAAGCTGCTTACTAGAATCCTTAAACCCCAATTTCTCCTAAAAAATAGAGACGATAGGGGTACCTGGGTGGCTCAGTCAGTTGAGTGTCCAACTTCGGCTCTGGTCATGATCTCACGATTCATGAGTTCCAGCCCCGCGTCAGGCTCTCCACTGTCTTAAGAAGCCCACTTCAGATCCTCTGACCCCCTCTGTGTCTGCACCTCCCCCACTCACGCTCTCTCTAAAAAATAAGTACTAAAACGTTTAAAAAATAGAGATGATAATAATAGTATCTATTTTGGAGGGAGGTTGTGAGGATTAAGAAACAAATCCTGTAAAGAGTTTATTAGCACAGTACCTGGTTCACAATTAGGAATTCAAAAAATGTCAGTTATTGTGGTTAATCAACACTGCCAGCTATATTCTGCCCACTAAAAATAAAGTCCACTCCATACTCCAGAAACAGAATCCTGGAAGAGAATAGGGCTCTAGAACATTTTTTAAAAAGGGGTATAATCTCAACCTGCCAATCATATTAGACAAATAACTTATTCTACCATACAAAGAATGGTCTTAAAATTTCCTTCTTAAAATTCCTTACTTGCTGATGATTCCTAAATAACTAACACTAACCCCAAACTCTCTTAAGTTCTGGTTCTCATTTCCAGTTCCTATATAAATAGCTTGGTCTAGATATTTAATTGTCTGCTCCAATTTTCCTCTCATTATCTGTATTTCATTAATCACCAAATCCTGTCCATTCTACCTCACTAACGGCTCTCACAAAGCCAGATGCTTAAGAGGGCACAGACATGTCTGTTTCTGAACCCCACCATATCCTCGCAAAGTGCTGGCACCTGGCACAGTGCCTGGCGGCACCTCACACAGCACCTGGTATGTAACAGGCGCCAGCATCCGAGCTCGAGCTTTCGAGGATGCCTGGATGATTTTCTCTTATTAGTTTCTCGAGGCCAAGGTCTGTATGTCTATGACCTTTATACTTTCCAAAAGGCCAAAGTCCATGCCTAGCGTAGGGTGAATCCTCCTAAAATATACGCTGGAGAGATCAACGATACAGTGTTTTTCTCCCTAAAACTTCAAAACAGTTTTACAAAACAACCTCATCATAATTACATTTTATAGGGAGCAAAATGAAGTGAGGAGACATGAATGTAACTTGGAGGAATACTCAATTAGGGGTGGGACTGTTAAAAAGAAAAACACACACACAAAACTTGCTCTCCTGACTCTTAATCCCAGGAAAGTAACTGAGCCAGAGCCTGGATGAAACACCTGTAAGGATGAGATGATAGTTTACTCTCTATTGGTACTTGACATTGTCCTTACTTGATCTTTTTCCACTGCAAATCAGGCTTTAAAATGCTAGCAGTAACTTAATCTATTTGTGTGTCTATAGAAACATAAAGCAACAACTTTAATACCAAGTCAATAAGAACTTCCTCTTTGCTGAAATTCTACAGAATAGCACAAATTGGATAAAAAGTAATTTTACTATTTCTGCGTACACAAAAACACACAGTGCCATTTCCCCTGGTTCCAGATGAAATAACATTAAAGGGCCTATTAAGAGTTCTATTTTACCTCTACAGAATAAGCCACATGTTTAACTCAGGCTTGTGGATCCTATTCCTACTGACATCTGCCCCAAAGCTGCCACTTAAAAAGAACTAATGCATTTATTTTTTTAAGTTGAATAAAGAACAGTTTGGGGCGCCTGGGTGGCTCAGTTGGTTGAGCATCTGACTTTGGCTCAGGTCATGATCTCACGGTTCATGAGTTCAAGCCCCACATCGGGCTCTGTGCTGACAGCTCAGAGCCTGGAACCTGCTTCAGATTCTGTGTCTCCATCTCTCTCTCTGTCTCTCTCCCACTCACACTTTGTCTCTCTCTCTCTCTCAAAAATAAATAAATGTTAAAAAAATCTTAAAAAAAAAAAAAGCTTATTGAATATATGCTATATTGCTCCAATGCAGAAAATCTCTCACATCACTTCAGATCTCACCAGGAGAGACCATTTTTAAATGGTCTCATTAATAAGAATATACTTAATAAACTTACATGGAAAATATTATAAATAATTTAATTAATACAAAATACTCTCTCACTCAGGACACTAAAAATGATCTGAAGGCTTCCTCCTCTCTGGAGTTTAGCTCTAACATTGCCACCACCTCCTATCATAAACCATTTGTAGCTCAATTTCCTCACATTTAAGGCAATGAATCTAATTCATTTTCAAAGATTGCTTTGATATATTCAAGCAGCTGCTGGTGATTTAAAGCAGGATCGTGATGAAACTCAGCAGACATGTGACATATGAGGTATAACTTGAAAGGGTGTGCAAACCACTGCTGGAGACCACGGAGCACAGATGACCCTGGTGTGCAGGAGCAGGGCCGAGAAGGGCTAGAAGCATTAGACGTCCGTTAAGGGAAAAGGACAGAGCCACAAACAGGGTTGCCAAATTTGTAGCTAATGCGAAACCTATCAGATGCATCCCAGAAACATTTTGTACAAAACAAGGTAAATTATATTTTCCTATTGACTCACACTGTAATTCTAGCATAGTGTCCCCATAGGAAAAAAAAAAAAGTAACTATATTTAAAATATCACTATCTCTTTCATTAAGTATCTTCAGTTTCTTTAGTCTCTCACAATCTCTAACAAGAATTTAGTCAAGTTGGTAATAGATCTATCTATGGATTAGGATATATTAAAAACACATCCACAGGTACCACTGAACACATGTAGGAAAGTACCACAGCAAGGTGGATATAAATAAGTTGAAAAGATTTAGACTCAAATCCTGGTTCTGCCACTTACTTGTTCAGATGACTTTGGGAAAATAACAAACTCCATAAGCTTCAATTTCCTCATCTGTAAATGGCGTTCATAATAATAAATTAGCAATAGTTAATGTGGGCAAAGAATAATAGTAGCTATTTCACGGAATCATTGGAGGTCTCATTAATACAATGCTTATACAACATACAGTAAGTGATCGATAATTAGTTGTCATCCCTTCCCTGAAAATGATCACCAGCTTCACAAGACTTGGACATTTAAAAAAAACCATATCTTCTCTGTCAGAGTTACTCAAAATGTTTCAGGAAACAAAGGATTTATGCAGAATGAGCAGGGAGGAAACAAAGGAATTTTATAAAGAATGTTGTCATTTTTTAAATTCTGTTATTCTCTTATTTATCTGAAAAAAAAATACTGTAGTACTTTATTCCAGAGTTGACCATTCATTTTAATTACTCATTCTAGATCAGTTACTGTCTTAGACATTAAAGTCTTTTAACTAATTCCATCAAGTAGAGATTCCCATTTTACATACAATGAAACTAACATTTGGAGAGATTAACTAAGTCGTTCAAGGTCCTGAAGCAAGTGACTGGCTGTGGCAGGAATGGAATTCCAACTCAGATCTCATGGATTTCAGTCAAGTGTCCTCCCACTAAGCCAAGAATATCTAAGGACTATACCTGCTACTATCTCTACGTGAAAATTTCATTACGTTTTGTTGTATGTGACCTGTAGAAGAAACAAAATTGTAAAAGGAGGAAAATAATTCTACAACTCTGACCTCCCAAAACTTTAAACCCTAAACTTGCAGTCGATTTACTTATATCATCAGCCCATGCACAATACTCAAGAATTCCTTCACTAGAACCTTGTGAAGTGATCAAGTGTTTTCACATTGTTGATGATATACATGAGAATGGGAATCTTCCTCTCCCGAAAAAACAATATACAGTCTTGGATTTGCTTTTATTGATTAAGGTTTTCTGATCCATAAAGAAAATGTGTGTGTGTGTGTATGTGTGTGTGTGTGTGCGCGCGCGCACAAGTGTGAGTGTGCGTGTATACACACACAATGGCTGCATACAGGAAAAATTCTTTTATAATTTACTATGGAGAAAAGAGGTTCATAGAAATACATCATTCTGGTCCATTCATTTGTCACTTTCATTAAGAGTAAGGATTAAAACACAAGCATAAATATAAATAAAATCTCTGTTATGGGCAGTTAATGGAGGACAAATAAAACAGTGGACTAATGTTTCTCTAACAAGAAGTTTTCAGTAAGTGTTCTTCAATGGGAAATTACGAGCCACACTTTTTTATTCAGTTTGCTTTTTAAAATACATCATGGTGCTCTAGCAATTTAGAACAGATATTTCCTACACTGTAAATTATTTCCAGGACCAGATGACTTCACTGGCAAATTCTACCAAACATTTAAAGAACAGTTAACACCAATCCTTCTCAAACTCTTCCAAAAAATCAAAAAGAGGGGACACTTCCAAACTCATTTTATAAGGCGAGCATTACCCTGATATCAAAGCCAGGTAAGACTACTACAAAAAAACTATAGACCAATACCCTAATAAATACAAAACTTAACAAAGTATGAGTAAAATGTTCCTATTGAATATGAATTCAACAATACATTAAAAGGATTATATAATCCAACCAAATGGGGTTTATCCCTGGGAGATCAGGGTGGTTCAACATATACAAATCAATAAATGTGATACAACACATTAACAGAATGAAAAATAAAAATCATATGATCATCTCAATAGATGCAAAAAAAAAAAAAACCCAAAAAAACAAAAACATGTGACAAAGTACAATAGTCTTTCATGATAAAAACCCTCTACAGGGGCGCCTGGGTGGCTCAATCGATTAAGCGTCTGACGGGCTCAGGTCATGATATCATGGCCTGTGAGTTCAAGCCCTGCATCGAGCTCTGTGCTGACGGCTCAGAGCCTGGAGCCTGCTTCGGATTCTGTGTCTCCCTCTCTCTTTCTCTGCTCCTCCCTTGCTCATGCTCTCTCTGTCTCAAAAATAAAAATAAACATAAAAAAATTTCTTTAAACCCTCCACAAATTGGGTACAGAAGGAACATACCTCAACATAATAAAGGCCTGATACAATTAAGCCCACAACTAGTATCATACATTAACAGTGAAAAATGAAAAGCTTCTGCTCTACAATCAGGAATAAGACAAGGGTGCCCACTCTCATCATTCTTGCTCCGTATATACTAGAAGTCCTAGCTAGTGCCATTAGGCAAGACAATAAAATAAAAGGCATCCAAATCAGAAACCAAATGACAACCAAAAGCTGTCATTATTTACAGACAATATGATCTTATACATTAAAAAAAAACCTAAAGACTCAATCAAAATTCTCTTAGAACTAATCAACAAATTCAGCAAAGTTGCAGGATATAAAATCAACATACAGAAATCAGTTGTGTTTCTACATACTAACAAGGAAACATCTGAAAAAAGAAAGACAACAATCCCATTCAGAATAGCATCAAAAACAATAAAATCCTTGGGAATAAATTTAACCAAGGACATGACAGACCTGTACAATGAAAACTATAAAACTTTAATGAAAGAAATGGAAGAAAATAAAAACAAGTGGAAAGATGCCCCATGTTTATGGATGGGAAGATTAATACTGTTAAAATGTCTATACTACCCAAAGCCATCTACACACTTAACACAATCCCTATCAAAATTCCAACAGCATTTTTCACAAAAATGGGGGGAAAAAGTCTAAAATTTGTATGGAGTCTAAAAGACCCTAAATAACCAAAGCAATCAGGAGAAAGAACAAAGCCAGAGGCATCACACTTTTGATTTCAAACTATACTACAAAGCTTTAGTAATTAAAACAGTAGAGTACTGGGGTGCTTGGGGGGCTCAGTCAGTTGAGCATCCAACTTCAGCTCAGGTCATGATCTCACAGCTTATGAGTTCAAGCCCCACATCAGGCTCTGCAGTGCAAGTGTGGAGCCTGCTCAGGACTCTCGCTCTCTCCTCTCTCTGCCCCTCCCCTGCTCGTGCTTTCTCTCTCTTTCAAAATATATAAGCTTAAAAGAAAAACAGTACAGTACTGTCCTTAAAGCACAAAGACTAATGGGACAGAACAGAGAGGACAGGAATAAACCCTTGCATTTATGGTCAACTAGTATTTGACAAGAGAGCTAAGAATACTTACTGGGGAAAGAATAGTTTCTTCAACAAGTGGTGTTGAGAAAATTGGATAACCACAAGCAGAAAAATAAAACTGGACCCCTATCTTAAACCATTCACAAAAATGAACTCGAACTAGATTTAAAAGACAAACATAAGACATTAATATTGTAAAACTCATAAAAGAAAACATGGAAAGAAACTCCTTGACATTGGCCCTGGCAATCATTTTTTGGATAGGACATCAAAAATACAAGCAACAAAAGCAAAAGTTAAGTGAAACTACATCAAACTAAAAAGCTTCTACACAGCCAAAGAAAAAAACCAAAAATGAAAAGGCAGCCTACTATGGGAAAAAATACTTGCAAACCATATATTGGGGTAAAGGGTTAATATTCAATATTCAAAATATATAAAGAACTTCTACAACTCAACAACAACAACAAAATCCAATTAAAAATGGACAGAGGAACAAAAATAATTATTTTTCCAAAGGAGACATCCAAAATGGCCCACAGGTATAGAAAAAAATGTTCAATATGACTAATTATCAAGAAAATGCAAATCAAAACCACTATGAGATATCACCTCACACCTGTTGGAACAGCCCTCATCAAGAAGACAAGAGGAAAGTGTTTGCAAAAATGTGGAAAAAAGAGAACCGTTATTCACTGTTAATGGGAATGCAAATTGGTTTAGCCACTGTGGAAAACAGTATGGCAGTGCTTCAGAAAATTCAAAATCAATCTACCAAATGATCCATCAATTCCACTGCTGGGTACATATCCAAAGGAAATAAAAACAGGATATGGAAGAGATACATGAACCCTCATGTTGACTGCAGCATTATTCACAAGAGCCAAGCTGTGGAAACCATCTAAGTGTTTGTTCATATAGTGGAATATTATTCAGGCATGAGAAAGGAAAAAATCCTGCCATCCACAGCAACATGGATGGACCTTGAGGGCATTAAGCTAAGTGAGAGATCACACAGAGAAAGACAAACACTGTATGATATCACTTACACGTGAAATCTAAAAAAAACCAAAACTGTAACAACAGAGAGTTAAATAGCAGGGGCTGAGAATTGGGAAAATGCTTAAGATTACAAACTTGCAACCAGCAGATAAATAAGTCCTGGGCGGGGGGTGGGGGTGGGGGAATCGAACATACAGCATAGAGATAATATACAACAATGCTGTATGACAACTTTCAAAGGTGCTAAGAGACTAGATCTTACTTGTTCACACACACACACACACACACACACACACACTGATAATCAGACTGCCATATATATACATATCTCAAATCAACACATTGTACACCTTGCCTCTATAATGTTATATTTTAACATACCTAAATAAGGTTGTTGTCAGCTTTTAGCTGTAAACTAGAAGCATATTTCTGATTTAATGACTTTCAGAAAAAGACTAAGGTATTTTCTTACACACACACATACACAAAATCTTCAAGTTCTGATAAATCAAAATGCCATTATTTATTTTTTTCAGTATTTACTTTAGAACCTCCGTAGTAACAACCCTAGGACTCCTGCAATGTTGACTTTGGAGAGATAATGATTATCTTAATCCAAAACACCTCAACGTGGTTACATCTGCAGAAAAGGGCTCTGTTGTTGTAGACTTTAGAGAAAATTCATCATCTAGTGTTTTTATAATGGGAATCATAAAATTATTTGAAAGTCAGTGGAAAAACCCCTGAAGGAATAAATTAACCACTTTTCACAGTTTTTTAAATGCTTTTAGAAAATTTCGAGATCAACAAGTTAAACACATGATCACATCTACTGACGGAAAGGAAACTTACTTTGTATGATGCAACACTCCGGTCACAACAGCACTTCACAGCCTCAAAGCCAGACAGACCTAAATTCCGATCATGGTCTAGCTTAACTTATAGGTGAGGAGGGGCTCTCAGGTCTCAGTTTCCTCACTTGTACAATTCAAGGAATTATTCATTCAGTGTCGATTGAATGCCTACTATGTATCAAACACTGTTTTAGCAATAGCACTTCGTTGTTTATAATTTGTTCTGAGAAAATAAAATCATGGCCCTTGCCCTAGCACAGCTCCTAATTTTGTGAAAAGACAAAGAAATACAACATGCTAACTGCTATGAACAAACCGATGTACTTGAGCAAACCAAGAAAAGCTGCAGACAGAAAAAAACAGTGGAGCCGAGACTCGAACAATGAATATGAACTGCTCAAACAGGAATTATGGGAATCCCCTGAAGAAAACAGACTGGGCAAAGACAAAAAGACAGGAAAAAGCAAGAAGAGACAGGTTTAAGGTAGATAATGCGTAGGCTGGGCATCAGGGAGATACAATTTAGTGCATTATATGCCACACTAGGGAATCTGACCTTTAACTTTTAAGGAATGATAAGGTTCCTTCTACACTACGACTCTGGAAACTGGCTGTAGGCCTGACCAGATGAATCCAATCCATCATTTCATCTAAAGTTGTAAGAGTCTTCTAAAGCAAAAAAAAATTTAATGCAAAAAAGCCCTCCAAGTTTTGATGCTGATGGGAAATCTAAACTACCTCACTCACTGAACTGATCAACTTTAGGACTAGCAGATTTCCACTGTTATGATTACAGTAGTAAAACATTCTAAAAACAAGATATATGACAAATGATTTACTTCCATTCTACATCAAATATAAACTGTATAAACTGATAGGTGTGAAAACTGTAAACACAACATATTAGATTTACATACCCCTGAAATATCTTTCATACTTTGTTTAGATGAAGCTTCACTTTCTTCATCCTAAATATCAATTAGCTATAAAAGTACCTAAAGAGAATATAAAGTCCCGTTTACCTGTGCTCTGCGGGTACAGGGGGCGGCCAGACAGCAGGGTCCCTAAATGGTTCGTCTTGACAGGACACAGGGAAATCTGGGGGCTTGTCAATTTTAAAACTTTCCAAAGTGCTGACAATACTTTTAACTTGTTCATATTCTTCCAGTAATTCCTGCCGAACCTTAAAAGGAAATAATCTTTATGCTAGAAACTGTTTAAAGTTTACATGAATGGCAAATAATAAACTGCTACTGAATGCAAGTCTTCTCAATAGCAAAGTAGGCAAAATGAATCATTAAAACATTAAGAAAAACAAAGAACTATGTAAAGTAATATAGAGGGCAAGAATTGGATTGGAAAAAAGCCATTATTATATACCTTTTTATAAGGGAAGTAGTTGTTTTTTTCAAAATGGAACTCTATTTCTACCAATGAATGTGATGACCATTAATGTAATTTAAAACAAGCAAGAAGGCAGTACCAAGTTACCCACTCCCAGAAATCTAAAATGTTATGCTAAATCCTTTTAATATATTTGAAAATAGCTTCCAGGATATTATCAGCCAGAATCAACAACAGCATTTCCTACTCCTAATAATATCACTAGGACATTGTCTGTTCACATGAAAGGCCTGTTAGGAGCATCTGAAAACCTGAAATGGTATAATACTAAGCATTACCCACTTCCAATTTTTTTAAGTTTATTTATTTATTTTGAGAGAGAAAGAGAGCTAGTAGGGGAGGGGCAGAAACAGACAGGAACAGAGGATCCGAAGCGGGCTCTGTGCTGAAAGCAGAGAGTCAGATGTGGCTCTAACTCATGAACCGTGAGATGATGACCTGAGCTGAAGTAGGACGCTTAACCGACTGAGCTACCCAGGTGCCCCTCCAATTTTTATTTAAATTCTCTTTCACTTAAAACCTGAATTCTTCTAGCCTTGTTTAAATTCTTTCAAGTATTGGATAAAGTTCGTTTTGAGTTCATAGGCAAGATTTTTCCCTTATTTAAAAAACTTCACGGAGTTCCTACCACGTGGAACTTCTTGTGTTTTCAAACTTTGAGACCAAACTAATTTTCAAAGGCAAACAAATAATAGATTGAAAATTGCATTCATAAATTCCTTTTAACAATTCTAATTTTTTTGACCAGAAAGTATATACTTTACAGTAGAGAAAAATAAAAATCTAGGTAAAATTCAACTGCTAATATATGCAATTATATACTTGGAGAAATAAAATTACAGAACCTAATGGAAACAAACAGTAAAAATAACTGAATAGAAACGGTCACTATTTAACATAGTTAAGGAATTGTCAAAAGTATTTCCATGCTAGATTACTAAAGCACTCTTGACGGTGGCTAGTCTGCAGGAGCACAACTACAAATTTCAACTTGAGTTAAAGCAAGTATATTGTTCTCACGCAACATAATTTGGTAATGCTTAAGTCGGAAAAAAAGCCAAATTTACCCTGAAACCTTAGTGAAACATCAATTTCTGACATGGAAAAATTAGAAGAAACACTTGAAAGGCATCAGTACATTAAAAAGCAACTTCAAAGGAATTCTTGACTTTGTACTTTTAATTTTAAAAGGATTTTAAGTTTTAAGAATAAGTGGGGAAACTCTAATTCAAGTTTTTATTAACTGTACTATTATATAATCAAGTTGTACAGTCAAGAGACACAGCAAATATATTAGCTTTATTAGATTATTGATTCCTTTGTATTTGTAGGGAGTCTTTCAAAAGACCCTTTTAAGAAAGAGGAAACTTTCTTAAAGGAAAAGTTTTGTGAAATGGGTCAAAACTACACGTAAAAATGAAAGGGAAAAGGGTGAGCAGAAATACCTTATATCAAAAATTTATAAACACACACAACTAGGTGACTGATCACGAAAATTTTAAAAATTAAAAGTACTCAATTACAATTAAGTATCTTCAAAATGTGTCTCATGAAAGATATTATCAAAAAGATTAACTAGGCAAGACAAAATTATTCAGAGTACATTTTAAATATATTTCAGTATTCAGACAAGAAATAACTATTTACAAAACCTCCTACTAATTTTCCAACTCTAGTCTCTCAAGTATAACATAACTGTCGCCCTCACCTGAGTGGGTCTTACTTACCTGTTGCCATTTGCCTTTGACAGCCGGGTCTCTGACTGACTGGCAGTGCCTCTGAATTTGCTGTATCACCCCCTGGTAGTATACCATTGAGGAGTCATAGTTTCCAAGAAGGGCGTATTCTCTTCCCTTCTTTGCATTGTCACAAATCTCAGCCAAATTCATCTTCCTGCAGAGACCTAAAGGAACAAACACATAATGTCTTTTTATTAAGGTTTCGGCTCCAACTTTAGAACATTTTTTTCTTATTCTTGAAAATATCTGCTTAAAAGTACTTTCAAAGTCAAAATGGTTCTCTCATTCTTTGAGGTTATCTGAATGCACCTTATGATATGGAGCAGAGTTTCTAATTTCCGAAGTACAAAGGAGATCATAAAGGAACACCCAAGAAGGTAACACAGAGAGAAATTACACAGCTCTCAACCAGTGGTTTATGTTACAGGTACATACATTGGCCACTAGCTTTCCTTGCTCGTTTATAATTACCACAAGCTGTAATTACAATAAAGAGGAACTTGATTTCATTCAATTTATTCTTGACGATGTAGAAATATATGAACATCACTGCTGAAATTAGTTCTCCCTAAAACATTTTGGCCCCCAAAACAAAAAGTCATGCTTTTTCTTTTCTTTAAGAAAGACAAAATGTTTTATTTTAAAACACTGGAAAAACCACTGAGAAGACAAATGTCCATTATACAATCATGAATGTTAAGTATCTGGAAACTGTAAATCTTCTAAAATGTGGTAAGGCACTTCCAAAGAGCTAAATATTGCAAATTATTCTACCATATGCCTTCTCTATTATCAACAATACCTGATATGATGAAAAATACCACAAAGACCCAACTAATTATTCAAAGTCACCATCTTAGGGTTCGACTTAATTACACAAGTAAAAGTTTTGTCCAAGATGTTCCTGTCACAAGACACTTCCGGGTGAATCTCAGAAATGTTAACAAAAGTATCTTCCTTTTATGCCTGTGACTGTGTGCGTATTGCTGTACTGTTGGTTAATAGCCACTACAGATCCTGGTTCTAGGCCAGCCCAAGGGTCTTAAAGCATTGAAGGCTTGAAGTAACTTTCTAACTCATTAGACATTCTTTTTTCTCTACCACACCCTGATCCCAATGGTGTAGACATCCTTGGAGAATCCTAGGGGTAGGTCTGCAGCTGCCCTGGGGAGGAGCCAAATTGCTGCTGGGACCCCGTGAGAGACTTGGAGTAGGAACAAGGGTGGATGTGGGGGACGCCAGAGGGTGGAGACCCAAATCAGCCCCTCACCCCCTGGGGAAGCTCTCGCCCTGTCTCTCCCTGTCCCGTAGGGAAGCCGAATGGTGGCTGGTGTGTGTGGTGGACTCCCAAACACGTCCTGAGGGGAGGGAAGCTGCAGTCGCCTCCAACCGGGGTACCAGAAGCTGCTCAAGCTACCCCAGCCTCCTACAGCCATGCCAGGGTAGGGAACAGTCAGGGGTCAAAAATTCTGTCAGTGTGTATCAGGAGATGAAGACAAAGACCTCACTGTCGCTTCTCCCCCCAAAAAGCCACACTTAAGAAATCTATTTTAAAGGAACATGGACAGTTTATAGTTGTCCATGCATCACTTATATGTATTTAAATGTCCCATACAACTTAAATTTAAGCAAACACCTGTGAATGAAACTACCTGAGCCTCTTTTTCTCCTCAAATTGTAATCTTCTATGATCTTGTCATTCTCTAAAGCTTTCTGCCTGTGCAAATGACTATCACTCATCTTTCCCCTTCGACAAATGTGAGGAAGAGTATCGTCTGACCCTCTAGTTTCTACCAAAGCTCTCTGGCCAAGGAATTCTGGCTTTTCTTCCTGGCTTCCCAAAAGTCTCCCAGAATCATCCAAGGGCTCCTATGCAAAGATACTTTCCACTAAAGACTACAAAGTGTAGGAAGTTCAGAAGAGAGAGAGAAGAACGGTATCCTAGAGGAGTCCAAATTGCCGTGCTCTTATTTCCCATAACAGGAACCAATGAATCCACTTAATAGAGAAAATCAAAGTATTTCTCCATGCCTTTTTGAGGGAATTAATTTCTGCTGTGAGTAGCCTGGCTCCTTCTCTCCACCTCTTATCTATTCTTAAGGGGCTCAAAAACTCTCCCTCAAAATTAAGCATGTCTAGTTCTTGGCATTTCAATGGACGCCAGTATATTCTGAAAAATAAGGCTTTTTCCTTTATGTGTTTTGATAGGTTATTAGTCCCTTCTCCCCACATAAGTTCCTTGCAGGCAGCATCTGTATCACTTTAGAACCGCACCACAACAAAGAGTACACTTCCTTTGCACAATCAGAAATGGCAGCATTCAACCAGTCCACCTGCAGAACATCGGGCAACCATGCAAAGCCCCTTCTTCAAATTAGAACATTAACACAAAGCAATAAGGTCTCATTATAGTGAATGAGCGGTAATTAACAAGTCCAGAAGAAAGAAAAAAAGCTGTTTCACATATTATTTTCTTTTAAAGTCACTGTGACACAAAAGCATTAATAATGCTAATATGTGCAGGTACACAACTACCCAGGATAAAAATATCTTCATGTCGGGACGCCTGGCTGGCTCAGTTAAACATCCAACTCTTGATTTCAGCTCAGATCATGATCTCATGGTCATGAGATCGAGCCCCATAATTCTCTCTCTCTCTCCTTCTGTTCTTCTCCCCACTCCCACATGCTTGCTCTCTGTCTCTCTCTCTGTGTCTCTGTGTCTCTCTGTGTCTCTGTCTCTGTCTCTGTCTCTCTCTCTCAAAATAAAAACCAGTATCTTGGGGCACCTGGGTGGCTCAGTCGGTTAAGCATCTGACTTCGGCTCCATGATCTCACGTTCGTGGGTTCAAGCCCTGAGTCAGGTTCTGTGCTAACAGCTCAGAGCCTGGAGCCTGCTTCAGATTCTGTGTGTGTGGCTCTCTCTACCCCTCCTCCACTCATCCTCTGTCTCTCTCTGTCTCAAAAATAAACTATAAAAATTTTTTTTAAAACCAATATCTTTATGTAAAGCAAGGGTCAGCAAACTCTTTGTATAAAGAATCAGACAGTTAACATTTTAGGTTATAGTAATAACCTCTGAGTACAACTTTTTATAAAACCAGCCTCCTAGTAAGAATGAAGTTCCTTTAGGGGGATAATATTTCACTTAGCTGAGACTCAAAATTAGTGTTCCCTATAATCAAAATCAACTGCAAATGTTCATATGGTAATGCTGCTTTTTTAATAAGAATTTAGGTATTTCATGTTTGAAAATGACTTTTTACCCTGAGAGGTGCCATGCCGTCACATACATATGATTTCAATTCACCATTTTCATTGTTTGGAAGATATCTACAGACTTTATTCTTCTCTTAGTATTTGTCTTTCATCTTTCAGCATATTCTTACACTTCAGACCAATCACTTCCAATTAGAGGTTAAGGTAGGTGCAAGTGCCTCAACTGCACAACGGAATGGATTTTGTAATATGGTCATTTCCCTTGCACTTGCGTCAAAGTCTGAGAAAGGCTGCTGACATCGAGCTCAGAAAATATATCTACTTCAAACCTGAGTGGGAACGGCGACGTCATTTCTTTACCTTAACTCCTGTTGGCCTGGAAAGCTACATAAAACAGCTTAATGTTATTTGTGATTCAAACACAAGTTGGCATCGAAATCACTTCTCGTTTTGCATACAAGCACAGTTTGGCTTGTAATTTTAGGTTGAGTTCTTTAAGAAACATGACCAAGTCTGTAGCGGAAACTGATTTCCAAAGCCATTCAGTGATCAATCACAGTGTTTGAGAGCAGTTCCTCTCGTTCAGAAAGATCTCAAATCAACTCCAAGCTCAAAAGACCGGACTAGAACTTTACCATCACTACTAAGCTCTGAACTGTAGTGTGGTGAGGCGGGACGGGGCCATTCGGCTTCCATCCTGACCAAAATGCATGGAGCTAACACCAAGTCAATGAGAGCAACACACTTGAGTCTAGACACACTACTACTTCTGTATTTCATGATACACTCAAATATTCTCTGCAAAATACCTGCTGATAAATAAAATAAATAACTGTATCTTTTAAACACTTTACATTTTCACAGTTTCGTAAATTTGTTCACCTAAGCCGTTTTCTGTTGGAGACATTTTTACCCCCATCAATTGTAATGTATCTTAACAGACTGCACTTCTCAGATCATACAAACTCAGTGTTTCTGAACTTTTTGTAAATATTTTTGTCAGTAGTTACTCCGTGAGCACTATCATTAAAACCGATTCTTCAGAAACTTCAAACTTAGAATGGACTTCTTGAAAAACAGTAATTGAGCTGTATTGGTAACCTCTTGTCAACCCACAAAAGCCAAGGAAAACCACTCAAAATCATTTGCTTTGTTTTTTAATTGATTATTAATGTTCTCAGCCTTTGCAGCAACTGTTCTTGCCAAAAGGCTAATAGTTTTAAAAAGTTTGTTTTCTCCAGACACATTTCTTTGGCTACTACAACCAAACGCAATTTAGTTAAGGCACCATCAGTAAACGACTTCCTTACTTGACTAATAAATGAAATACTCAGAAACTTAATCTGGCTGCAGTCTAGTTTTCAATTAATAATTCTGCTGTGGTTAAGATATTCCTTTTTCCATTTTCTAATTTTTCTGACCCTTGTTTTCCTGTGAGTTGGGAATACTGTGATGAGTGATTAGTCTGGTAATATCAGTGTATACTGCATTTCCTTAGCACAGCTATCGTATCACTGCATAATCAATGCTTTGTCATCCAATTTGATAATCCATACTCTAGTGTACTTTATTTTTTATTTTTTTAATCTTTATTTATTTTTGAGAGCGAGAGACCGTGTGAGCAGGGGAAGAACAGAGAGGGAGACACAGAATCTGAAGCAGGCTCCAGGCTCTGAGCCATCAGCACAGAGCCAGACGCAGGGCTCAAACTCACCAATTACAAGATCATGACCTGAGCCAAAGTCAGATGCTTAACCAACTGAGCCACCCAGGTACCCCTAGTGTACTTTAGAAGTATAACATATTGGAGCGCCTGGGTGGCTTAGTCAGTTGAGCGTCCAACTCCTGATTTTGTCTCAGGTCATGATCCAGGGTCATGCTCCATGCTGCATTGAGCTCCATGCTGAGCATGGAGCCTGCTGCTTAAGATTTTCTTTCTACCTCTACCCCTCTCCCCCACTCATTCTCTCTCTCTAAAATAAAAAAATAAAAATAAATTTTAAAAAGAAAAAAGAGGCAGAAAATTTCCAACTCCTACTTTAAGGGCAGCATTATCCTGATACCAAAACTAGACATAGAAATTTACATAGCAACATCCCTCAGGAACACAGATAAAAAACCTTTAAATTTTAGGTAGTCAAATGCAATAATACATAAAGAATACAATGACCAAAGAAGGGTTAATACCAAATTAAAGATGGTTTATTCTAAAAACCAATCAACAGAATTTTAAGAAACTAGAAATGAAATGATCATCTCAATAAATTCAGAAGCTTTGACAAAAAGTCAACACCATTCATAAGAACTTTTAGCTAACTGAGAAGAGAATGTCTTCAACCCAACAAAGAGCATCTATGAAATACCTACATCTAAAATCATATTTATTGTGAAAGAATGAATGCTCTCCCCCAAGATCAAAAAATAACAAGCTCAGTATGTTTGCTCTCATTCCTTCTATTCTACATTAGAACTAGAGATTCTAACCAGTGCACTTAGGGAAGGGAAAAAAAAACAAATAAAAGGCATACAGATTGGAAAAGAAGTAAAGTTGCTTTTATTCATATACAACCTGATTATTAACGGAGAAAATCCTAGAGAATCTACAACAGCTACTAGAATTAATAAGTGAGTTTTGTAACTCAGAAGTTATTATGTTGCATGACACAAGGTCAATATAAAAAATCAACTGCATTTCTACATACTAATAATAATTGAAAACAAAAATCAAAAAAATGAAATCACCAAAAAATATTAAATACTCACAGATAAATTTAACAAAATACACCCAAGAACATAACATTGAAAACCACCAAATCTTGCTAAGAGAAATTAAAGATGACCTAAATTAATGGATATGTGTGCATACGCACATTTATGAACTGAAACATTCAATATAGGTAAGAGGTCAATTCTCTCTAAAGTGATCCATAAATTCAATACAATCACGATCAAAATTCCAGCAGCCTTTCTTGTAAAACCTGACAAGCTGATTTCAAAATTGATATGGAAATACAAAGGGCACAGAATAGCCAAAACAGATTAGCTAACAAGTAAAGTAAGACAATTTATACCATCTGTTTCCAAGATTTACTACAAAGTTGTTGCAATGAAGACAGTGGGGGAGTGGCGTACTACAGACCATATTCACAGACTCACAGACCAATGGAACAAATAGTGCAGAAAAAGTTCCATACGTATATGGCCAATTAATTTCTGACAAAGTTCTCAAGTCAACAAGGACAATTTTTTTTTTCTAAAAAGGGTGCTGAAACAACCAGATATCCATAAGCAACCTCATGAGGAATGTGAACATCAATTCTTACCTCATATCATATACAAAAATCATCTCAAAATGAATTGATGCCTAAACATAAAACTATAAAACTTTTGGAAGACAACCCAAGGCATGGGGGGTGGGGGGCACCAGTTCCCCAAGCCCAAGCTCCCATAGGGCAATGCATAATGAGCCAGCTGACATCTGTATATACAGTAGGCTGCACTACAGGAGAGGAGTCCTCAGTTAGGGAGCCCAATCTATTACACTAAACAGTATATGCGTATCTATCCTTTATTCCAAAGGAAGATACTCTTTCTTCTAAGGCTATAAGCAAGCCTAACCTTTGTTCTGGAGGAAGACACAATATCTACTTTTCAAGGCTGTTCAACTCAGTATAAATGTTCAACCTAGGGAACCTCTTTGCCTTTTCTATGTTGAATCTTTTGTGTGTGTTTATCACACGTCTTTCTCTTTCTTGGTTTACTCCCTTACTTTTATAAAACACATTTTCCATAGATGGGAGGTAGAGTTTTTGAGACTTTATTCTACCTTTATTCTACCCTCATACATTTGTGACAGTTTGATTAGCTACTGAATTCTAGTTTGGAAATAATTTTCCTTCAGAATTTTGAAGGCATTGCTTTATTACCTTCCAGGTTTCAATTAAGTTGGAAAGACTAAAGTCATTCAAATTCCTGATCCTTTACATATTACTTAATTTTTTCCCTTTTATGCAAGTTTGTAGGATCTTCTCTTTGACCCAAGCTTTCTAAAATTGTTGATGATGTATTTGAAATGGGTCTATGTGGGGGAAAGATCCAACATGGCGGAGAAATAGGGGATCCAAAGTTCCCTCTTCCCTCAAACACAGCAGTGTTGAGGCCAAGGGACTTTGATTTCCAAGAGTCCGAGCTGCAGAGTGACAGAGACATCTCCAGGAGCCCACAGGGACAACATGGAGGGCCAAAGGTGAATGACTGCAAACTAGGAGAGATAAAACGGGCAGCATAGGCACAGATGGGAGGGTTTCCCTTTTGCAGGATGACAAAGGGAAGAGAGAGGCTGTGAAAGTGTAGGACTGTATCTGGACAAAAGAAAATCCACAGACTGGGGATGGAGAAGAATCTAATCTCTAACTGCAGGGCTTTCTCCAGACTGAGGCCAGCTGCCCAGTTCGCGCATCTGGGGAGGAGGGGAGCCAGCCCCGGAGTCAGTAACTAGCTCAGAGGTGCAGTCCACAGTGGGAGAAAACGATCCCTTCCCTTGAGTGTTATGGGAATAAGGTATATAACCATTCAAAGAACAAAGACTGCCTGCAACCACCAGCCAAAGGCCATATATCAGCAGAACCAGGGGCACATGGAGCAAGACCCTTTAAGACATCAGGGTTTAAATCCCTGCTGAACACCAGAGAGGTGCCAGAGTTGGCAAAGCGGGACAAACTGCCTCATTCGCACCCATGACAGTGAGGTGGGCCTGAACATTCCAGGGTGGAGAGACTGGGGTGTCACCATTTCTCTCCCCATCACCAACAAGGTGGGGCTTCAGGGAAGGGGCAGAGGGCCCACAGGGGAGGCAGGACTCGCCTACACCAAACCACGCCCCTCCACACCTGGTAACTGTGTATCCATCCGAGACTGATGCTGACTAACCAGACAGCCCTCCTCCAGACCAGCTCCTCCTCCAGACAAGGCACCCAGCGGTTTCGCATTTTCTGATTTAATTCTTGAACAATTCTTATTAAATATATTTTTTTCCTTCCTTTTCTCCTCCTCCTTTCTTCCCCTTCTCTAGTCTGGTTATTCTGGTTGTTGGCTTGTTTAAGCAGATAGATTTAATCTATTCTCTTTATACCTGTTCTGTATCTATCTTCTTTATTTTCCTCTCTTTCTCTCTCTCTGGATTAAGCCGCATAGTTTCTCTGCCTGGTCAATTTTCTTTTCTTTCCTTTTTCCCTCCCCACCTCTGTCATTTCTCTCTTTGTATGGGGCTAAGACCTCTTCCACCAACACCACCACTGTTGCTGTTGTTGCTGGTTTTTGTTGCTGTTGTTGTTTGTTGTTTTTGTTTTTTGTGGTGTGTGTTTGTTTGTTTTCTCCAGGGCTATGTCAATGAACAAATCAAAGCACACCTCATGGAGGGTACAAAACAGCACTATGAGTAGGGAAATAAAACAACCAGAGTCACAACAACAGAAAATAAGCAACACACTCCAAAAACACCTCCTGAAGGTCCAGGCCCTGGGCAGTGTATGACCCCTCTTTAATGTAGTAGTGCTCACAGAAGCAGGACACATAACAAGCTTTTAAAACACATAAGGGACAGAAAACAAGCAAAAATGATGAAATGGAAGAATCCTTCTCAAAAGAAATTCCAGAATGAATTTAGAATAATAGTCATAAGATTAATTGTTTGGCTCGAAAAAAGCATAGAAGACAGAAGAGAATCTACTGCTGCAGAGATCAAGGAACTAAGAAATAGTCATGATGAATTAAAAAATGCTGTAAATGAAGTGCAAAATAAACTAGTGGCAGTGGCAGCGAGGACTGAAGAGGCAGAGGGGAGAATAAGTGAAATAGAAGATAAAATTATGGAAAAAGAAGCTGAGAAAAAGAGAGAGAAAAATTCTAGACCACAAGGGGAGAATTAGAGAACTAAGCGATTCAATGAAACAGAATAATACCTGTATCACAGGAGTTCCAGAAGAAGAGAGAGAGAGAAAGGGACGGAAGGTATACTTGAATGAATCCTAGCTGAGAACTTCCTCAATCTTGGGAAGGAGACAGACATTGAAGCTCAGGAGGCGCAGAGAACTTCCTTCTGACATAACAGGAATCAATCTTCTACATGACATATCATAGTGAATGAAACTGGCAAAATACAAACATAAAGAGAGAACTCTGAAAGCAGTTAAGGACTAATACGCCTTAACCTAAAAGAGTAGACACATAAGATTAGTAGCAGACCTATCTTCTGAAACTTGGCAGGCCAAAAGGGAGTGGCAGGAAATATTCAATGTGCTGAATAGGAAAAATATGCAGCCAAGAATCCTTATCCAGCAAGCCTGTCATTCAGAATAGGAGAGATAAAGGTTTTCCGAGACAAACAAAAACCAAACCACTAAACCAGCCCTATAGGAGATCCTAAGGGGGACTCTGTGAGTGGAATGTTGCAAAGATCACAAAGGCCCAGAGACATCATTACAAGCATGAAACCTACAGATAACACCGTGACACTAAATCCATATCTTTCAATAATAACAGTGAATGTAAATGGACTAAATACAACCAAAAGACACATATCAGAATGGATAAAAAAACAAGACCCATCTATTTGTTGTCTACAAGAGACTCATTTTAGACCTGAGGACACCTTCAGATTGAATCAGAAGGGATGGAAGAACCATCTATCATGCTCCTGGAAGTCAAAAGAAAGTTGGAGTAGCCATACTTATATCAGACAAACTAGATTTTAAACTAAAGGCTGTATCAAGAAATGAAAAAGGGCATTATATCAAAATTATGGGGTCTATCTATTAAGAAGAGCTAACAGTTATAAATGTTTATGCACCCAATTTGAAAGCACTCAAATATATAAAACAATTAATTACAAACATAAGCAATCTGAAGTGGTAATTGCAGGGGACTTTAATACTCCACTTATAGCACTGGACAGATCATCTAGGCATAAAATTAATAAAGAAAAAATGGCCTTTACTGATACACTAGACCAGAAGGACTTGACAGATATATTCAGAACTTTTCATCCAAAAGCAGCAGAATACACATTCTTCTGGAGTGTACATGGAACATTCTCCAAGATATATCATATACTGGGTCACAATACAGTCCTCAATAGGGGCGCCTGGGTGGCTTAGTAGGTTAAGCGTCCGACTTTCGCTTAGGTCATGATCTCGCGGTTCGTGGGTTCGAGCCCCACGTCAGGCTCTGTGCTGACTGCCAGCTCAGAGCCTGAAGCCTGTTTCAGAGTCTGTAACTCCCTCTCTCTCTGACCCTCCCCTGCTCATGCTGTCTTCTCTCTCTCTCCTAGAAATAAATAAAACATTAAAAAGAAAAGAAAAGAAAATTAAAAAAAAAAAAACAGTCCTCAATAAACATAAAAGAATTGAGATCATACCATGCACATTTTCAGATGATAATCCTATGGAACTTAAAATCAACCACAGGAAAAACTTTGGAAAACCTCCAAATGCATGGAGTCTAAAGAACATCCTACTAAAGAATGAATGGGTCAACCAGGCAACTAAAGAATAAATTTAAACATATATGGAAACAAATGAAACTTAAAACACAACAGTCCAAATCCTTTGAGATGCAGCAAAAGCAGTCCTAAGAGGAACATGCATTACAATCCAGGCCTATCTCAAGAAACAAGAAAATTCCCAAATACAGAATTTAACAGAACACCTAAGTGAACTAGAAGAACAGCAAAGAAACTCCAAACCAAGCAGAAAAAGGGAAATNCTTCTCTCTCTCTCCTAGAAATAAATAAAACATTAAAAAGAAAAGAAAAGAAAAGAAAATTAAAAAAAAAAAAACAGTCCTCAATAAACATAAAAGAATTGAGATCATACCATGCACATTTTCAGATGATAATCCTATGGAACTTAAAATCAACCACAGGAAAAACTTTGGAAAACCTCCAAATGCATGGAGTCTAAAGAACATCCTACTAAAGAATGAATGGGTCAACCAGGCAACTAAAGAATAAATTTAAACATATATGGAAACAAATGAAACTTAAAACACAACAGTCCAAATCCTTTGAGATGCAGCAAAAGCAGTCCTAAGAGGAACATGCATTACAATCCAGGCCTATCTCAAGAAACAAGAAAATTCCCAAATACAGAATTTAACAGAACACCTAAGTGAACTAGAAGAACAGCAAAGAAACTCCAAACCAAGCAGAAAAAGGGAAATAATAAATATTAGATCATAAATAAACAATATAGAATTAAAAAAAAAAACTCACAGTAGAACCGATCAATGAAACTAAGAGCTGGTACTTTGAAAAAAATAAATAAAATTGATAAACCCCTAGACAGACTTCTCAAAAAGAAAAGAAAGAGGACCCAAATAGTTAAAATCATGAATGAATTTGTACTTATCATAACCAATCCCTCAGAAATACAATTAATCAGAGAATACTATGAAAAATATGTGCCAACAAACTGGACAACCTGAAAGAAATGGACAAATTCCTAGATACCCACACACTACTAAAACTCAAAGGGGAAGAAATAGAAAATTTGAACAGACTCATATCCAGTGAAGAAATTGAATCAGTTATCAAAAATCTCCCAATCAATAAGAGTCCTGGGCCAGACAGCTTCCCAGGGGAATTCTACCAGACATTTAAAGCAAATCCTTCTCAAGCTGTTCCATGAAATAGAAATGGAAGGAAAACTTCCAGACTCATTCTATGAATCCAGCATTACTTCGATTCCAAAACCAGACATAGACCCAGCAAAAAAAGAGAAGTACAGGCCAATATCCCTGTTGAATATGGATGCAAAAATTCTCAAAAAGATACTAACAAATCGAATTTAACAGTATATAAAAAGAATGATCAAGTCAGATTCATTCCTGGGCTACAGGGCTGGTTCAAAATTTGCAAATCAATCAATGTGATAAATCACATTAATAAAAGAAAGGATAAGAACCACATGATCCTGTCAATAGATGCAGAATAAGCAGTTGACAAAATACAGCATGTTTTCTTAATAAAAACCCTCAAGAAAGTTGGGATAGAAAACACATACCTAAATATCATAAAAGCCATATATGAAAAAGCCCACAGCTAATATCATCCTCAATGGGGAAAAAACAGAGAGCTTTCCCCCTGAGATCAGGCACATGACAGGGATGTCCACTCTCACCACTACTGTTTAAGACAGTGTTAAAAGTTCTAGCCTCAGCAATCATACAACAAAATGAAATAAAAGACATCAAAATTAGCAAAGAGGAAGTCAAGNTAAGAACCACATGATCCTGTCAATAGATGCAGAATAAGCAGTTGACAAAATACAGCATGTTTTCTTAATAAAAACCCTCAAGAAAGTTGGGATAGAAAACACATACCTAAATATCATAAAAGCCATATATGAAAAAGCCCACAGCTAATATCGTCCTCAATGGGGAAAAAACAGAGAGCTTTCCCCCTGAGATCAGGCACATGACAGGGATGTCCACTCTCACCACTACTGTTTAAGACAGTGTTAAAAGTTCTAGCCTCAGCAATCATACAACAAAATGAAATAAAAGACATCAAAATTAGCAAAGAGGAAGTCAAGCTTCCGTTTTTCAAATAACATGATAAGATATGACTTCACCAAAAAGCTTCTAGAACTAATACATGAATTCAACAAAGTCACAGGATACAAAATCAATGTACAGAAATTGGTTGCATTTCTATACACAATAATGAAGCAACAGAAAGAGAAATAAAGAAATTGATCCTATTTACAACTGCAACAAGAACCATAAAATACCTAGGAATAAACCTAACCAAAGATATCAAAGATCTGTATGCTGAAAACTATAGAAAACTTATGAAAGAAATTGAAGAAGACACAAAGAAATGGAAAAACATTCCAGGCTCATGGATTGGAGTAAGAAATATTATTAAAATGTAAATACTTCCCAAAGCAATCTACACACTCAATGCAATCCCAATCAAAACTCCACCGGCATTCTTCTCAAAGCTAGAACAAACAATCCTAAAATTTGTATGGAACCACAAAAGACCCCAAATAACCAAAGTAATGTTGAAAAAGAAAACCAAAGCGGGCAGCATCACAATCCCAGACTTTAGCCTCTACTACAAAGCTGTAATCATCAAGACAATATGGTATTGGCACAAAAACAGACACACAGACCAGTGGAACAGAACAGAAAACCCTGAATTGGACCTACAAGTGTATGGCCAACTAATCTTTGACAGAGCAGGAAAGAGTATCCAATGGAATAAAGACAGTCTCTTTAGCAAATGGTGCCGGGAGAACTGGACAGCAACATGCAGAAGATGAAACTAGATCACTTTCTTACACCATACACAAAATTAAACTCAAAATGGATGAAAGACCTAAATGTGAGGCAGGAAAATATCAAAATCCTAAAAGAAAAAACAGGCAACAACCTCTTTGACCTCAGCCACAGCAATTTTTTCCTCGACACATCTCCAAAAGCAAGGGAATTAAAAGCAAAAATGAATTATTGGGATCTCATCAAGATAAAAAGCTTCTGCATTGCAAAGGAAACAATCAACAAAACTAAAAGGCAACCAACGGAATGGGAAAAGATATTTACAAATGACATATCAGATAAAAGGTTAGTATCCAAAACCTATAAAGAACTTACCGAATTCAACACCCAAAAAACAAATAATCCAGTGAAGAAATGGGAAGAAGACATGAATAAACATTTGTCCAAAGAAAATCCAGATGGCAAACAGACACATGAAAAGATGCTCAACGTCACTCATCCTCAGAGAAATACAAGTCAAAACCACACTGAGATACAACCTCACAGTGGTCAGAGTGACTAAAATTAACTCAGAAGTAACAGATGCTGGCGCGGATGTGGAGAAATGGGAACCCTCTTGCACTGTTGATGGGAATGCAAACTGGTGCAGCCGCTCTGGAAAACAGTGTGGAGGTTCCTCAAAAAATTAAAAATAGAACTACCCTATGACCCAGCAATAGCACTACTAGGAATTTATCGAAAGGATACAGAAGCGCTGATTCATAGGGGCACATGTACCCCAATGTTTATAGCAGTGCTTTCAACAATAGCCAAATTATGGAAAGGCCTAAATGTCCATCAACTGATGAATGGATAAAGAAGATGTGGTTTCTATATACAATGGAAGACCACATGGCAATGAGAAAGAATGAAATCCTGCCATTTGCAGCAACATGGATGAAACTGGAGGGTATTATGCTAAGTGAAATAAGTCAATCAGAGAAAGACAGATATCATATATTTTCACTCATATGAAACAAACTTGAGAAACTTAACACAAGACCATGGAGGAAGGGAAGGAGGAAAAAATAGATACAAACACAGAGGGAGGAAGGAAAACCATAAAAGACTCTTAAACACAGAGAACAAACTGAAGGGGGATGCAGGATGAGGGAGGGGGGGAAATGGGTGATGGGCATTACAGAGGGCACTTGTTGGGATGAGCACTGGATGTTGTAAGCTCAATCGGGAATCTGCCTCCAAAACCAAGAGCACACTTCAATTATGTATGTTAGCCAATGTATGTATGTAGCCAATTTAACAATAAATTATATTTTTAAAAAAATGAAATGGGTCTACGTGGGACTCTTTCAAAGTAAAAATAAATGCCTTTCAATTTTAGAAAAATGTCTGAATTATTTCATTGACGATTTCTCCCCATTTTTTTCTACTCTCTCCTATTTTCCATCTCTTTCTCCTCTGGCTCTACTTTCTTCAAGATCTTTTCAACTTTTTTTTTTTTTTTTTTTTTTCTTTCTTTTTTGTTTACTT
>NW_027532842.1:905420-908014 GCF_008692635.1 Crocuta crocuta | reverse complement strand
TCTCCCTTTCCCCACTATTTCCCCCCCTTCTTCTCCCCCACAGTCCTCCAGTAAGTTCCTCCTAATCCTCCTATACGTGCAAACATATGATATTTGTCCTTCTCTGCCTGACTTATTTCGCTCAGCATAACACCCTCAAGGTCCATCCATGTTGCTACACATGGCCAGATTTCATTCTTTCTCATTGCCATGTAGTATTCCATGGTATAGATAAACCAAGATCTTCCCAACTTTATATTCTAACCTTTCTCTAGAGTATTTTTCTCCTTTGTATTTTCTTATTGAAGTATATAATTTACAAAGGAGTACACAAGTCTTAAAAGTACATCTCAATGAATTTTAACACTGGCGCATCCATGCAACACCCACATGAAGATACAAAACATTTCCAGCACTCCAGAAGGATCCTTCATGTCCCCTCCCAATTAGTACTTCTCCTCAAGGATAATTACTGTTCTGACTTCTGTTACCATTGATGAGTTGTTTTCTTTAATCAGTTTTATTGAGATGTAAATTTATATAATTCACTAATTTTAATTGTACAATTTGATTTCTTTTGAAAAATACATACAGTTGCATATCCTCTACCACTGTGGACATATAGAACACTTCCATCATACGAGAAAATTCCTTCCCGCCACTTTGCCGTCAGTTTCTACCCCCCATGATGTATTCTTCTGTTTGTGTATCACAGTAATTTTGTCTTTCTAGAATGTGACATAAATAGAATCACTCAGTGTGTATTCCTGCTGTTTGACTTCTTTCATTTAGAATAATGCTTTTGAGAGTCAGCCATGTTGTTGCATTTATTCGTAATTTACATGCTTCTTATTGCTGAGTAGTATATCATTATACAGATATATGAAAATTTGTTTATTTACTCATCAGTTCTCCATAGCCATTTCACAGGAAAGAAACCACAAATGTACAGCATGTATTCTTGACCCAGGCCTCATAGTATTTCCACTGAGGTTACACCTAAAACTTCAGGAAACAGGGGCATCTGGGTGGCTCAGTCAGTTAAGCGTCTGACTTCGGCTCAGGTCATGATCTCATGGTTGTCAAGTTCAAGCTCCACATTGGACTCTGTGCTGATACCTCAGAGCCTGAAGTCTGCTTCAGATTCTGTGATTCTGTCTCTCTCTGCCTCTCCCTGTTTGCACTCTCTCTCAAAAATAAACATTAAAAAAAAATGAAATAAAAAAATACAATTGACCATGAGAGTCGAACAATACAACATATAGCACAATTAATGTTATTACCTAAAGTACTTTCATTGTCTATTATTTTCTAGAAGTATACTTAAAAACAGAGGAAACAGTACATTAGAAATGAATAGGCAGATAAGAAAAACAATCAAAACGAACTTCTAGCATTAAAAAATCTATAGTCATTGAAATCAAAAGTTCAATGGACTAAGGAAATGGCAGATTAGACACAGATGAAAAAAGAATCGTGAACCCAGAAGACAAAGCTGAAGAAATTGCCCAGAATTTAGCTTATAGAGACAGAGTAAGTAAACGAAGATAAATGCAGAAAGAGATGGTCCATGATATGTCTATTATGAATTCCAGAAGGAAAAAGACAAGCAATATTCAGGCTGAAATGGCCAAGAAATTTCACAATCTATGGAACACAGTAACTCTCTATTTCAAAATAAATAAAAATAAGTCCACACCTAGAGACAATGTAGTAAAACTGAAGAATGCTAAAGGCAATAAGAGAGAAATGATATAAAATCTACAAAGAAAAGACCACTAACTTTTCAAAATCAATAATGGAAGCTGGAGACAGTGAAATTGTATCTTCGAAGTGCTAAAGGGGGAGTGGGGTGGAGAGGTTGCAACCTAGAATGGTATACCAAACTAAACTATGCAAGTGTGAAGGCAATATAAAAATTTCTGGCAGAAAAGCCTGCGTGTAAATCCAGGCCCCACAAATTTTTAGTTGTGACCACAGGCAAATCATGTAATTTTTCTAGGCCTTAGCTCTATATCAATACAGTACGGAAAACAATATCATCATAAGGTTAAAAACTCAATGTGCTTATATGGACAGCTAACTTTTCCTTAAAAATAAGAAATTAACTGATCCAGTTTTTAGTATAAATTCTTAGAAGCTATACAATACCTTTAGTTACTTTTAACCATAATCTTTAAAATCTCCTGTAATATAAATTATAAGTTTCTAGGACTTTTAAAACATCAGATTACATCTAAAGAAAGCATGATAGGTTTTAAGATGTCTAATACTTAACAATACTTCTCTTACTTTAAGTCTATCATGTATTCAAAAATGAATTCAGAATCTTCTTGCAGTATTTATTGCTGAACTGATCCATTAATGTTGCCCTATACAGAATGATCCAAGTAACACCTTCAAGGAGAGTTTTATGCTCAGAATGAAAGAAGAGCTCAGTTCAAGTTCATGCTCAGACCAAGAAGATTCCTTCCTTGCTTCATCTGGTCCTAGATAATTATGACTTGTCTCTTTTATGACTCAGATCTAAACTTAACAAATAAAATCCTGGTTCTAACCCATCTCTTCAGCTACATCTATAACCACACCCTTTTCTCCTTTAAACTACCATTCCC
>NW_027532842.1:868897-904859 GCF_008692635.1 Crocuta crocuta | reverse complement strand
ACACACACACACACACACACACACACACACACACACACACACACCTTTCTCTCCCAGCACAGTTGGGATTTTTATTTCATACCCAAAACTAAGGCATATATTTGGGAAAACCAAAAACTACCTGATATTGAGAACCCCAAACTTCTGAGGATGTCCCTAATAATTTTTAATAAAAATCATAATATATAATTCTCTCATCTTCACACTAATGATTTTTAAATAGGAAAGAAAACATTTTCTCAAATGAATTTTTTATGTGAGTGATACCTAATTCAGTTATAAAACATGTGGGGCTTAAGAAAAAATTCTTATTTTAAACTATTTTCATTCTCTACTTCCATCATTCTCTCATAATGCTGCCTTTTCTTCTAGGAATTGTGAGTTCCTGAAATTAGATATTTATTTTAGAAACAATGAAGCAGCCTCAACAATAGCAATGTGAACAAAATAACACTGGTTAGAACAGTGGTAGCAAAACAAATCAGATTTAAGCATTATGTTCCACGTTGAATTCGACCAATGTGGTCCAGCCTCTACATATAAACTTTTCTTTCAAGTTTATCAAAATCACCAAAGTCCAGTCTATTTCATGCAATGACTGCTATAAATCCAAGCAATTAAAAAAAAAAAAACCCACATAATCACAACTGCTAGAATTATTGCATCTTGAAGTATGTTTTAATAGCAATAAATTGTTGAGTACCAGTCACCAAAACAGTTAACTTTGAAAGTCACAATACCCATCTCTTTATGATGGGTTATTCTCTCAAGGACTGTAGCTTGCCATGAATAATTGAGAATACGTAATCACAAACCCAGAGACAATAGGAAAATGTCTGCAGCAATGAAGCCTTTTTGTTTCCTTACCTAAGCTCCTTAACAAACAGTTGAGAAACAGAAAAATGACTGCCCATATAAAATATAAGAATCGAAAAACATAATCCTAAGAGCTTAAATGTTTCTCAGAAGTAACCATAATAATCTCTGCTCATGTAGCACGTTCTTTAAAACACTGAAGCAGCAGATAACGTTTATTATCTGCCACTCTGTCTCAAGATGGCAGCTTAAACTATAAATTTTATTGGGACTCCTGGGTGGCTCAGTCAGTTAAGCATCCGACTCGGTTTTGGCTCAGGTCATGATTTCATGGTTCATGAGATTGAGCCCCACATCAGGCTCTGCACTGACAGCACAGAGCCTGCTTGGCATTCTCATTCTCTCTCTCTCTCTCTCTCTCTCTCTCTCTCTCTGCTTCTGTCTCTGCCCTTCTCCACCTTTCAAAAAAAAAAAAAAATGGGACGCCTGGGGGGCTCAGTCAGTTAGGCGTCCGACTTCAGCTCAGGTCATGATCTCACAGTTTATGAGTTCAAGCCCCAGTCAGGCTCTGTGCTGACAGCTTGGAGCCTGCAGCCTGCTTCGGATTCTGTGTCTCCCTCTCTCTCTGCCCCTCCCACACTTGTGCTCTGTCTCTGTCTTTCAAAAATAAATAAACGTTAAAAGATTTTTTTAATAAATAAATAAAAAGAATTACAAATTTGGAAAGGGACTCAAAAGGTCTTTTATTCTCTCTCCATACCTTCAAACAGGACCTCATCAAACAATCCATAGCAAAAGAAACATAAAGACATCTAGTGGAGATTAAATAACACCTTGAAAAACTAGTCCCTTTTTTTTTTAAAACTACTCTTATAATCTATGTCTTAGATTTATCTAGCTAATGCCTGTATATACCTAACTTTTACTAAGGACTCTAAGGAATCCTTTTACTAGGTCTACCACATTTAATATAGTTATCTAAGAGAAAACAATGTTTGAAATAATGATAAGTCCTGGGTGGCTCAGTTGGTTAAGCATCTGACGTTTGATTTAGGCTCAGGTCACGATCTCACAGGTTTTGAGTTCAAGCCCCGCATCACGTTCTGTACTGACAGTGCAGAGCCTGCTTGGTATTTTCTCTCTCCCTCTCTCTCTGCCCCTCCCTTGCTTGTTCTCTATAAATAAATAAATAAACAAACAAACTTTTAAAAAAATAATGCTGAGTACATTAAAATATACATATTTCCATTTACAAATAGATGCTCAAAATTAGTAACATGATAATATAAATCAGTCCAGAAATGAGATATTATCTGACAACTGAAGAAGTTTAGAGCTACTGAGACCTGAAATCATGCAGCGAAATTCCCAATTTCTCTGAAGATGAAACCAAGGCAAAGATGTTATTACTATTAATGGTCTATAAAAGAACATTTTATAGCATTTAAGGAAGCCTCACTTAAAAGAATAATTGAAGAATCTTTTTATTGATCAACTTTTTAATTTGTAATGTAACTACTGCCTGATCTACCTGCTTGATACGGTCAGTTAAAGTCACAGAACAATGGCCCCCATCAAACAGAACTGACAATCGTGGCACATTGCTGGGGGAGAAAGGGGAGAGAAAGGCCTTCAGTTACTGACTTAGGGTTTACCTCCATTAAACTGTCTAATCTTCCCCAAAATCCTATAAAATAGCATTAACATCTTTTTTTTAATAAGGGTACAGGGTTGGAAACGTGTCTGTGATTACAAAGAAAATAAGTTGTAGTTCCAGAACTGGACAACAGATACAGCTGGCCCCTTCCACAATATCACACTCAGTGAACAAACCTTGAAGAAATGTTCTCCATAAAAGAATACCACTGTACAAACTGAGAAAATCAAAGTATTAATCCAAAGGATCCATAAGGGCTTTCTAATTTTACCGTGATATTTACACAAAATAGATAATAACTGTTAGTTAAATGAATAAATCTCAAGTTGCTGAGGAACAATCAATCCTAAGTTCTTAGCCTGGATTCTCTTTCCTTTAGTAACACATGAGGCTATTGGTCTCAATATTTTAAGTTCTCCTATAGTAAATAAAAATTTAAGGGGGGAAAAATCACACAACCTTGTTTTGCTGTCATTGAGAATTACTGAATTCTAATCTCAGTGAGAACATTAACTTGTCCTAGCTCAGTGGCTATTCCAAAACTCCACCCTTCTCCTTTCCTAACCCTCCATCCCCTCTCATCAATTGACCTTGATTCCTATCCACCTAAAGAGAACATAAGCTTTGAACTCTCTAACGTTTTACCACCCAACCTATAAATATCCCTATCTGTCCTCACTTCTTTTCTTCCTTTTTCAGTGCCTCTATCCTCCTGTCTACACTAGCATACTGCCTAGGATCACAGCTAGCACTTAGTTGATACTTAAAAAATTCAACAAACTAATTCTAGACTAATTCTTCCAACTCTGCTCATCCCATCATTTCCTGCATTTTCAGAGATAGATCCATCAACCATCTCTTTCTCTCATCTCCAACATCTTCAAACATTTCCTCTTTATTGGCTGTCTCCCTAATAGTTTATCAAGCTTTAAAGAAAAAAAAAAACTTACAAGCCTTTTTGTTACTGCCTTATTCCTTTCTTTTCTTCAGAGTCAAACTTCTTTAAAATGGTTTTATTTTTTTATTTATTTTTGAGAGAGAGACAGAGCATGAGCACGGGAGGGACAGAGAGAGAGGGAGACGCAAAATCCAAAGCAGGCTCCAGGCTCTGAGCTGTCAGCACAGGGCCTGACTTGAGACTCAAACTCACCAGATCATGACTTGAGCTGAAGTCAGACGCTTAACCGACTGAGCCACCCCAGGCTCCCCAAGAGTCAAACTTCTTTACAGAAAAGTGTACGTGGGGATTTTATATTAAAGAAGTGCTGTCCATTTCTTTTAGGTAGGATAGTATTACAGTTTTTTTAAAAAGAATCCTTAAATTTTGTTTGTTTATTTAAGGAATCCCTACACCCAACACGGGGCTCGAACTCACTACCCTGAGGTCAAGAGTCACGCTCTCTACCAGCTGAGCCAGCCAGGCACCCCAAGAATCCTTAAAATATATATATTGAAAATAATTACAGATAACAAAAGATAGGATACCTGAGTTTAACTTTAAAACAATCGAAAAACATAAAAATCAATTAAAAACTAAAAAATAATCCAGTTGGGGGCAGGGGCTATAGATGAAACAAAACTGGTTATATGCTCATTCTTCAAGCTAGGGGATGACTATATGGGGCTCATCATTCTATTTTCTTATGTATATGTATTAGTATGGAACATGTAAATGTTTTTTTCAAGTAGCTTATGCTCACATTCCTCTTCCTCATTTTTGCAAAGTATAGAAGTGATTTGTCAGGGTGCCTGGGTGGCTCAGTCCGTTGGGCAGCCACCTTAGGCTCAGGTCATGATCTCACAGTTTGTGGGTTCGAGCCCCGCATCGGGCTCTGTGCTGACAGCTAGCTCAGAGCCTAGAGCCTGTTTCAGATTCTGTGTCTCCCTCTCTCTCTCTAACCCTCCCCTGCTCATGCTGTCTCTCTCAGAAATAAATAAAAACGTTAAAAAAAAAAAAAAAAAAAAAAAAAAGTGATTTGTCATCACCAAATCCACGGGGCACATTTCAATCTTGACTTTACTTGCACTCTCCAAGACACATGATACTCTGGACCATTCCTGCTTCTAATTTTCCTCTCCTTTGTCATTTGCTACACATGCTCACTCTAAGTCTTCCTTTTCTCTGCCTCCCAATCTCTGTCTCATTTGTGGGGGGATTTCTCCCACTTGCTTTCAAACATGGTCCTACCTCCCCTCCACTCTCCCTTTCTCTCTCTCTCTCTCTCTCTCACACACTCACACACACACACACACACACACACACACACACAAATGCTGCTGCTTCTCAAACTTACTGAAACGTTTCCTTTTTCGTGTCTATATATTCCTGCTGTGAGCTAACCCAAACTCTCCTGTAATTTCAACTGCTTATGCACATGCAAACCCCCACCTCCAGCCCTGAACTCTCTCCTGAACTCCAGGTCCAAACGCATCCTTACCTGAATACCCCACAAGAACTTTGAATGAATACTCAAAACTGATCTTTATCTTTCACCTCAACAAAACCCTGCTCCCCCTCCTCACAATCCATACTTTTACTAGACATCCTAGGCAGAAAACTAGGACTCATTTGTCTTAAGGTTTCAAATCTGTCTAGCCCGCAATTTAAATCGTACTAATTTTCTCCCTTCAATACTTCTACAAGCCCTGTCTTTCCATAACTCCAGCTGCTTCATTCAGACTCTCTTCACTTTTCCAGTGTATTTTTTCCCCTACAACTGGTGTCCCTATACCACTCTAATCTCCCCTCCTCTCCTGGGTCCATTCTCCACCCTTCAGCAGGAGTTATCTTTCTAAAATACAAACCCAATAACACCACCTTCATGTGAAATTCTTCAGTGGTTGCCCCATGTTGAAAATGGAAAACACCTCTAAACTCTTTATCATGGTACCAAGTACTTTAAGATCTGGCCCCTCCCACCACTATACGGCGTGCACTCTGGGATTCCTGCATCAGAACGATCAAGGGTTCTCCAAACAAAACACTCTACTACATCCTTTGCTTTTGTTGTACCATTTGCCTAGGGTGACTTTCCTCAACTTCTCTCCAGTGAAAGCCTACTCAACTTTCTTTAACACAGGTCAAATGTCACATCACACTGAAAACTTCCCCGATCTCCTTAGAGTCAGGATATTTCTATCAATGGGTACAGAGAACAGCATCCGTGGTTGAGATCATGACTTAGATAAGTGAGACCACCTGGGTTGAAATCCCAGGTTCAAACCTATCAGCTACGACTCTGGACAAAAATCTTTAAGCCTGTTTCCTCATCTCTGAATAACAGTAGTTAGGGATCTTCATGAGGATTAAATAACGGACTACATACAAAATACTGCACAGTGCCTCGCTGAGATTAAGTATTCAATAAATATTACTGTTGTATTAGGATTTTTTCCCACTCTGGTCTCCTATACCAACTTGCACCTATTTCTATCATCCTATTGTGATGACTTCACTGTTTGCCCATACAGAGCACAGACTGTCTTCTTTTTATTCCCACTATTTGGCACACGGTCCGCAATTTAATAGGCCCTTTAACAAAGCTTGAATGAATGAATAAAACACTTCCAATCCCTATAGTATATACCAGAAGGTCTCAAATTTTTTTCTAATGGTCTTCCTAGATTTACTTTCCATCTCCTTGCACAAAATCGGTAATTAAAGTAAAATTTACAGGCCAGCCTCATTTTATTTGAGGAAAATAGGAATTTTGTAGTGCCCTTGTGTTGTTTTCTTGTTTAAAACACACACCCAAAATAAACCCGCAGCACTATCAACAATTTTTCTACATACTATATAAAACACCAAATTTCTAGGATGGTTATCTACCTGTTGAAAACGTTTTAAAGGTTTTCTAAATCTGTGTCAGTTTCCTTACCAACGGAAGGACGTAAGCCAACCCTAAGGACTAGGTGTATTGCAGAATTGTTGTTTCCTTTTGTTTTGTTTGGCAATTTACATTCTGAAAACATGCTGGGAAATTCTGAAGAATACGGATATAGCCAAAGAAAATAATTATTACCCATAACTAAAAAAAAAAAAAAAGAAATAAAAGAAAGAAAAGTCTGTGCTTTTAAAATTCCAGTAATTTAAACTAATGTTCAAAATAGAATCAAAATATGGGTAGGCAGCGTTCAAGCCAGTAAGTGGGAATATGGGGGTACTCATTTTGTAATCTTAACCCTCAACAAATAAAATGCAATAGGCAAAATGGTTATTTTAAAAAGATACTCCTATATGAAAGCATGGTCTCTACTTCTACACTTTCTACACTTGACCTTTAAACATCAATAATGTTTAAATGCCCTTTCAGTAATAATTATGGGCTTAATATGCAAACATCTCTCAGCTATTTCAGAAGAGACATGAATAAAAGCCTAGAAATACACGTTATCAGGAAAAGGATAAAGTCCTGTTTAACAAAAATAGTTTCTCAGGTCTCACATCAAATGTGTGCCATACATACGGTTCGGCCCCGAGAGGCAGCAACCTGGGAGGGTCAGAGGCGCCGCAGGCCCGAGGCCCTGCAGCGGGGGTGGCTGCTCATCCCTGGGACTACGCGGGGCGGTGGCCCAGCCCAGCCGGGGTGGGGCTGAGCGCTGTCAGCCGGGGCGGGCCAAACGGCCGCCAGCCCGAGCCTCACCTCCACTTCCCTTTCCCAGCGCAGAACCCAGTTCCGCGACCACCCAAGAGCCCCCGCACCACAAAGACAGGTTTTTTTCTCGCCCGGTCCGCTCAAAGTTTATCGGTCTTTGCCAGCGGTCGGGGCCGCCGGGCTTTGTAGTTCGCCCGTCCAGGCCACCCCGCCAAGGCCGAAAGCCCGTGCAGCCGCTAAACTACAATTCCCATAGTGCCCCGCGAGCCTCGCGCTCCCACTGCTCTCCTCCTCCCCTCCCGGCGCCCCAGGACCGCGGCACTGCCCTGGCAGCGGGAGATCGGGTGGGGCTGTCAACCTGAACACCCCGCCACCCGCTCCCCTGCACGCACCGGCCTCCGTCGGGTTATTACCTAGGTGCCGCAGGTCGGCTGGGAGCTGGCGATGCGGTCCGAGTGGGGGTGGGGCACAGGCCGCCGCCGCAGCCGCCGCGGAGTCCGTTAGTTCCCGACGTGCGTGAAGAGGCGGCGGCGTACGGTTGCCATAGCAGCCGCGGACCGAGCGGTGGGGGGCGCGCAGGGACTCCGAGACAACTCGGGGGAGGAGCCTGGGAACCCCACCCGGGTGCGGGGGAAGGGAGGCGCCCGGGTGCTTCGGGGAGAGGAGGGAGACGGTGACATTGAGGAGGGCAAAGTGACTAATTGACCCAGTACGGCCGGATGAGCCCTGCTGCGGTAGCGGCCAATCCCCTTGGCCTGACGCGTGTCCTGTGCCGTCGACGGAGCGGGTTGGTGCCGCTCTGTTCTGAGAGGATGCCTGTGGCGTCAGAGGAAGGAGCGCCCCGGCGGCTCCGCGCNCGTCCGGCCCGGCCCCGCCCCCGCCCCCGCCGCCCCTGCGGGCATCGCCGGCTGCCTCCGCTGGGCGGCGGGGTGGGAACCGAAGCCACCCTTCCGGGGCTTTTCAGCAGGAAAGTGGAATTTGCCGTCTTTAACACCTTTCTGCCACTTTCGGAGGAGTGGGATAGAAATGCATCCGTTAGTAAAATGCAATGCCTACAGCCTTTAGGATTATTCAGGAGGTTTGAGGACTTGTAGGCGGCACTGATTGGAGCTGAATTTCTGATGTGTCCTATTTCTTAGGCGATCGTTTGTGGACTCTCCGCGACCCACCTCAGAGGTGCAGTGCAGTAGAAACTGAGGTTCAGCGCAAGGGCTTCTAAAACCCGCTTCTTGGTTCACCTCCTGCCCCTATAGTGACGCGGGGCAATTTATTTTCCCCGCTGTGATGCTGTAAGTTTTGATACGCGAAATGCAGATACTATCCAGCCCACAGTGCTTGTGAGAAATAAAAAGCATGATGAAGCACTATCAAACAAAGACTGGCATTTAACAACTTTTAAATCTCAATTATTTAATCCTTCATGATAAGAATCAGATGAGTAGTAGCCTGGAGGTAAGGGTGGGAATTTTCTTTTTTTCTTTCTTTCTTTTTTTTTTTTTTTAAGAGAGAGAGGAGGCGGGGTGGGGCAGAGACAGAAAGGGACAGAGAGAATTTTTTTTTTAATTTACATCCAAGTTAGTTAGCATATAGTGCAACAATGATTTCAAGAGTAGATTCCTTAATGCCTCTTACCCGTTTAACCCATCCCCCCTCCCACAATCTCTCCTGTAACCCTGTTTATTCTCCATATTTAAGAGTCTCTTACGTTTTTGTCCCCATCCTTGCTTTTATATTATTTTTGCTTCTCTTCCCTTAGGTTCATCTGTTTTGTTTCTTAAAGTCCTCATATAAGTGAAGTCATATATTTGTCTTTGACTAATTTTGATTAGTGTAATACCCTCTAGTTCCATCCACATAGTTGCAAATGGTAAGATTTCATTCTTTTTGATTGCTAAGTAATACTCCATTAGATATATATATATACACACATATATACACATATATATACACACACATATGTATACATATACCACATCTTCTTTATCCATTCACCCACTGACGGACATTTGGGCTCTTTCCATACTTTATTGTGGATAGTGATGCTATAAACATTGGGGTGCATGGGGACAGAGAGAATCTTGAGCAGACGCCCAGCTCAGCGCAGAGCCAGATGTGGGGCCCCACCTCATGACCTGAGCCAAAATCAAGAGTCACTGAAGAGGGAATTTTCTGTAGGGATGGAGAAAATGCATATCTTGCTTACAGTTTGGGTTACAGAGGTCTACACATTTGTCACAACTCATGGAATGGTACAGGTAAACTGTGTACATTTCACTGTGTGTGAATGTACCTCAAAAAAAGAATGTAAAAATATATTTTTATTTTTTGTTTATTTTTTTTAAGATTTTTTTAACGTTTTATTTATTTCTAGGAGAGAGAGAGAGACAGTGTGAGCAGGGAAGGGTCAGAGAGAGGGAGTCACTGAAACAGGCTCCAGGCTCTGAGCTGGCAGTCAGCACAGAGCCCGACGCGGGGCTCGAACCCACGAACCGCGAGATCATGACCCAAGCGAAAGTCGGACGCTTAACCGACTAAGCCACCCAGGCGCCCCTAAAAATATATTTTTAAAATCTGCTTTCACAACTTTCAAATATACAACACAGTGCCATTCACTATAGTCATGTTGTATGTTACATCCCCAGGAATTATTTACTTTATAACAAAATTTGTACTCTTTGACCCCCTTCACCCATTTTGCTGCTCCCCCCCCCCCCCCCCACCTCTGGCAACCACCAATTTGTTCTCTGCCTCTATAAGATATTTATTAGAGCTATAGACTCTAATAGAGACCACAGATATTCTCCATCTAATCTCCAGATTTTGCAGATAAGGAAAATGAGACTTAGAGATTTAAGTAAATAGGGGAAATTACTGATCTGTCGTTTTCTACCAATAAACATCTCTTGAGAAAGTAAATAGCAAGTTACTGTGTATGTCACCCAGTTCTCAGTCGAGGTCACCTTGTCCACAGAAATTCTGTTGAAATTGACTCAAGTCCCTTTTCCACCTCCTGTAGAAAGGCCAGTATTTTCTCACCAGGATGGGGGGTGGGGGGGAGGAAGTGGGTAGCTTAGCATCACAGGGTCACTTCTGGCTTTGAGTTCTTGCTTTCTCTGAACACATGGACTCTTTCACATCTCACCTTCTGCAACTCTTTTTCTTTCCTACTGACACAGTGTGTAAATCAAACCGTTTTCTTTGGTTGTTTGTATATATAGCAGGCTCCTCAGAAGGTTTGGAGCAACTAGGGTGTTTTAAATGAAGGATGCAAACAGCCTCAAGTTAGAATTCCATGGTCTTGAAAGGCCTTCAAGTATCACAATGCATTGGAATCTACCAACCCCCATCCTTTCTCAGCATAAATTGCAACTCCCCACTAATCAGCATCTTCCTGTTCCCATCCCTCTTCCTTTCTCTTTTCTCTCTTTATACAGTACTTTTAGTTATCTCTTTCTTCAGGACGACTTTCCATTCCTAAACTGTTTATCAAAGTGTTTTCCTACACAAAATATTTTCCCCAAGAGGAACTCTAGTGCCAGCTATTAAAAGAATACGTTGCCACACAGTGGATATTTGCATATTCCACTTGATTCCACAGTATACTCGGTAAATATTACACTTGTGCAAAAACAGAGGCAAAAATGAACTATTGGGGCCTCATCAAGACAAAAAGCTTCTGCACAGGGAAGGAAACAATCAGCAAAATTAAAAGGCAACCGATGGAATGGGAAAAGATATTTACAAATGACATATCAGATAAAGGGTTAGTATCCAAAATCTATAAAGAATTTATCAGACTCAACAACCAAAAAACACATAATTCAGTGAAGAAATGGGCAAAAGACATGAATAGACACTTTTCCAAAGAAGACATCCAGGTGGCTAACAGACACATGAAAAGATGCTCAACATCACTCATCATCCAAGAAATACAAATCAAAACTACAATGAGATACCACCTCACACCTGTCAGAATGGCTAAAATTAACAATTCAGGCAACAACAGATGTTAGTGAGGCTGCAGCAAAAGAGGAACCCTCCTGCACTGCTGGTGGGAATGCAAACTGGTGCCGCCACTCTGGAAAACAGTATGGAGGTTCCTCAAAAGAACTGAAAGTAGAATTACCCTACAGCCCAGCAATTGCACTCCTAGGTATTTATCCAAAGGCTACAAAAATGCTGATTTGAAGGGGCACATGCACCCCGATGTTTATAGCAGCACAATTGACAATAGCCAAAGTATGGAAAGAGCCCAAATGTCTATCAACTTATGCATGGATAAAGAAGAGATAGTGTATATATAAAGGAACATTCCTTGGTGATCAAAAAGAATGAAATCTTGCCATTTGCAACAACATGGATGGAACTACAGTGTATTATGCTAAGTGAAATAAGTCACTCAGAGAAAGGCAAATATTGTATTTCACTCATATGTGGAATTTCAGAAACAAAACAGATGAACATAGGGGAAGGGAAGCAAAAACAAGATAAAAACAGAGAGGGAGACAGACCATAAGAGACCCTTAAATACAGAGAACAAACTGAGGGGTTGCTGGAGGGGTGTAGGGTGGGCAGATGGGCTAAATGGGTGATGGACATTAAGGAGGGCACTTGCTGGGATGAGCACTGGGTGTTATATGTAAGTGATGAATTACTAAATTCTATTCTCGAAACCATTATTACACTACATGTTAACTAACTTGGATTTAAAAAAAAAAAAAAAGCTTATAACATGACCTGTCTAGGCTACCTGCATAGTGGGTTCAATTATGAAAACTGTTTAGTATAAGTGAGGAAGCAATTGATAGCAGCTGGATTTTGCTGTATTGAAAGAAAGAAAAGAAATTCAGGCCTCCACGATCATAGCTTACATTGTGCAGAAGAAATGACAGTATTCAAGCAATAAAATCCAGAACAAATTCTGAGTTAATACTTAATAGCAATAGTGACATCTTTATAAAAGCAACACCTGGACTTGTCACCTCTAGCAGTTTGATCACAACTCTGCATATATAATGAGCATATAAATAGAATCTCCTTTACTCCTGGAGAAGATAATACTGATCGGCTATCGGCTGAACACATGTTTTTGTAGCAGGGTTGATAGGTTCACCTGATCCATCTAGCCCTCATCTGATTTCCCTTGTGACCAGTCACTTGCATTTACAAGGCAGATGGCCAGGGTTGTAGTGCAATCGACAGCCATGAAGAAGTCTGCAAATGCAAGGTCCCAATGCATAACCCTCCTTGTTTTGGGGGGTTCAGGATCCCAGAGAAGCAGCTCAGCAGGACAAGCCACTTAGGGAGAATGATCACAGCAGTGAAAAGCAACAGCTGCCTTTAACGTAAGCTGAAGGGGGATGGTCACGCCAAGGAAGGCCACGAGCCACTGAGGCATGGCCTTGGAAAACCTCGCATGGCTATGAACAGCTGGGAAGGAATGGGGACTGACCATAATGGTTTGTTGTCTTCACGGGAATCTTTGGATCATTTCAAGTAATAAACACACCATGCAAATCTGAAAGTAATAACAGATTAATCTACAGACAATATGGTCCTGAGTCACTGCCCTCATTAAAGAGACTTAGCACCTCTGGGGCGCCTGGGTGGCTCAATCGGTTGAGTGTTAAACTCCTGATTTCAGCTCAGTCTTGATCCCAGGGTTGTGGTGATGAATCCTGCATTGGGCTCACACTAAGTGTGGAGCNCACTAGCGTGCTCTCTCTCTCTAAAAAATAAAAACTTTTTCAAACATTTTAAAAATCAATTTTAAAAAAAGATTTAGCACATCTGGTTCAAAGTCAGACATTTTCCCTCAGTCTTGGCTGCTATAGCATTTGACTTTGCCAGCCACCCTCCTTAGTGGTTCATGACCTTGGTTCTCCTGAAAGCATACTTCAGTGTGTTATTCGCCAGCTCTTCTACCTGCTCCTTAACTGTGGAAATAGTTCCCAACGTTCAATCAATACACCCTCTCCATTTACAGGATTTCATCTCTCAGTTCTGGTTGACATTCAGATTTCCCTTACTAGTTCTGATCGCCAAGCTCCACCACTGCATGCTGTGTACTTCCTTACCTTATTCTGTATAATGTTCTCTTCCCCTGTGATGCTATCCCCCTACCCTAAATTCTACCTAGTTTCTGCAAAAACTAACTCAGGCCTCTACATGGAACCTTTCCAGGTCATTCCTGCTCACACTCATACCAGCCTGCTCTGTACTCACAAAATTTCCTGCCTATATCACTCATTTGGACAACTAACCCTACTGCCTAGTGGAGCTCATGTATTGCTTACTCATTGGCCTTTGTCTTTTCTCTTTACTAGATTTCACACTCCTCTGATGAACATTTATGGGTATTTCCAAATACATCTTTATAATACCTTTTATATAAGGACACGATATTTTTGACTGATGGCTCCTTAACTTTCCTCCTGAACTAAACCTCCTCTGTGGTAGCTCTCCCCCTTCTAGAGCTGTAAAGGACATTTACAGCCTCCCCATGTAAATATCCCTGAAGCCTGTAGAAGAGCATGGGCCCCCCATATGTATTCGGTGCGTGGGTGCCTTAGGAGGAAGTTCCTCTAAGTCACTCTTGGTATGGAAGGAGTTCAGGAGGTACGTGGTGCTGAATTCCAGTGCTCAAGGTCACTACTAGGTCCCAGAGCAAAGTTTAGTAGGTCACAAAATCAATGTAATGCATCCTATCCAGCTTTTTAAGGTAGAGGAGAGTAAGGTAGAAGCAAACAGAAGCAACAGGAAATGAAATGCGGAGTGTGTTCACATAGCCCTGGTCAGGTACTGTACAGCAGTCAATGGGCTTCACACCCACCTTCTCTCCACTGCTCCACGCTGGGGGAGCTCGAACTCCACAATCCACATTCCTCCCTTGTCTTCTGGCTCCTGGGTGCACAAGGCTGGAAGACGAGGAAGACACTTGCTCCCAGGGTCCTTCCTATTAGCTTACTATGCCTGTCAGCATCACCCTAGTGGTGGCCTTTTGGCCTGGTGGCCAGAACTTTTGAACTTCTGTCTCCACCTTCTAGCTGCCCTTCTAGAACCAGCCTCCTGGCGCTTCCTCTCCCTCCACCCCAGACTTAGCAGCAGGAGTCAGGCCCTGGATCTCTCCTCCAGGCTCCCTCTCCAGGCTGCCGGGTTTTGAGAGCCCCACCCGCCCCTCCTCTCTTTGATCTCTGGCCCCAGAGGCAGTAGCTGCTTTTTGCAGTTATTACTTACAATGGTGACTCCAGTGTTCCTTTTAAATTTTTTCAGCCCTCCAACATCTATTTAATCAATTCCCTATGCAAAATTCTCTCTGTGGAAATACTTCCTTTGGTTTCTTTCTTCCTGATGGGTGGATGCTGACAAATATGAACTGTGAAGGGAACTATATCTCCTGCTGTGAATGTTCAGTCCAAACGATTTAAGAAACACTATCTCAGAGGAGTAGGAGAGTTCTTCACTAAACAGATGCCCTACGTGCCATGGGGCCAGTCCTCCCATGGACGGGTGTTCTGTGTCTCAGGTCTGTGAAGAGCAGAGACCCAGTTCTGCCACAGCGACTGTCACTGTTCGACCCTCTGCTTAGAGTGGCCCATGAGAATCACTGGTGATGAGCTTGTCTACCACAATTTGGCTGGAACCCCAAGCTTCATGTGGAATCTGACCTCTCTCAGGTAGAAACACAGCTTTTTTAAAAACTTTCTTTTAAATGTTTATTTTTGAGAGAGACAGAGTACGAGAAGGGGAGGGGCAAAAAGGAGACACAGAATCTGAAGCAGGCTCCAGGCTCCGAACTGTCAGCACAGAGCCTGACACAGGGCTCAAACTCACAAACCATGAGATCATGACCTGAGCTGGAGGCTTAACTGACTGAGCTACCCAGGTGCCTGGAAAGGCAACTTTTTAACTTGCTACCCTCCTACCCTTCTTAGGAAGGGGTGGAGGGAATAAAAGTTATTTATGAAAAAGCAAGGGAGGGATACCAGAGACCTCACAAAACGGGACTTGGTGAGTTGAAGAGAAGGATGAAAAAGATAAATTTTCAGGGTGGATGTTTTTCTCTCTGATGTTGCCTTTCCTCACATGCAACATGAGGAGGTAATAGACAAGAGAAAGAAACGAAGAAACTTATACCTATGTTTCTACCATATCCAGCCAAAATGAGCCTTTTGCTCTATTTTATTCATGAACTGACTATACTTCTGCTTCAGTGCTCCCATTAGAAGCGAGACACTCTTCAAAGACCAAAGCTATTAGGCCAGCCTCACTTAATCACATATTCTTAATGAAAAGAATGGCTCTACATTTGGGGAATTCAAAATATTTCTTATGTACGCCAAAATAAACACAGAACCTCTTGGCAGTCGCCTATAGGGATTCTCCTTGCTTATGATTTTGTATTTCTTTATGCTAATTTAGAAATATGAACAGGAAACCCAGGACTCAAGGCTGTTAAGTGGATTTGTAACACTCTGGAGTGTTGTGGGTATGTAACTCAATGAATGAGTGTATAGCCCTCTGTGATCCTGGAGTAATAGCAGTTTCATTGAGCACTGCAGTAAGTCATCCCATATCCTCAGCAAGATGCTAATACATTAGCAACACACCTTTCACCTAACTGTTTTAGGACCTTACGTTTAGTAGAGGAATATACAGTCAGGTGTGAATTACTCAGGCAAATGTTGGCAAGTTACTTCGTTTGTGACACGCGGAACATTTTCTAGCGAACTGAAAAGCATGTCACCTGGTGATTTCACCACCAAAGCATGCTACGACATAGGTGGCATGTCATGGAGAGCAGCTTGTGATCAGGTTTTCTATTTGTAGAAGGCAGTGCTGTGCCAAGCAACCACAACCACAACACACTTAAAGTCTGAATGGGAAAAGGAGCGGTACATCTGGGATCCTATTTCCCCTTCCAAGAAGATACAAGTCACTCTGGACGGCTACTCCCAATTCCGGAATCCTTTGCTTGCCTGCTTTTTTAAGGGGGTTTTTTGTTTGTTTTTTTGTTTCTTCTATGTCCTGTTTTACGTCAACAGCAGGGGATTGAGAGTGATGGGCTTGGGAGGCAAATTCTATTTCCTCTCTTCCCTGTTGTTTTTCTGCTACATTTTAGGTCTTCCTTGTGATTTATGTGCGTAAAGGATGACTTCTATGAATCACTCCTAAATGGTTAACTACGCGAGCGAACTGTTCATCATCTAGTTCTCCATGATAGCCTCTCCTTATGTTCACCAGGCTGCCTCACTCCTTTCTCAAATCCCACCACAACTTTCACATTTCCAAAAAGCACTCTCTGACAGCCTCAATGAAGACTTTTAACAGCCTTTATTCAACTTATCTGTCCCCTCCCCCTGGCTCACCTGTTCTCACTATCTGACAGTGCAGTCACAATGAAATAAAGTAAGGACAGCAATCACATGAGTTTTGTACTGTTTCTTCCTTCTTGATCTGTGCCTGGATTTATGCCTTCATGACAAATAAACATGTCATTATGTTTAAACATTACAACATATGTGAGAATGTAGAGAGTTATATAGTCATACCTTGGAGATATTGTGGGTTTGGTTCCAGAACACCACAATAAAGCAAATGTAAAAAAATAAAGCAAGTGAAATTAAATTTTTGGCTTCCTGGTGCATATAAAAGTTATACGTATACTATAATCTTTTAACTGTGCCTTATATCTTAAGAAAACAATGTACATACCTTAATTCAAAGATTCTTTGTTACTAAAAGGAGAGTTTTCAGCAAGTCATAATCTTTTTGCTGGCAGAGGGTCTTGCCTCAATGTTGATGGCTGCTGACTAATCAGGGTGGTGGTTGCTGGAAGGCTCGTGTGGCTGTGGCAGTTTCTCAGAATAAGACAACAATGGGGCTTACCCATGTTTATACATGGAGAGCTAGTTTATTCATTTTAATTGCTACCATTATATAACACAGTTCATCCATTTCCCACTGATGGACGTTTTATTTCTTTCCAACCTTCATGTCTAGGTACGTCTGGGTAACAAAAATACCATAGACTAGATGGCTTATAAACAACAGAAATTTATTTCTTACATTTCTGGAGCCTGAGAAGTTCAAGATCAAGTCACCAGCAAATTCAGTGTCTGGTAAGAGCCAGCTTCCTAGTTCATTGACCACGGTCTTCTTGCTATGTCCTCATGTGGCAGAAGGGGAGAGGGAGATCTCTGAGGTCTTTATGAGGACACCAGTCCCACTCATGAGCGCTCCACCCTCATTACCTAATCACTTCCCAAAAGCCCCACCTTCAAATACCATCACTTTGGGGGTTGGGGTTCCATCATATGAATTTAGAGGGGACACAAGCATTTGGTCTGCAACATTCTACCCTTGGCCCCCCAAAATCCATGTCCTTCTTGCACGTTATCGTCTCTAAACTCCAAAATCTCATCTAAATATCATCTAATTCAGGGGTTCCTGACTGGCTCACTCGGTAGAGTATGGGACTCTTGATCTCAGGGTCATGAGTTCAAGCCCCATGTGAGACATGGAGTGTACTTAAAAAATTTTTTAAATCATAATAAATAAATATAAACAAATATCATCTAAATCAGTGAGTGAGACTCGAGATTCATCCTGAGACAAATTCCTCTCTAGCTACTGGCCCACAAGACCAAATATACCATGTGTTTCCCAAACATGAACTGGTGGAACAGGCTCAGGACAGACTTTTCCATTCCAAAAGGGAGAAACAGGAAAGAAGAAAGAAAGGAGTGAGGTCCAGAGTAAGTCCAAAACCCAGACCTTGAGACTAAAAAATAATCTTATTTGGCTTGATGCTCTATTCATGGATGATAATATCCAGTGCTAGTATTCTTGAATAGTAATCTATTCATCTTGCATATTCTACTGGTTAGAAGCAAGTCACAGGTCCTACCCCATAATCAAGGGGAGGGGATTGCCCAAAAGTGTAAATGTTAGGAGGTAGGGATTATCATGGGCCATCTGTCATAGGCAGGCATAATAGTTAAGAATATTGGTTAGCCTTTCAATTAACAACACAAGAAACAATAGGTGTTGGTGAGGATGTTGAGAAAGGGGAACCCTCTCTTGCACCATTGGTGGGAATGCACATTGGTGCAGCCACTCTGGAGAGCAGTATGGAGGTTCTCCAAAAAACTAAAAATAAGGGTGCCTGGGTGGCTCAGTTGGTTAAGCATCTGACTTCAGCTCAGATCATGATCTCACAGTTCGTGAGTTCAAACCCCACTTTGGGCTCTGTGCTGACAGCTTAGAGCCTGGAACCTGCTCTGGATTCTGTGTCTTCTCTCTCTACCCTTTCCTTGCTTCCTCTCTGTTTTTCTCTCTCTCAAAAAGAAATAAACATTTTTTAAAAACCTAAAAATAGAATTATCCTACAATCCAACATTTCACTACTAGGTATTTACCCATAGGATACAAAAATACAGATTCAAAAGGGCATATACACCCCAATGTTTATAGCAGCACTATCAATAATAGCCAAACTATGGAAAGAACCCAGATGTCCGTCAATTGATGAATGGATAAAGAGGATGTGGTATATATGTAATGAAATACTACTCAGCCATCAACAAGAATGGAATCTTGCCATTTGCAATGACGTGGTTGGAGCTAGAATGTATTATGCTAAGCAAAATTGAGAAAGACAAGTACCATATGATTTCACTCATATGTAGAATTTAAGAAACAACACAAAACAACATATGGGAGCAGGAAAGAGGAGAGAGGAAAATAAACCACAAGAGACTCTTGACTAAAAACTGAGGGTTGATGGAGGGAAGTGGGTGGGAGATGGACTAGATGGGTGATGGGTATTAAAGAAGGCACTTGTGGGTGCCTGGGTGGGGCTCAGTCTTAAGGCTAAGCATCCAACCCATGATTTCGACTCTATCATGATCTCATGTTTTGTGAGATTGAGCCCCACGCTCAGTTCAGAGCCTGCTCGCTCACCCACTCTCTCTCTCCGCCCTTCCCTGCTCATGAGTGTGCTCTCTCTCTCAAAATAAATAAACTTTAAATAAATAAATAAATAAATAAATAAGACATTTGTTATGATGAGCATTCGGTGTTGTATGTAAGTGATGAATCACTGAATTCGACTTCTGAAACCAATATTGCACTGTATGTTAACTAATTAAAATTTAAATAAGAAGTAAAAATAAATAAAAGTAAAAAAGAATGTTGGTCAGCCTGTCACTATAAACCCAAATAATGGTGGGCTCAACTAGATTAGAAATCCATTTCTCTCTCACTTGGAATTCAGGATAGGTGTACAGTCTGGTATGGTAGTTCACAACCATCAGAGACCCAGACTCCTTCTAATTCATCTTCCATTCACAGCGTGTGGATCCTACCTCATCCCACAAGACAGCTGCTCTAGCACTGGCCACTATGCTGCATTGCAGCCACTCAAATCCATTCTACATACTGCGGCTAGAGTAATTGTGCTAACGTGCAAATCTAATCATGTCATCCCTATGCATAGAAACCAGTGGCACTTACAGCCTACAGCAGAGTTCCTCAAACTTTTTTTCAACTGTAAATCCCTGTACTCAGTACATATATATACATATATATACATATATATATATGCACATTACACACACACACACACACACACACACTCAAATGTGTATCTCCGACACATGTAAGTTTCATGAACCAAAACACACTCTTGCTATTACTCTGATATTTCCTATTCTATTTGTCTTTCATTGAATTCATGAACTACTAATGAATTTCGGAAAACACTGGCCTATGAGATACAATCCAGAGGATAGGGTAACCTGTTTGTGCTTGTGTTTGTTTTCTCTCTGCACTCCAAATTACTCCAAACTCCTCCAAATTACTCCAAACTCCTCCAAACTCCACCTTCTATCTGTAACCACTTTTCCCAACTGGCCCTCCTACCTTCCCATTCCCACCATGCTTTTCAAGAATCAGTTCAGGCATTCCTTCTGTAACCCATTCCCTGGCGCCCAGTCCCTTTCCGTGAGCCCCACAGAACCCTACACCTCCCTCATCACAGAACTTATGCCGATTCTTCTCATCTGTTCATATCTCTGCTTCCCTCCAAACCAGTTCCTTGAGAATGGAGACTATGACTAAGGTTACATATCCTCAGCCCTAGCATAGTGCCTGACATAAAGTCAAAACCTAATAAATGTTTCTTACGTGAGTGAGTAAATGAATGAATGTCACAGGGAAAGAAGTTCTCGACGACATTTACTGAAAATCTATTTGTAAGCGTTGTCCTAGACAGAATCATGAAAAAAATAGCAGAAGTTGACAGTGATAAATTTTTTAAAAAGGTATCAATGACCTGCGTTCATAATAAGGAGTATCTTTTATCTATAACTAAGTGCCTTCCAGTGTTTCACTAACAGTGGGATTGAATATTGTTAAGTGCGACAGAAAGAACCCATTTCTCGCATCTCTTCTCTTAACCCATTCCCTGTTTCATCTCTCGTGAGAGGAACCTCAGACATCCCTCATAGGTCTCTCCTAAACCGAGCCTGTTCTCCAACAGTGAGGCCCAGTGTTGAGCATAGGAATAGAGCAATCCATGTGATTTTTGATCAATTACCCCGCATGACTAATTCAGGGCCTTTCAAAACAGGCGCAGGGAGCCAAAATGAGGTAATATGACATGTTATGGACTTTGAGGGTGGTTAATGACACACACAGCAGCTGCTTCCACTACCATCACGAGCCAGAAAATTCAGGAGTTCAGCAGAAAGGGACTCGTAAATCCAAAATGGATTCAGTGTCTCACTTTCAGACACTTCTTTGACTCTGGGAAACCCAGTATTCTCAGGTCAGTTCTAGATTCCTGGCTGGTAAATTCATGAGTAAATCAGACCAAAAGAAAATGAAGACTATATTGAAAAGAAAACTATATTACACTCTGGGGTTAATTTAATATCCCAGGTGCCCCTGCATGTGACTCAGTTGGTTACGCATCCAACTTCCGCTCACAGTTCATGAGTTCATGAGTCCCACGTTGGGCTCTCTGCTGTCAGCTCAGAGCCCGCTTTGGATCCTCTGTTCCCCCTTTGTCTCTGTCTCTGTCTCTCCCCCAATCATGCTCATGCATGCGTTTTCTCTCTTTCTCTCTCACTTGCTCGCTCGCTTGCTCGCTCGCTCTCGCTCTCACCCTCTCTCTCAAAAATAAAATTAAGGGCCTAGGTTGCTCAGGTGGTTAAGCATCCAACTTCGGCTCAGGTCATGACCTCACAGTACATGTTTTCAAGCCCCACTTCGGGCTTTGTGCTCACTGCTCTGAGCCTGTAGCCTGCTTTGGACTCTGTATCTCCCTCTATCTCTACCCATTTCTTTCTCTCTCTCTCTCTCTCTCAAAAATGAATAAACATTAAAATTTTTTAATAAAAATAAAATAAAATCCAGGATGCAGGAAAACAGCATTAGAAATAAACTGACCTCTCTCAAACTATTGCTTTCCCCCTCTAGTTCATAATAATAACAACGACTTATATTGGTTCTGAGTTTATCATCTACAAGAAGCAATACTAGGGCACCTGGGTGGCACAGTCGGTTCAACATCCAACTCTTGAATTCAGTTCAGGTCATGATCCCAGGATTGTCAGACTGAGCCCCATGTCAGGCTCCTCACTGAGCATGGTTCCTGCCTAAGATTCTCTCTCTTTAGTGTTCTCTCTCTCTCTCACTCTTTGTCTCTCCCTCACTCTTACACACACTCTGTCTCTCAAATAAATAAACATTTAGGAGCACTCAGGTGGCTCAGTTGGTTAAGCGTCCAACTTCGACCCAGGTCATGATCTCACGGTTCATGGGTTCAAGCCCTCCATCAGGCTCTGTGCTGACACCTCAGAGCCTGAAGCCTGCTTCAGATTCTGTCTCCCTCTCTCTCTCTGCTCCTCCCTTGCTCATGTTCTGTCTCTCTCTGTCTTTCAAAATTAATAAATGTTTAAAAAAAATTTAATAAATAAACATTTAAAAAAACTCACTCAGAAGCATATAATCTACAAGTGGTCAATCCTATCATTTTTCCCACTGATAGTAAAGAAATAATCTTCTATTCAATTCCAGCGGCCTCGCAAGAAGTGCTGCATTTGTTTCATTTTAGGTTACCCAAATATGTATAATTTTCCTTATCAATGCAACATATTTCATGTCTATTAAAAGTATTTAGTTTCCAGTAAAATCATAGGTTTAGCTATTTGGCTTCAATTTCTTAAAGAAGGCATTACTGGAAGAAAATATCCAGCAAAAATAGTATATAACTGTAATTAGACTTTGACTTTGCATCTTCATAGGAGACAAAGAAATACTTCCTCAACCACTCACCTATGAACTCCCTTCTCTTACCAGAACTGGAGAAAACAAAATAAATAAAAGGATGTGATTTGGGGGGTATCCCTCTTTAGATCTGGGCACCACTAGCCAAGAACATTTCTCTTAAACGGATCCCACTGGAAATTATCTCGAGATGAATTACATGGTGTCATTTGATCAATTCTCTCCCTAGACTGGAAACAATTTGGTGGGAGTAAACTCCTGCTATAAGACCTGGAGATTTAAATAATGAAGCAGTTTATCTCTTATCTGAGAAAAGTATATAGCCCACAGCATAGCCTGGAAACAAATACCCAGCCTCTGGGACCCCACAAAGGCGGTAATTAGGCGGCATTTTATTGTGATGCAAGGGCTGTGCAGAAGATGGAGCTTGGCTACTCTCTGGGGCTTTGGGACCAAATTGGCTTCTTGGAGCGCCAACAGAAGAAAACTGGCAGCCTAAAAATATTTAAAGAGCTTAAGACCCCCAAGGGAGAATTTCCAACTATTGAAGTGAAAAAGACTGAACATTTGCTAAGTTCAAAAAGGAGATTTTTAATGAAAAACTCAGCAAAATGCACAGACTTTGGGTAAGGATGTTAAAAAAATAATAATTAAGGTCATACCAACATAGACAGAGTAATTGAATTGGAGACTTGTATTTTCTTTACAACAACATAAGAGAAAATATCTAAAAATAGGCTCTACAGATTATGAACTCTTCTTTCTTCCGAGTTCGTTAGGCTACAACACCTTCACTGTACAGAAGAAAGGTTCCATCTCACCATCTGTCAGGCCTAAATCTGAACACGGCCCTCAAGATCGTTTTCTCCAGGATTTAATTACAGGATTTAATTTAATTACAATTCTGTTACCTATTCCTCAACACAGCCTACATATCTCACATGCTCCTTATATGAATGATATGCAGTGTGTGTTATAGATAAGTAGGCTCTCAGGCACCAGGCCCAGCTGCCTGGCCTAAGCTGTCTGACCTTGGCAATGACTTCACCTCTTTGTGCCTTGGTTTCCTTGGCTGTATAATGGGGATAACAATAGTACCAGCCAGACACGCAGTGCCTTACACACAGCAAGAACTCAAAAACTACCTGCTGTTATTATCACTGTACTTCGCTTTTTCCTTCATGCCTGTAAAAATATTTAGCATATTTTAAAAATAAAAATGGGCTAACACAGGGTTGTTTTCTGATCTGTGGGTTTATTTATGTGGAAAGTCTCAACAAGCCATCGAGTTACACATTTAGGGTATTGTTTTTTTTATTGTAAGCAATTCTACATCCAAAAAGTATTCTACAGCATGGTCCCTGATCTCAACTACTTTATACTGCATTTGAGAGACAGAATATATGTTCGTGAAATAGTAACTACAGACCCAAAGCTTCATAGATTGTGTATAAAGTAGGCAGGTTAGGAGCACCTGGGTGGCTCAGTCAGTTAAGCATCTGACTTCAACTCAGGTCACGATCTCGTGGTTCATGAGTTCAAGCCCCGCATCGGGCCCTCTGCTGTCAGCGTAGAGCCCACTTCAGATTCCTCTGCCCCCTCTCTCTCTGCCCCTCCTCTGCTCACACTCTCTCTCAAAAATAAATTAATATTAGGGGGAAAAGAAAGGCAGCAGTTCAGACCATAAGAGCTACAAAACCCGAGGAAATCAAGTCTTCATTGTGTACGCAAAGTTGATAGAGAACGGAGAGCCTGAAATACAGGTGAGGAAAATGAAGGAACATTCCAGCAGGAAGGGGAGATGGGAAGGTAGGGGCAAGTAAACAGAACCATTCATCTGGAACAGGCTCATTGTGTTCGAACTTAGATGAGATAGATTGACAAACCCACTCCAGCAGCAGGCTCCATGGTCAAGGCTCCAAATGCCAGACCAAAGAATTTTATTTCCCTCTGAGAGTCCCTGAGGTTTTGTTAGTTGGGATGCAGCACAGATACAGATACATCCAAGACAGGTTCATGTGGGGAGAGACCAGGAGCAGGGAGAAAAGTTGGGTGGCTTTCAGTAAGAATCAAGGTAGGAGGCGATGAGGTCCTGGACCAAGGTGGGGACATTGAGAACAAAAAGTGACAAGCACGAGAGACGTGACAAAGAGTTGTCCCCTTTACTCCGTTCACATAGCCAAAATGCTTTCTGGACTAAGCCTTTGTTATCTGAACACAAGAGGCCAAATTCAGGAGGACCAGATGCCCTCCGGAGGTTTCCAAGCACATCTGGGCTCTGGTGCGCCTACCTCTCCCTTTCCTAGGCGCTACAGCACCGGGCCTCCGCGGCCGCCAGGAAGCTACGCTGATGTCCCGGCGGACTGTCTCATCCTAATTCCCATCTGCTCCCTGTTGCCTTTCTACCCAGGCAGTAACATAAAATCATATTCATTCCTTGCTTCCTCTGAAGGTTATATGGTATTCCCAATTGAATAGGGCTTTTTACATTTAACGATTTTTAAATTTGTTAACATTTATTTATTTTTGAGACACAAAGAGAGACAACATGAATGGGTGAGGGGTAGAGAGAGATGGAGAGAGACACAGAATCCGAAGCAGGCTCCAGGCTCTGAGCTGTCAGCACAGAGTCCAAAGTGGGGCTCGAACCCACGAGATCATGACCTGAGCCGAAGTCGGATGCTCAACCGACTGAGCCACCCAGGCGCCCTGTATTAGTGAATACTTTTAAATTAATAAGTCATTAGTAAATTAGAACATAGTTTAAAAGTTTAGAAAAGTATACTTTTTAAATGAATGCAGTTCCCTGTACCTAAATTATTCCTTGATAAGGTTGAAAAGAAAAAAAAAGCAGGTTTCCTGAACATATAAAACAGTGACAATTACAGATTGAAGGTCAAGTAAAAATATTTAACTGACCCGGTACTTTATTCCCAAGGTTTGTTTTTTTGTTTGTTCTGGGTTTTGTTTGTTTGTTTTGAGAGAGAAAGAGGGAGACAGCCAGAGAGAGGACTTCAAGCAGGCTCCGTGTTACAAGGGCAGAGCCCGTTTCAGGGCTCAAACTCACAAACTATGAGATCATGACCTGAGCCAAAATCAAGAGTTGGATGCTCAACCAACTGAGTCACCCAGGCACCCCTAGTCCCAAGGTATTCTCTATGGGTTTATTTTTTTAATAGTTTATTGTCAAATTGGGTTCCATAAAACACCCAGTGCTCATCCCCACAAGTGCCCTCCTCCATGCCCATCACCCCCCTTCCCCTCTCCCCCACCTCCGTCAGCCCTCGGTTTGATCTCAGCATTCAAGAGCCTCTCATGGTTTGCTCCCCTCCCTCTCCTCAACTATTTTCCCCTTCTTCTCCCCCACGGTCCTCTGTTAAGTTCCTCCTAATACACCTATACATGCAAACATCCAAGGTATTCTCTATGGGTTTAGAAGGTTGGATCATTTGTCATATGTAGGATAATATATCTCATATTGCATCATGGGATCATCTCTTATGCAAGATTAACAAAATGAAAAAGCAGAACATCCAATTTCTTATTTCTGTGAATATCAGGATGCGAAATTGCAATCATCTGCTTTTACTTAACACTTCATTGAAGTAGAAACAGTGGTGCCCTGGATAGTAGTTTAAAGAGATGATTAGTCTCCATAACCTCTTAAAATGTCTTTCAACTCAGCAAGTTACATGTGGCTTGGTGTTTTCTGTGTCGAATTTAGTGATGGAGATGGTGACACATAGAGCCGCACTCGGAGTGGTCTCCTGATGGGCAGCACCAGTGTCACCTGGGGGCGTGTGTTACCAACAACTAGAAATCCAGATACTCAGGCCCCATGGAATACCGTCTGACCCAGTGTGGGAGGGGCCCAGGAATCCAGCGATCATGTTTTATATCAGGAATGGAAAAACTGTGTGTGTGTAAGCCATGGTCCACACAGCAGGTGGGGGCAGAAACATAATGAAAAGCCACATGGCTAAAAATAGAATAAATGCACTTGCTTTACAAGCATATTTTATAGTTACCTCTTTAGACAGAATAACTTCTAATTATTTTTAAGGTTTAGAACTTACTATTTCCAGCCAACAGTCAACAACATTTACATACCTTTAGTACTATGTCATGGCAATCTCCAGGAGGAGAAGGAAGAGAGTGTGAGTGGGAAGACCTGATTTATATATTGACCCAAGCACTGAGAAACACACATCTCGCTCTTTTACTAATACTGCCGTCACTTGGGGGAGTGAGAGCATGCTTTAGATTAAAAATGGTTTAAACCGACTTCGCCATAAATTGACACTCTTAGCTACATCTTTAAAAGCACCCATCTTCCTAAACACTTCACTCCTAGAAGCTAATCATGGCACACACCGTCCACTCCCACCCAGTGCAGGAGTCACGCAGCCTCTGCTTTGATACCTGTGGTTGACAGGGGTGCTACCTTCCGTGCAGCCCATGTTCAACCCACCCTACAGCCACCTCACACAGCGTGCATTCCATTGATGTGGACTGTTCTGCCCCATGGCTGCTTTCTATGTCCGAGTTGAGTGACAGTGCTTAGGCCTTTTTTCCACCTGAAATTCCTGCCTGCCACTTGTCTAGCAGGCAAAACCCTACCCCTCATTGAGTCTCAGCTCAAATGCTTTGTCCTCTGGAAGTTCTTCCAGAATGCTCCAGGCAGACTGGGGATGTCGCACACACACTCCTTTGTACAAGATCCATTATAGCCATTATATCTTTTGTGGGTTTTTTTAGTGTTTATTTATTTAACAACGCAGGGCTCGAACTCACAAACTATGAGATCATGACCTGAGCTGGTATCAGACGCTTAACTGACTGAGCCACCCAGGTGCCTCTATTTATTTATTTTGAGAGAGAGGCAGTGCAAGCAGGGCAGAGGCAGAGAGAGAGAGGGAGAGAAATAATCCCAAGCAAACTCTGAGCTGTCAGCACAGAGTCCGATGCAGGGCTCAATCCCACGAACTGTGAGATCATGACCTGAGGCGAAATTATAAGTTGGATGCTTAACTGAATGAACCACCCAGGTGCCATTCTCATGGCTTATGTATATACTCGTAATTATGTATATACTCAATTTCTCTCTCCACCAGACTGCATCCTTTAAGGACAGGAATGATGTCTTACCTTTGCATGTTCAGCAGCTGGCTTATTTCCCCATAACAAAGTAGTGCTTAATGAATACATCATATGAGTGAATAAGTGAATGAATTATATCTAAACAAAGCTCCACAGAAGCATACTAATGGCAGCTATAACCACTGAGTAGCCACACCAAGGAGATAGAATTTGAGCTCGGTATTAAAAGACAAATCTGATTTTACTAGGAAGGAAAAAGGAGATAAGAATCATAAACAGAAGAAGGGCATGAACAAAGTCATGGGGGTGGGAAATATAGTAGCCTTCCTAGAAAGCAACTAATACTATATGTCCACTAACAGACAGACATTAAAGAGGGAAAACCTGGGGCTGACGCTTAGACCAGGAGAATGTGTAAAGAGTTTAGGCTTTACTCTGGGCATAATAAAAAACCACAAGGGGTGCCTGGGTGGCTCAGCAGGATAAGCGTCCAACTTGAGCTCAGGTCATGATCTTGAGGTATGTGAGCTCAAGCCCCAAATGGAGCTCGCTGCTGTCGGCACAGAGCCCCACTTTGGATCCTCTGTCTTCCTCTTTCTCTGCCCCTCTCCAGCTCACATTCTCCTTTTCTCTCAAAAATAAACATTAAAAAAAAAAAGAATCATGAAGGAACTTTAATATGTGATCAAATAGGTGACTTGCCTGAAGATCGGTTAGGAGGGAATTGCTGTCATCCAGGTGATTATAGATATAGCCTGATAAAGCACATCAACAATGGAACAAAGAAAACAAAGGAAATTTAAGGAATATTTTGGAAATAGGAGCAAGATGACTTGGCAACCAGCTGAATGTGGGGAGTGAGGAACCGTGCAGCTGAAGACTGACCCGAGCTCTCTGACCTGATGACTGAGTGCAGGCTCAGACACCACCACCCACGACTGCCATCTGGTCTTCACAAGCAGCCTAACAGCTCCCAGAGGGCGAGATTCTGGGTGTACTCCTTACCCTACATTTAGCTTACATTCAAAGGAACTGGACAAAGAGAGACTTTGTGTTTCTTATACTCACCAAACACATTAAAAAGGGGAAGTATTACAATACTTATAATGAATGTCTCTTTTTCAAAGACTCTCTGAGTTTTCCTTAAATTCTCAGCAAGTTTTTCAACCATGGATGGATTCACGACCCCTTCAACCATCTCGTTTCAATTTGTGCACCCCCAAACTGAGCCCTGCCACCCTAGAAATGGAAATCGCCTTGATGATTCTGTGTGTTGGGGGGTGACAGGCACGTCCTTGGTATTTTTACTTTTTCGGAAGGGAGTGCTATGACAGTTTCAGTCCACTGAAAATAAATCCAAAACAATAAAACAAACCAAATGTTTTTCTCCACTACAAGAAAAGAAAGCAAACCTACTACAGGTAAATTGAAATCCTCAAATAGACCCATAACACATCACTGAGACATTCTTGGGATAATGGCTTAGTTAGACTGGGGCCACAAATCTTTACATTTCTTCATTCGCCTGGCAGGACTAATGAGATTTTATGGCGGGCAAGCTGTTTATCCCTTGGGTGACATTGGCAAGAACAACTATATCTTTATTAGTTAAGACTTTTCTGCACAGCAGCTTTTTTCCCCACCAAAGACTGCCCCAGCCTAGACCACAACACACACACAGCATGTAAGAACCTCATTTCTTCATATAAACACTCCACTGTCCCCTTCTGTTGTTTGGCTCCCATCCTTCTTTCCTAACATCACCTTACTCCATAAAAGGAGCTGGCAGAAGAAATGGATAACTGGAAAAGAGAAGAAAAGGTTTCAAAGGGACCTGCAAAGAGATATAGGGCTGACAGCTCCACTTCTAGAATATTCAATGTGCCCAAAGGACTTTAGGAATAGAGCTGCAGACCCACTGTTATCCGCAGCACCGTAATTGCCGACAGGCAGACAGGGCTCTGCTCCTATCAGCGGTGGTGAGGAATAAGGACACAGTGACCTCCACTTCAGTCTAGGATAAGGATTTGACCCCTTCTGTATTTTTTTCAGCACTTAATTAGCATCCATATACACAGAAACATTCAAACTCACATATTTGACAATTGCCATCATAAATGCCTATAATGGCATATCCATCCTACCTTTGTAACTAGGAAAGTGCCCCCAGTCCTCAGACCAAAGGATATGGGAGAAATTGCCCAGCCAAAGTCAATACACAAGTTCTATTTTGGGGTTAGGCCGAACAAGCACAATCCACCCTGTTTCCCCTATTGAATACAGCTGGAAGAGATGGACACAATGCATGGAGTGGCTATGTGAGATCTTTTTAAAAAGCAAAGAGTAGCAGGTCAATTGGGGAAGAAAACATGAATTCAAGGAACCTGTAAATTGGCTGTGAATTTATCATGTTTTGGTGTTCCCTAGACAGGACTCAAGGCAGCCTGAAACCCAGAAGCAGACACTCGTGTGGACAGAGAAAGCTCTAGCAGAAGCCTACTAACCCAGGCTCAAGGTGTGAGAAAGAAGTCTTCTGGCAGTGACAGCAGCAGCATGTAAGGTCTACAGCATAGAAAATGCCAAGAAATGGGAACCTTCCTCTCCAGTTAAAGGAGGGGTGGTCCAAGGACCAGGTTCTTTTCTTCTCCGTGTGTGCCCACGACGTGGCCCGGGACATGGGGAGAATCACAGGAATTGCTCCAAGGAGTACGAAAAATATAACACCAGCATTTGGGATGGATGAACAAAAAGGAGAACTCACAGGAAACTGGAAAATTCCAGGGAGATCAGGGAAAGAAAGGAGGCTGGGAAAACAAACCCATAAAGTTCTCTGAAAATTTGGGGGTCTATGCTATGCACACTAGATTTAATCACAAACAGCATACAGAGAGTTTGAGAACTGAACTAACAGATATATCACCATCTGGATCCCAGACTGACCCTGAGATGGGGAGGTACTCAGGAGAAATCTAAATAGTACTGCAAAGACTTTGCAAATGGAGCTAATAGTGGAACCACAACCCACAGAAATCTGGTCAGAACTTGCAGCCTAAGCCCACCTGTGTCAGCTGTCTGCTTAAAAAAAAAATTCAACATTCTCTGCAGGATTTAAATAAGATCCAGTATCTCATAACATAATACTCAAAATGTCCATGATATGCAATGTTAAATTTATTTAAGTTTGTATTTTAAATTTATATTACCATTTGTAGATTCCGTTTGAAACCATTTTAAATGTAGTAATACTTTTTTTTTTTAATGTTTTTTATTTATTTCTAGGAGAGAGAGAGAGAGAGACAGCGTGAGCAGGGGAGGGTCAGAGAGAGAGGGAGTCACAGACTGAAACAGGCTCCAGGCTCTGAGCCGGCAGTCAGCACAGAGCCCGACGCGGGGCTCGAACCCACGAACCGCGAGATCATGACCTAAGCAAGAGTCGGACGCTTAACCGACTAAGCCACCCAGGCGCCCCTAGTAATACTTATTTTAAAGCCACTGTTGAATAGAGGCGCCTGGATGGTTCAGTCAGTAGAGTGCGTGACTCTTGTTCTCAGGGTTGTAAGTTCGAACCCCATGTTGGGTGTAAAGATTACTTAAAAATAAAATCTTTAAGAAGAAAAAAGCTTCTATTGAATATGTGAACGTTAATACTAAAAAAAGTCTATGAAATGATCCAAAAATACGTGGCATATAAACCAGGAAAATCTCAACTCACATGGGAAAATACAATCAATGATCTCAACACCAAGATAACATAGGTGCGAAAGTTATCTGACAAAGATTTTAAAGCAACTATTATAAAGAATGGTCCAAGGAAAAATAAACACTCTAGAAAGGATCTTCAAAAAACAACAACAACAAAAAACAAACCAAAAACAAAACAAAACAAACAAGAAAACAAAAAAACCCTCAAACAGATATTATAGAACTGAAAATACAATAATAAAAATTTAACACTCACTCAGTGGGCTCAAAACAGAATGGACATAACAAAGGAAAGAGCCAGCCAATAGAAATGAAGACAGATCAATAGAAATTATCCTATCTTAACAAGAGAGAATAGAGACTGGAAAAGAAAGAATACTGGGGTGCATGGATGGGTCAGTCGGTTAAGTGTTCGACTTCAGTTCAGGTCATAATCTCACAGTTTGTGAGTTCTGGCCCCACATAAGGCTCTGTGCTGATAAGTTGGAGCCTGGAGCCTGCTTCAGATTCTGTGTGTCCGTCTCTCTCTGTCCCTCCCCCACTCATGCTCTTTCTTTTTCAAAAAAATAAACATCAAAAATAAATAAATAAATAAATAAATAAATAAATAAATAAAAGCATTCTCAGGTGAATGAAAAATTAAGAGGACTTTTTGACAGCAGACATGCCCTAGAAGAATCACTAAAGAAAGATCTTCAGACAGGGCACCTGGCTGGCTCAGTTAGTAAAGGGTGCAACACTTGATCTTGGGGTTGTGAATTTGAGTTCCATGTTGGGTGTAGACATGAGAGGAAGAGAGAAAGAGAGAGAGAGAGAGAGAAAGAAAGAAAGAAAGAAAGAAAGAAAGAAAGAAAGAAAGAAAGAAAGAGGGAAAGAAAGAAAGAAAGAAAGAGGGAAAGAAAGAAAGAAAGAAAGAGGGAAAGAAAGAAAGAAAAGAAGGAAGGAGGGAGGGAGGGAAAGAAGAAAGGAGGGAGGGAAGGAAGGAAGGAAGAGAGATCCAGGAGGAGGGAGAGAGAGAGAAAAAAAGGAGGAGGAGGAAGGAAGAAAGATCTTCAGACAAAATTACCCTGCATGAAAGAAGCCAGACTCAAAGGTTATGTACTATAACAATTTCATTTATATGATACTCCCAGAAAAATAGAACTGTGGTTCTGGAGAATGGATCAGTAGTTGTTAGAAGTCGGGGGTGGGATGAGGGTGTGCATAAAGTGGGGTAGCATGAGAGAATTCTGGATTGATAAAGATGTGTGTTTGCTGATTGTGATGGTGGTTACACCAATCTCTGCATATAGTAAAATGCATAGAACACTACAGCCATATACACAGAGTCAGTATTGCTACATACTCCTTTTTCTTGAGTGGACAAATAGAGAGGTTGTTCCCTAGGAAATTTCAAGTCTTTGAGTAACATTGAAGCTTCACCATCTCCCTTGGATGCGCGCTTGTGAGGGTAATCACTGGCGTCATGGCCATGATCAGTATCAGGCTGTTTCTGCTGCCCTTGAGTGCAACTAATACCTGAATTTACCTCGCCACCTGCCACACTGCCAGCTCAAACACAGCATATGTTACATGCTTGAGCTGAACAATGAGTAAGAAGTGAGGAGTCATTTTGTGAGACAGCCTTCTTGGTTTCCAAAAACTGTAAAGCTGACCTCCCTTCAGCCCTCCTCACAAACTAGAAAAAAATCTATTGGACTCATCATTGGAGCACCAGCTTCTGAGTTTGCTTCCGAGCTGCTGCACCCACAACGGTGCAGCAAATCCCCAGCAGGTCCTGAGCCTCTGTACCATCCTACCACTTTGCACACATGTAGACTATTTCTGTCACAACAGATAACCTTTTGGTCAAAGCAATGATTCTTCTTTGGTGTCAGGTGGTTGGTATTGTTATTTTTGCCTTTGGCAGACCCACAGAAGGAAAAGGGAATCCGCACTTCTGCAGGGGAAGGAATCAGATAAAAACAAGACCTTTAGCACCAACTCCAACACTGCAATTTTGCATTGTTTAAAAGTTGTATGTATGTGGCTCTCTCCTCCCCCTGCAACCCCCCCTACGTAAGACAGGAAGTGTGCTTTACTAAGTTTGTCTTCAGAGAGCTGCACAATGACAGACACATAGAGGTGTTCCTCTAACTGGAGGTCGTAAACTAGGGAATGGATGCATCCATGACTGAATATATGAACTCTGTGACTGATACAGGCAATGGGCTGCAAATACATCAAATGGCCATGCTCCACCCCGTTCAACTGTGTCCCTTGCCATTGAAGGCAATGGGCTGTGGTGATCCAATGGCCTGGGACAGACAAAGGTGCCAACTGAAGGACCCAAGCTGGCAATGGGAAGACAGGAAAGTTGGGCCACAGCTTCCTGTCCAGGATTGGCATGAACAGTCCATCTCTATGTCAAGCAGAAGGGAGGAAATAAGGAACAGAGAATAGCACAGTGAAGTGCTCTACTTTCAACATGCAAACCAAAACATCCCCTAAAGCATTTTCTGTTCCTGGTGTTCCTTCAAAAAGCAACTAGTCTTCAGGGGTGCCTGGGTGGCTCAGTCAGGTTAAGTGTCTAACTCTTGATTTCTCACAGTTTCATGTGTTCGAGCCCTGTATTGGGCTTAATGGTGACAGTGCTGCAGGAGCCTGCTTGGGATTCTCTCTCTCCCTCTCTCTCTGTCCCTCCCCTATCTCATGCCATCTCTGTCTCTCTCAAAATAAATAAACAAATTTTTAAAAAACTTGGTGAAAAGACACACGTATGTTTTGGAGATCTATATATATGTATATATATATTTTTTAAAGTGACCCATCTTCAAATATGTTTAAGAAACACTCTACACTGTGTCTCCTTAAAGATTTACAATGTGTATTTGCTTGATTAACATCTCTGAAAAGACCCATAGTAAAGAAATACGCTTTACTTTTTGAAGGATTTAATTGAGGTATAATTAATATATTCACAGGCTGTTAAGTGTTCAGTTCAATGAGTTTTGAGAATTGAATACTTAAATCTACCACCAGTCAAAGCAAGATATAAAGGATTTCCATCACCCCAGAAAATTTCCCAATTCTATAAATCCCTGTCCCTGTTCAGCAACAGCCAGTATCTAATTTCTCATCACTATAGTCTGTATACTTCTTAGACATCAAAAAAAAAAAAAAAAAAACATGTTGCATAGATTTTGGGGGGTGGGATCTGACTTCTTTTGCTCAGTATAAGATTTTTGAGTTTCATCAATGCTGTTGTGTATATATCAGTAGTTCATTCATTCCATTGTCTGTGTGTGTGTGTATATATATACACACACATACATATGTGTGTGTGTACATCTCATGATTTGTTTATCCATTCTCCTTTCAATGGGCATTTGGGTTGTTTCCAAGTTTTAATCATCATGAATAGGGCAGGTATGAACATTCTCATGCAAGTCCTTTTGTGGACATATGTTTTCATTTTTCTTGGGTAAATGCGTAAGAGAGGAATTGTCAGGCCAGAGGGCAGACATATTTAACTTTATGAAAACTGCCAAACAGTTCTCCAAAGTGGTTGCACCTGTTTGACTTTTTTAACTTAGCATTTCCTGTATTCATTTGACTACAGACACCCACCCCCTAGCATCTGTAAAATGAGCAGGTAGGGTTAGATAGCTTTTCAGATTCCTCCTAGCTTTATGCGATGAGAAAATAGCCATAACTTTCAGAAGTGGAATCATTTTGTCTTCTTTGTATATATCTTGTAGGCAAAAGCCAATGAGGTGAAACCCAAGATGAGGAAAATTTAAAAGCCTGGGAGTCGAAAGAGAGAAGACAGCACTGAGTCCAGTGAGGCGGGGAAGAGGTGTTGGCAGGCAGTTATCTGCAAAGAGGCATGAAAAAGAGATTTTTAAGCCAGAGGGAATTTGTGATACCAAGGTTAGAAACAATTAAAGCAGAGGCAATGGTGTACAGAGACCTCCACAGTGTCTAAGAAGACTCTCTGGTCCAAGGACATCACTAATGACAAGACACTAAGAAAACTGCAGGGGCGCCTGGGTGGCTTAGTCGGTTGGGTGTCCGACTTTCGCTTAGGTCATGATCTCGCGGTTCGTGGGTTCAAGCCCCGCGTCGGGCTCTGTGCTGACTGCCGGCTCAGAGCCTGGAGCCTGTTTCAATCTGTGACCCCCTCTCTCTCTGACCCTCCTCTGCTCATGCTGTCTCTCTCTCTCTCTCTCTCTCCTAGAAATAAATAAAACATTTAAAAAGAAAAAAAAAAGAAAACTGCAGGACGCCTGGGTGGCTCAGTTCAGCGTCCAATTCTTGATCTCGCTTCAGGTCATGATTTCATGGTTACCGAGTTCAGGCCCCACATAGGATGCTCAGAACAGGATTCTTTCACTCCCTCTCTCTGCCCCTCCCCCACTTGCCTGTGCTCGCTCGCGCTCTCTCTCTCTCTGTCTCAAAATAAATAAACATTTTTTAAAAAAAGGAACCCATCAACATTACTTTTATTTTTTATTTTTTATTTTTTACGAACAGTTTACTGTCAAATTTGTTTCCACATAACACCCAGTACTCATCCCCACAAGTGGCCCCCTCCATGCCCATCTCCCCTTGCCCCTCACATCCATCAGTCCTCAGTTTTTGTCAGCATTCAAGAGTCTCTCATGGTTTGCCTCTCTCCCTTTCCCCCACCATTTCCCCCCTTCTTCTCCCCCTTGTTCCTCCGTCAAGTTCCTCCTAATCCTCCTATACGTGCAAACATATGGTATTTGTCCTTCTCTGCCTGACTTATTTCGCTCAGCATAACACCCTCAAGGTC
>NW_027532842.1:843368-868566 GCF_008692635.1 Crocuta crocuta | reverse complement strand
GAATAATAGAGAATATAAAATACATAAAAGGGTCAAAAAGGAGAAAAGAAAAGGAAAAAAGAAGAAAACCAATGGACAAAGAACGGTTTAAAGCAAGCTACAGTTAAATAGCCATGTGTATGCAGTGCTGGTTGAAGAGCATAGAGAAAGAGAGAGAAGACAGGGCGGGGATGATGCAAAATTGGAAATAGAATGAACAGGCAGAAGGCATAGGAACCTTTTTCAAAGAGCTAAAGGGAGAATATGGTTGGACAGGTGAGAGAAGGATGCTGATATTATCCAGGGAAACTATATAGTCTAATTACTCCTGAGAGAAAGAGATGAAAATGTCGGTAGGTGTANGGGGGCTTGCCTGCCGGGTGTTCTGAACCCGAGCCCGCTGGAGTGAGGAAAACCGGGTCCCTCTATGGCTCGTCACCCGAAACACGAACTCACAGGCAAATTTCCCCGTTTTTAGCTCTCTGCCTTCCCTCTCGAGTTCCAGCCAGCCAGGAGCGCGGACGCCCAGTGTCCCCGCGCGGCTCTTTCTGGGGCCCAAGCCTCCGGGGGGACAATGGCAGCAGGCGCGCCGCTACTCTGAAGTCCAGCCGCCAGGAGCAGCACAAAGAAGCAGTCTGTGCGCTCAGCCGCTCCAAGACCAGTTGGCGCGAGGGGACCTGGTTTGCAGGTATTTGGCAAGTACGGTCTTTCTATGCCCTGAGCGGCGGTTTTTCTGTTTCGGACTCTCTCTTTTTCCCCTCTCACTGCCCGTAGAGGGGGATCGCCTCCGACCCTGGAGTCTCTGATTCCAGCCCGTTTTTATCTCCCCCAGTTCGCACTCACGTTAGAAGGCTTTCTCAGTGGATTCTGCGTCCTTTTTCTCCCAATCTCTCAGGTTTTGTAAGGTTTCCAATGGCTTCAGATCTCTTCCGTGTGATGTATGGGCGCGAGTGCAAGTACGGAGCTCCTTACTTCTCCGCCATCTTGCCCCTCCCCTGACATTTGCCTTCTATAAGATAGGTTTGCTGTTACCAAGATAAGTGTTTGGGAACAAGCAGCGTGAAGCAATGTACTCCCTGGAGGAAAAATGGAAACCCTCGTGGCCAGTTTACATGTTTTCTTAGTCTATAACAGAGTCTTAAGTTTCTTTAGAAATGTAACCATATCATCTTGCCAGGCAAAGGAGATAAGTGTTTGAAAAAATGAGCGTCCACGCAACCCAATGGAAGAATCTCAGGTTCAAGCAGGAGACAGGCAGAGTGTAGGTAGTATCTGGATATTGCTCGACACTTTACAGACTGTTCTCAATGGATTTTCCTTCTTTGCTGAGCTTCAAAGCTTCCAAGATCTTGGCAGCTGGGAAGTGAAAGGCAGAGGGAGGGAGCGCGAGGCAGGAGCGGCGCCTGGGCGTGTGTCCACTGGGGTGGCCACCTGAGGGACCTGGGAACAGGAGGACAAAAAGTCCCCCGTCAACATTACTTTTAAAAGCAGGGGGAGTTTCATAGACAATTTGAGGGTAAAAGTAAAAAATAAGGTACAGTATCATTTTCCTCATTCTAACTCCACTTATGAAGAATTTAAGCTTATAAGGATATATTACTATAGGGGCACCTGGGTGGCTCAGTCAGTTAAGCGTCCGACTTTGGCTCAGGTAATGATCTCACGGTTCGTGGGTTCGAGCCCCGAGTCAGGCTCTGTGCTGACAGCCAGCTCAGAGCCTGGAGCCTGTTTCAGATTCTGTGTCTCCCTCTCTCTGACCCTCCCCTGCTCACTCTCTCTCTCTCTCAGAAATAAATAAAACATTAAAAAATTTTTTTAATTTAAAAATCATATATTACTGTAGGGCTACAACTCTCCATAGATTTTTCAAATTTCTACACATCTTGTGCAGAAAAACTAACCACCCTTTATTCTGGACTTTCTTTTGAAGGACTTTTATGTAATGATCAGCCTTGAGGAAAAGAGGCAGTGTCTCCTTCTGGAGCAAAACGCAAGTTTGCTTATATCCTTGGAAGATAGAGATAATGTCTACCTCTGAAGCAAAGGGCACATATGCTTACTGTCATTTATGAAAGATTTGGGCTTCCCAGACTCAGGATTCCTCTCCTGAAATGCAACCCACTGCATATGCAGGTATAATCCTGCCTTCTTTGCTTTGCTCTCTGGAAACTGAGGTTTGGGGAATCAGTATTTTAAAAAAATGTAGATAGTCTATCTACTGACATGGCTGTGAATAATAATAAACTGTCTTTCTCAGACCCAGCAGACTCCTCTCTTCACCAGTGGATACTGGTGAAACTGCACCAGGCTAACTTTTAAGTGTGATACAGGGTAAAATCTTGGTCCCTTCAAAATTCTTGACAGTTACATGTGAACTTCTTGAATAGCAGTATCGCAAATTCTTCCTCCACACTTTTCCAAAGTCTAATTTGTAAACAAAGGGAATTGATTCTAAAATCAGGAGATTTTTAAAGAGAGAAGTTCAAAAAATTAAGAATTTCTTAATATGCTGTTAATTTCCAAACTTAGGGGCTCTGGGGCAAGTATTTCGCCAGGCTTTTTAGAAAATTATTTTGCTGGAGCCAGCTGAGGGGATAAACTCTTCGTCCTAGGAACCCACACACTAACACTTCTTTCTTAGATTCTGTATCACAAAGGAGAGAATCAGACTCAGCCCGGGTTCCAGAATCACTAGCATTGTCCAAGGGCAAGGATCTCTCCTGCTTCTTCAGTTTCAAAGGGGGACCGACTCACTGCTCCCATGAAGAAAGCCCTGAGAAGTGCACATTTCCTCTGTGGTTTCTGAAAGGGAGAGGACAATTGTCCCTCCACACTGCAAACAGTTGAAGAACACTTAAAAAGAAAGCAGAGGCTCGGTGGCAGGTGCCCTTATTCCCAACTTGCCAGGTTTACACCTGTTGTCCCCCATTTGGAGAGCAAATTGGTTGTCCCAGTCAAAGAATTCAGGAAGACTCTTCACCTCTTTAATTCCAACTCTCACTGCACACATGTCACCTCCTCCTACATTACAGACTCACTGAACTCATCTTTGGAAATGATTTAAGTCATCTGAATACTCTCCACAACCACTACCATTGTCCTGTGAATTTCATCCACCTCTAAAATCATGACCTTCCCATATACCTTGCTCTGAAGGACGAGCCTTTTGCCCATCCTGGGGAACAGACCCCGTCTCTACTGTGAACTCAGTGACGGTCTTCTTCACAGCATCCATTCCTATCTTCAACCATTGGACCAGATGATTTCATGGCATTCTTTCCACATCTAATATCTCTCATTTATTGTTTCCTGCTCATTTATTCACTCCCCTTAAAATAGACACATACTGGGGAGCCTGGGTGGCTTAGTCGGTTAAGCGTCCGACTTTCACTTAGGTCATGATCTCGCGGTTCATGGGTTCAAGCCCCGCGTCGGGCTCTGTGCTGACTGCCAGCTCAGAGCCTGGAGCCTGTTTCAGTCTGTGACTCCCTCTCTCTCTGACCCTCCCCTGCTCACGCTCTCTCTCTCTCTCTCCTAGAAATAAATAAAACATTAAAAAAAATTTTTTTAAATAGACACATACCACCCAGAATTGACATTGACCCTACATGTTCCTCTCCTTCTAATACAACCTCCTAAAGTGTCCAGGACAAGACAATTTGCTTCTTGCTAATTCCCAAGGTATATTTTATCTCTGTATGCCGTAGAAGCAGTGTTCTTAATAAGGTCCCTAAAGACCCACTCATTTAAAATCTGATGAGTATTTCCCCTCCCTCTTCCTCATTGCCCTTTAATCTCAGGACATGTGTGTGTGTGTGTGTGTGTGTGTGTGCACTCATGCATTTGCCTGCAATTTATTGGTCCTTAACCTTGTTATGCCTAGTAAACTATTAAAAAGAACTATGCTTAATATACTATAGAATATGCATTCTATTCTACATAGTACATTGGTCTGCTCAGGCTACCGTATCAAAACACACACACACACACACACACACACACACACACGGAGTCTTACACAATAGAAATTAATTTTCTTACAGTCTGGAGGCCAAGAAGTCCAAGATCAAGGTGCCAGAGGGTTGGGTCTGGTGAAAGCTCACCTCTTGGCTTGTAGATGGCTGCCTACCCACTGTGTTCTCACATGGACTTTCCTCTGTGCAGGGGAAGGGGAAAGGAGTGGGGATTGCTAGTATTTCTCCCACTTTTTATAAGGACACCTATCCTATTGAATTAGAGCTCCATCTCTATGATCTCTTTTAACCTTAATTACCTCCTAGGCCCCATCTCCACATATAGTCATGTTTGGGTTCAGGACTTCAAAACATGAATTTGGCGAGACACAGTTTGGTCCCTAACTATAGGATGCAAAGCATACATGAAACAATTACAGAGTGGCAAGGGAAAAAATACAGGTCAAAGCTGAAGGCAGAATGCTAGCTATTATCTGTAGAAACAAGGAGCACTTTGCAAATACACAGGTTATTTTATTCATATTTTAAATAAGCTCTTCTAGCTAACATGCTGATATCTTGTCTACTCACCCTCAGTGGCCATCGTTAAATACAATGATTTTAACTGTACAAGCACAGCTAGATTTTACAAAAAGGGCAGACTCGGTCAATATTTCTATACAGTGCCACCTGCATAGGCAGGGAAAATGTGACTTTGACATTCAATACAAAGAGGCACATAGTTCATGAATGGCTCTGATTCCCTCTCTCTGACATTGATTAGAGATCTTTGCTTAAGATCCAGTCATTCTGACACAACTGGGAAAATCGGTTGTGTCTTAGATAATGTTGAAGAATTACTGTTAATTTTGTTGGATGTGATAATGATATTGTGGCTATGAAAGAAAATGGAGAAACATATAGAACTATTTAAGGGTAAAAAAAAGAAGGAGGAGGAGAGAAAAAGGAAAATGTGAAATAAGTATAGCAGAACGTTCATAACTTGAACTAGAGGAATGGTACTTGAGCTTTGTTATATGTTGTGGCTACTATTGTGGAAGTTTGAAAATCTTCATTAAGTGTTTTTAAAGCTTATATTGGTGAATACTTATGAAATGCCTAAAATGAGAGTCAGCTGGCTGCCTGCCACTAGTGGTAGATCTGACTTTTACGATACCTGAAACATATACAATTTGGGGACCCCTTTTTAAGAAAAACCATGAATACAAAATTCTCTTGGAAGAGGCCTGTGTAGTGAGAGGTCCTGGTGCTTGAACTTCAGCAGATCCATGGTAAACCCTTCTCTGCCTGTCATGGGTTACATTTGGCTTGGCTGGTGATTTCCCCCTCTAGTTTTTCCCCTCTTTTGATTATGAACATTTTAAATATAAGCAAAAGACATAGATTAGACAAGGATCTTCTCTGTACCTACCCTACTTCCAGTCTTTGGTGAGTCTTAAGCTCTACCCAATCCACTCCCCTCCACACACACCGTGTTATCCCAAAGCAAACATCTAGTATCATGTTTCTCTAAAATATTTCAATATGCATCTCTAAAAGATAAAGACCTTTTCTTTTTAAAAAAAAAAAAAGTTTATTTATTTTTGAGAGAGAGAGAAAACGTAGGGGAGGGGCAGAGAAAGAGGGAGACAGAGAATCTGAAGCAGGCTCAGAGTTGTCAGCACAGAGCCTGATGCGGGGCTCAAACTCATGAACCGTGAGATCACGACCCAAGCTGAAGTTGGTTGCTTAACCAACTGAGCCACCCAGGTGCCCCATAAATATAAAGACCCTTCAAAAAAAGAACCACAATATAATTATCATACCTAAAATAACAATTCCCTAATCAAGTCAAATTTCTCTAATTGTCTGAAATATTGTTTTGTAGTTTGTTTGAATAAGAAACAAAATAAAGCATTTATTTCAGTTGGTAATTATAGTCTCTAAGTCTCTTTTAATGTATAGGTTTGCCCTCCGCATTGTTGCTTTTCCTTGCAATGGATTTGTTGAAGAAATTGGGTCATTGTGTCCCATAGCGTTTCCCACAGTCTGGATCTTGCTAGTCACATTCCTGTGGTATCATTTAACATATTCCCATATCTCCTTCCTTCCTGTAAATTGGTACTTAGAGCCAGAAGCTTGGTCACAGTCAGTGTTTGCTTTTTTGACAATAATTCTTCATAGGTGTGTACTTGTATCAGAAGGCATAAGGTAAACTGAGAATGTGTGTGTATGTGTATGTGTGTAAAGGTGAGTGATAGCGGTCATTGCCTGATTGTTACTAAGATCTTTCATTTCCCAATGTTTGCTTGGCTGTCATTTAAATGCGAGCGACTCTATGCAGGCATTGCATACAAGTTGCGAGGTGCTGCCTTACCGTTACCCCAGGCCCACTCCACAGTTGCCCTGGCAGACTCCCAAAGGCACTGAACCATTAGAAGAATGAGGCCTGGAAACATTCTAGACAAAAGATAAATACAGTGCAAGCCTTGCCCTAAAGGAGTTCATAATGTGGGTGTTGTAAACACATGAAAACAATAGAAGAGGTGTCATAAGGTGGTACAGACGACTTGTGCAGGGGGTCCCCCTCCGAGTGCAGAGGGGAAGGGGACCCTCAGTGGGGACAATCAGGGAAGGACTTTAACCCGAACACAGATCTTCTCTGGCTGAAGGAGAATATTGTATGATGACTGCCCCCATAGTCCGGCTTACGAGTTGCCATCCACCAGTCCACCTGGGCTTCTTGTCACAAACTGTCCTGCTCGTTTTCTGCTGTGTGTGTTGGGCCAAAGTTTTCATAGCCAGCTGTCTGGCTCCCTCTTGGTCCCATGCCACCTGGTCGTATGACCACAAGTTACAACATATTTTCCAACCATGAAAATGAGGGAAGAGATCGGCCATTATCTGCTGTGGAAAGTGTAAAAAGAAAACTGTTGCAAGCTTGCTCTGTACCAGGCACAGAGCTGGGCACGCTCCTGTGCGTTATCTCTTTCATACCCCTCACAGCACTGAGTACCTAGGTTCTCACTCAGTATCCTCATTTGCCTTCTTTCCCTCAGACAGAATCCCGGTTTTGAGCACGGTGGAAAAGCGCCCGCTAACACCTGCCTACTCGGACTCCCTCACAGATAAGAGGGACCATGCAGGATGATGTTCACCAATGGGTTCTAGCTGGAAGCTGGTTAGGGCTCCCTGGGAAAGCTTTTAGGGCTTCTCTTTCTTCTTTTCTGCTTTCACCTTCCTGTCCAGAGTGAAAAGTTCAGCAGGAGGTAGAGCAGCCATCTTGGGACCACAAGGAGACCAACGTGAAGATAAAATCCTCACGCTGAGGACCGCACGTGAAGAACAAAGAAGCAACGCTCCTGACATCACTAACTCTCCCCAAAATGCCTGCTTCAAGAATCCCCAAGTGTGAAAAAAGAAAGCCTTATGTGGTTAGACCACCATAATCAGCTGTTACATATAGCCCAAATATAATCTATCTGATCGTTGTTATTATTAGGGTAATTCTACTTATGTATTAAGACACTGAAGCTCAGGTTGGTTAAGAAGCTCAGGGGCGCCTGGGTGGCTCAGTTGGTTAAGCATCCAGCTTCAGCTCAGGTCATGATCTCATGGTTTATGAGTTCAAGCTCCACATCGGGCTCTGCACTGACACCACAGAGCCTGCTTGGGATTCTCCATCTCCCTCTCTCTGTGCTTCCCCCCAAAACATAAATAAATAAACTTTTTAAATTTCTTTAAAAATAAAAAAGCTCAGATGAGTTTACATAGCCATAATATTCAACACATATGCCCTTCTCCTGCTCACTAATTACAAAATACATGAATCTTTTACTGTTCCAGGATATCTCTCATCAGGCAAAACAGAGGCTTCTCCTCAGCATTCAAAAGGCAGGTGGGATGAACGTTTTTCCCTTCTGCCGGGGTCTGTCTGTCTTCTCTCCACTACCTCGTCGTTCAGTAACACATCGTCATGTTCTCCGACCAGTCAGAGCTCAGACTGCTGGCAATGAAGACGTTGTCCCTTCCTTTCCAAGGTGGAGATCCTTTCTCCTCTACTTTCTACCACATTGCTCACTTCCTACATTGGAGAGTATCCTTCCCGTTAAAATAGAGCTATCTTGCCCAAGGTTCCCCATGGGGTGTTACACAAAATCCTAGTCTCAAAGGAAGTTATTGGATTTAATTAAGACTAAGATGCACATTCACATTTTAATGTCTCCGAAATTGAGATATTTGTTACAATCAATGTATCTTATCATCATCCTTGACTATTTCTCTCTTACTTTAATATCGCTGAGATCATAACATGGCTTAAAGGTACTGGCATTGTAGTTTTATTGGAACCAGTGCTTGAAAATAAAAGAGTTCAATGGTCAAATCAGTTTAGAAAATTTACGAATCAAATAAAATTAAACAGACGTTTTTAATGCAGAGCCTTTAACATGCTAAAGTACATCTTAAGAGATCTGCTAAAATGTTTTAACCGTGGGATTCTCTTTTGTTGTATGACATTTTGTAGTACTAGTGTCATATGTAACGTAAATCTGGAAACACTGCATTAGATCATTATATTCTGGATTAGCTCATCTGATTTGCCAACCGTCCTCCACAAGAGACTTTTGAGAAAGTTGGTCAGAACATACGTAAGCTAAAACTGGCAACTCCGAAGCTTGGCCCTTGGACAAGAGGGTCAAAGACCTCCTAGAAGCACCGTTCACGAGTAAGTCGCTGGAAACCAGAGCGGATCCCTTCAGTAGGAATGTGGAAGGTGCAGTGATGCCGAATTTCACTCCCTGACTCTTTCAGTTGTCAGCCCAGCCTGTTTGCCTTCATCCAATCCAAAAAGACAGGAGTCAGGCAAGAGTAACCCCTCCTGGTGGCTCCATCTGATCCCCAGAACCTTAGGACAACATCACTGGTCTCAGAGATACAAACAATCCTGATATGACTCCTGTAATGCTGGAAAGGTGAGACTCCAAACTCTAGACAGTTCTTAGTACTTTTTACATTCCCAGGTAATTTCAATATGCAGACAAAATTGGCTTTTAATGAACTGCCTTGAGTAAGTAGCATCTAAGCTGTGACAGCTAGTGAACGATGTATTTAGCTGTTGCGATCATCTAAGCCCTAGGCGATAAAGGCTAAAAGGGTGGTGGAGATAGAAAATGGGAGATGAGGCAAGAACTGTTTAAGAGCAAGAATCTCCAGGGAGGGGCTTAACATAAGTCAGATTTTGAGAAGGTTGAAAGAATGTGGTGCCACTGAGAAACACAGGGCAATGAATGACAAGAGGGCTGGGGGTCTTGGGCCCCCAAGGGATGGTGATTGTTGAGTTGACACGCTGAACTATACTTTTTGGCATGACGTCCAAGTGGAAATGTCCAGGAAGCAGATGGAGAGGGGAACAGGATCTCAGAGGGTAGAGTTACAAATTTCGAAGCCATTTGTACCCAGATAAGATTTGAAGCCTTAGGAGATTAAAAGTCTTTCCCAGAATGCAATATTGTCCAAGGTATCACACGTTTATAACTGCTGGGGGTGCAGAGGAATAACAACTTCACATTCCACCTCTGCCGCCAACCTGCTGTATGGCTTTGTACAAGATACTCTACCTCCTAAGCCTCAGCTTCCTTACGTAGAAAACAGGAATTCTCATACCAACCTCTCTGAGCTGTTGTGAATAATAAGCAAGTAACTCCTTGCAAAGCACCTGGCATTCTGCCTGGTGCAAAGCATGGCCTCAAGTTTTGGTAGGTCTCTCTGATTTCCCTTGCCCTACCCCACACAGCTCCCAAGCAAGCCGTAGCACAAGTGCCTTCCATGAGTAGAAAATGAGTCCAGCAACAGCACACAATCAATTTGCACTCACCTCAATGGTATGTGAAGATCAAATCTTGGCAGACCAATCTAATTTTCTCTGATGAATAGATAGGCCGTGTAGATAAGGAATGAGCAAGAGATGCAATCGCTCTGTGCTGTAGTATGACCTCAGATTCCACTGCCAGTGACTTTTCATCACTGAGATGGAAAAAAAAAAAAGAGAGGGGAGCCTGGGTGGCTCAGTTCGTTAAGTGTCCAACTTCAGCTCAGGGTCATGATCTCATAGTTTGTGAGTTCCAGCTTTGCTTTGGGCTCTCTGCTGTCAGCACAGAGCCCACTTCAGATCTTCTGTCCCCCCCTCCCCGCCTCTCCCCTCCTCATTCTTTCTCTCTCCCTCTCTCTCTGAAAAATAAACATTAAGGAAGAAAGAAAGAAAGAAAGAAAGAAAGAAAGAAAGAAAGAAAGAAAGAAAGAAAGAAAGAATAAAGACCCTTATTTCTTAGGTGCAGGTACCAAGAGCTGATTAATATCACCCAAAAGGTGGCTTATCGATGACTCAGCCTCAACCCGGAAGTATCCAGTGTGATCTCACTCTTGTTAGAGCTGGCACTGGTGCTGAACATCTCTATCTTTACCCCAGTGATGTAACTGAGAACTTCCTAATTAAATCACAGGTGACAGCAGGTTGTGAGGCATTAGTAAGAGGGTAGGAACAGAAGTCAAAATAGCATTAACTGACTTAAGAAATAGTTCATAATGAGGACGAGGTTTGGTAGGAACAAGTGTAACTCACACATTTTGAAACAGACGAAATAGACAAAAAGAAGGATGTGTATTGACTAGTTCCAGGATTCATCAACCAGTTTCACCCAGAGTTGTAGGCAGGGAAGTAATGCTCAAGTATGGCAGGGGTGTCTGGGTAGCCCTCATGGGCTAACATGTGAAAGAAGAGGGCGAGACAGCAGAAGAAAAGAGAAAGAGAGACAGGATAAGAAAGAGAGACAGGGAGAAATGGTAGGCAAATGTGATGTTAGAGTGCTGTGATGTCTGTTAAAAGAGGAAGATTCTAGTTAATTGAAAGTTGAGGTCACTCATACAGCCTATAAAGAATTTACTGAGCATATAATGTATGCCAGGCACTGTATCCAGAATCCTGCTCTCATGGGCTCTTCCTTTCTTACCTGACTTTTAAATGTTGAAGAGCTTTTACAAGCCCTTAGATGTCTTCTCCTTCCATCTGTACTCACTCCTTTGGCGATGTCATCCCCAACCAAGGCTTTCCACGCCATCCATCTGCTAATGACTCACAATGCAGACTTCCATCACAGACCCTGGTGACCAGTCATCTACTTGTCCTTTCAAAAAAATTCACAAACTTGGAACACCTTGGTGGCTCAGTCAGTTGAGCATCCAACTCTTGATTTCGGCTCAGGTCACAATCTCACAGTTCGTGAGTTTGAGTCCATGTTGGGCTCTACGCTGATGGTGCGGAACCTGCTCAGGATTCTCTCTTCCTCTCTCTGCCCCTTCTACCACTCAAAATAAATAAGTAAACTTTAAAAAAATATTTTTTAAATCACAAACATGGTTCATGTGAAGTGGAATCTTGAGTCTTCTCTCTCCCACCCAAACCTGTCCCTTCCGCAGTCTTTCCCATCTGCATACGACAGGGGACTTGTCTTGGGTTCCCGTGTCTGATGTCCCATTGCCTCTAATTCTCCAGAATGAGAATTAGATCTCACAGCTGAAAAACAAGACCTGATTATTTCACATCCTAAAGATCACTGCAAACAACCAGGACCAGAGCAGACGCCTCCCTCCTTCCTACCCTGTGCCTTCTCCTCCCCCTCATCCCTGACCTCCAAATGTGACCTTGCCTGAACCAGCCCCATCACAACCAATCCAACAAGAAGTCTGAGGAAGACAAGACAGTCTTTGGGGTCCATTGCCTTGGGAAGGAGGACTGTTCGTGAGGAGAGATTACCAACCTCCATGTGAGGAAAGAAGGAGTTGGATTCCAAAGTGATGGGAGGCTCTAAGACAGAGGTCGGTAAACTTTCTCTGCGATGAGCCAGATGGTAAATACTGTAGGATTTGCTGGCTGTCCGGTCTCTGTCACAAACACTCAACACGACCACCGTAGCATGAAAGCAGTCATAGACGGTAACAAATGAGACACACATGAATGAGCAAGGCTGTGTTCCAATAAAGCTATTTATGGGTCCTTAAATTTGAAACTCATATGATTTTCACCTCTTCTTCTCAATTTTTTCAACCACTTAAAAAGTTTTAAAAAAATACATTCTTAGCTCACAAGCTATACAAAAAGAGGCAGCGAGCCAGGTTTGGCCTCTTGTCCGTAGTCTGCCACCCCCTGAATTCAGGAGAAGCACTTGCAGACAGTGTGGGGACCCGCCAGAAGGGGGAACAGTGACACGGCACTCCCCAGTGGACACAACTGATGACCTGTGGACTTCAAGCCTATCCTGGGTGGAGCAAAGTGTGATGAGAGGGCAGTGGGGTGTTTTCTTCTGGAAGCTGGAAACACACACACAGGAACATAAGCCCAGGCCTGCTTCCTAGCTGGGGTTGCTGAAGACAGGACCCTTCAGGACGCAGCCCCTGCCCCGAGAGAAGTAGATCTCAAAAAATACCGTATTTTTATAAAATGGTGTCTCCTTAACTCCAGCTCTCTCTGAAGTAAACTGAAAATGTACCAACATGGTTACAAGTGATTTATTGGCATTGGGGGTTTCTTGCATGGGTTTTTTGAGCATGCATTTTAAAATTTCTACTATTGCTGGTGTCGTTCAAAAAATTATTTAGGGGCGCCTGGGTGGCTCAGTCAGTTAAGCGTCTGACCTCGGCTCATGTCATGATCTCAGACTGCGTGAGTTCAGGTCCCGGGTCAGGCTCTGTGCTCATGGCTCAGAAGCCAAAGCCTGCTTCAGATCCTGTGCCTCCCTCTCTCTGCTCCTCCCCTGCTCCCACTCTGTCTCTCTCTGTCTCTCAAAAATGAATAAACATTAAAAAAGTTTTTAATTATTCAAATGAAAGGTTAAGGACTGGTAGTAGTTAACAAGAGAGGCTGTGGAATGCCTATACCTGAGAGCTTTAAAGCTATGACAAACAAGCATCTGTTTTGGAGGTTTTAGGGAGAGTCCAGCCGTCTCAAGAGGCTTGGTGGGATAAGCACTAGGAGTCTCCTCCACCTCCTGTAATTCTGGGGCACAAAAGGAGACAGATGCCCACGGGAAAGAGCGATTAGAAAGAGCAACTCTTCTTTCCTTTTCTCCGACAGCAGAGAGTTTGGATCAACTCCCCAAATCCCCAAGTAACCCGAATACCCAGCAAAAGAAGTTTCCTTTGAAATTACATCTGCCTGCATAAGATGGCCACAAAGTCTCCATTTTCATGCTGAAATAACTCCCAAAATGCTGAAATAACTCCCATTATTAGAGCTGCTGTGATGCTTAAAGATTTTTGAAGAGGACAAAGCAAAAAGCTTCTCCATACGAGGAGGGCTTTGTCAGAAAGGACTGAGTACAAACTGCAAACAAGGTGCTGATGTAGTTTTCCCTACAAAAGGTGTGGGTGTCCTTGAGAAATTGTCCCCATCCCTTGGCCTCAAGTCCCTGAGAAGACACAGACAGACTTTTTCAGGAGGTTAGTTTCTCCTCCGGGTGGCCCCTGAGTTTCTCAGATCTGTGAGTCAGGACACTTTCTCTCCACCTTCTGAGTTTTCCCTCAGGTGCTAGAGAGTCTGGAAATCCATATGTAATTGGCAAGCTGTGGAGATGCCACAGAAGGCAAAATTCAGCGCGGTTTGCTCTTCCCACGCGGATTTAAAATCACTGGAGTACCAGTAGAGCCAACACTGAATTTTTGCCCCCAGTTACACCATATAACTGTTGTTTTTTTAATACCAGGGGGATAGATATTATGTAAGATTCTGTTTTCCAAAATTTTTTTCTGGCTGTCACCTTTTGCTGTCCAATCCGTTTCTGCCATATGGACGGCATAAGCTTTGCCGCTGTGATATTATTTATGCCGTGTCATTATCAATCAAGGTATCCAGAGAAGTCACTTAACAGAGATGCAGAAGAGATACCGCTAAGCCTGCTCAATAACCATCCACCAGAGACAAGAATCTTCATTCACTCACTCCTTTCTGTCCTGGACAGAATTATGTGGCTTACGTTCACAAGAAACACCCTTGCAAATATTTTCTCTTAGCTATGTGTACTTCTCTCTATTGCAAGATCAATAATTATGAACGGATAAATATAAAAAAAGAGCAGTATCACTTAGATGATCCTCCCTACTGGTTGGGCACCTACCGCATTCCTGCTGCAGAGCACACATGCTCCCCTCCCCCGACCACTGCACAGGCACGCATTACTCATCGCTTTTTACAGCTATGTAAACTAAACTGTAGGAAGTTAAATAACTTGTCTGGGCTCATACTTCTGGTATGAAGTGGAGGCTGGCTTCAAGCCCAGCTCTATTTGCCTCCAGTGCCTTCTTCTCAATCTTCCACGACGCCTCCCTGAGTAACTACCCAGGGCTGACCGAGCATTTTCCATGGCTGTCCCTCAAATGCATTCATTTGCCTCTTTATAGAAAACCTTCCCCCACCTCTTTCTTTCTTTTTTTTTTTTAATATTTTTATTTATTTCTAGGAGAGAGAGAGAGACAGCGTGAGCAGGGGAGGGTCAGAGAGAGAGGGAGATACAGACTCTGAAACAGGCTCCAGGCTCTGAGCTGGCAGTCAGCACAGAGCCCGACGCGAGGCTCGAACCCACAAACCGTGAGCGAAAGTCAGACGCTTAACCGACTAAGCCACCCAGGCGTCCCTCCCCCACCTCTTTCAAAATTGTTGCTTTTCATTGTAATTGTCCAAAGGAAGACTTTAAAGAGAAATTGCGAATCAGGAGTGTCCCTCTCTTCCACAACTGGTTTTAGTTTTTATATCTTATTCCAGGCTTTATCCATGCAGATTTAACTAGTACATTGTTCTTAAATGCTAAAAATTGTATACCTTTTTTGCTCTTAACATTATACCATGAACGCATTCCTGTGTTTGTACATCATCATTATAGTTGCTAATATAGCAACTGCATACAATTCCGTCAAGTTGATACACCTCAATTTCTTAACAATTTCTTAAACAATTTCTCCTACATCAAATTGTTTATAATGCTATAATATAAGTAATGTTATAATAAATTTTGTTTTTTAAGTAACATTTACACTGAATGTGGGGCTCGAACTTAAAACTTGATCAAGAGTCACAGACTCCACCAACTGAGCCAGCCAGGCCCCCCTACAATAAACTTTTTTCACATACCTGTGCTTTTTCCTTTTCCTGGGAATTTTCTTTGACTAAATTCCCAAAAGTATAGTTACAAAACCAAAGGGGTTGACTGTTGTGCATTTGATCCTTGTTCTTCTATCTTGAACACGAACTTCAACATTCTTCTCCTCATCTTCGAGCATAATCTTCAAGAGCCAGATTCAATTCAGCATATCATTTCCCTCATGCTTGATGGGGCATTGGGTTAAAGCAGAGCCTGCTCACCCTCACAGGTGTGGCCAATTTCTGAATGTGAGCTGCCCTTCTTCAAAAATTCTTATGTTTGCCATTCAAATACAGGCCAGGAAGATTTAAAAAATAATAATAATTACTCGTACTGCCAAGTGTATGAAGAAATAGACACACTAATAAATTTCACCAAGTATAAACTAGTATCACCTCTCTCGAAGACAATTTGGTAATATGTAGAAAAAGCTCTAAAAATGTATATAAGCCTTAATCTAACCATTCTACCTTAATAATTTCTCTTAAAGGGGGAAAGTCAACAATAGGTACAAATATTTAGCTAGAAGCTGAATCTATAGCATTTCTTATACGAACAAAAATGGAAATAAATGTATGCCCCAAAACAAGGAAATGGCTTAAAAATGTAGGACATATAATGGGATACTGTGCAACCATTTAAAACTATAATTGTCAGTGAGAGGCTCCCAGCCAGTCCAGTCAGTGGAGCATGCAACTCTTGATCTCAGGGTTGTAAGTTTGAGCCCCACATTAGGTGTAGAGATCACTTAAAAATACAATCTTAAAAAACTTTTTTTAATAAATAAATAACATTATAATTGTAGATAATATAATATATTAATGACATAAACACAAGCTCATAATATACTTAATTAAGAAACAATTCATAAAATGACATTTATTATATTACCTATTTGTATAACATAGATAGAAATAGTTGTAGAAATTCTTCAGTTAATAGTATTTATAACCAAATAGTGAAGTTACAGGTGTTTAATGGTTTTGCCTTTTTATTTTTTACACCACAGATCTTATTGCTTTTGTAATTAAGAGAGACAGACAGATAGACACAGAGAGGGAAGTTATTTAGACCAGTTTCTAAAGCCTGCATGTGTACAAAAAATGTTTTCCATACTCCGTCCCACTGACACAGGAACAAAAAGAACCGTCTGCATCATCCTCTACATTCTATGTGCTTTGTCATCCATACATGCAAATAGCAAAAGAATAGACAAGGGATTAGAAGTGTATGGTGATTAGGGCACCTGGCTGGCTCAGTCAGCTGAGCGTCCAGCTCTTGGTCGTGATCCCATTGTTCGAGCCCCACATCAGGCTCTGTGCCGACAGTATGGAGTTTGCTGGGGATTCTCTTTCTCCTCTCTCTCTCTGCCCCTCCACCTCTCAAAATAAATAAATGAAGTTTAAAAAAGAAGTATATGATGATGAATGTAAGGGAAATATCATTCTCTATCTCAGTCAAAATACCAGTACCCCCAGTTCAGCAAAGGAAGAGAAGGTGACTCAGCTCCTCTACCAGGGACTCATACAGGTGCACTCACCAGGAGGCAGGAATCATGAGGCGCCATCTTGGAGGCAGCCTACCACATTCCCCAGTCAAGATGCCCCAATGCTGAAATCCCCTCAGCAAGAGAACTGGGGGCTCAGGAACGTAAAGCCGCTGAAAAGAAATGAGGCCCATGCTTGCAAATATTATGTACAAAAGTTCTAATAGATAAATTTTTAGTTTTATTAAAATAAAATAACAGACAATATAGTACATAAAAAGCTTATCAATGACATTAGATTAGAGGTAACGGGTACTATAGAATTAATTTCCATTGCGTTGTGCTTTGCTTTACCAGAACCTTTTACAGGTTTCCTTGCCAGCAGGTTCACGGAGATTTTTATAAATTATTTTGCTCAGATGCAAATACTACACACATCAAGAAGGTTTTTTTCCTCTGTGTCTGGCCCTATGTATGAGTGCCTGTCTTGTTGATTTACTCTGAGTCTTGCTCTGGTTATAATCCTAAAGACACATCATTGGCCAAATGCAGCTCACTGCTCTAATACATGGAGGCGAGAGGGATTTCGGTCCCTCAAGGCCTAACATTAGAGATAGGAAGCCTCACCTACTTATTCCAAAGCACATGGGAACAGAGCTGGCCTCACACTTCCCTTGGCTCCTGGGCTGCTGGACCTACAGGCAGGCTGGGCTCTTTGTCTGCCTCACTCCCTCCACCTGCCCCAAGGATGCCCTACATTAGCTTCTACTGCCTTGGCTTCCTCTTCACCTCCTTTGCCATTTCTTGTTTCCAACTCATTGTTTAAACTATTGCCAACAAGACTGACAATCTCCATATAACATCCCCTAAATTCTAGACCATAATCCAAGGTATCAAGTAGAGCAAAGAGTAGAATTTGTAGAAGAAGATTTAGTGTGGCTCTTTAAAGTCTTTTAGTGGTTTGAATGTAAGCTTATTGTATATCTTCAGGGCTTACAGCAGAATATTTACTAGCCTTGTTAACAAATAAATGAATTAAGAATTGGAGGATACGGGGCACCTGGGTGGCTTAGTCGGCTAAGCGTCCGACTTTCGCTTAGGTCATGATCTCGCGGTTCGTGGGCTCGAGCCCCGCATCGGGCTCCTTGCCGACTGCCAGCTCAGAGCCTGGAGCCTGTTTCAGAGTCTGTCACTCCCGCTCTCTCTGACCCTCCCCTGCTCACGCTGTCTCTCTCTCTCTCCTAGAAATAAATAAAACATTAAAAAAATTAAAAAAAAAAAAAAAGAATTGGAGGATACAAGTAAGCCTACTGGTCCCAGTTTGGCAAAGTAAAAAGTCAGCAACTCTATGCTTTCCTCACCTCTCCACCATTAAAAAAATATATATATGACCTGTGAAATTGTGCAGTCTGGGGACCCCTAGCTGGGGCCAGTAGGGCCACCATGTCATTTGTACTGTTAGTACCATGACTGTTCTGCCTCTTGAGGTCAGAAGACTAAGCAATGCATAGCAACTCTAAGATGTTCACATTAGAAGGCTGGAGCCAAGTAAGAAGACACAGAGAAGAATCTTATGGATGATACAGAATGTGCTTAGAAGGGGATGAAGATGGGAATGCAAACTGGTGCAGCCGCTCTGGAAAACAGTATGGAGTTTCCTCAAAAAGTTAAAAATAGAACTACCCTATAACCCAGCAATTGCACTACTGGGTATAGGTGTGTTGTTTCAAAGGGGTACATGCACCCCAGCAGCACTATCAACAATAGCCAAAATATGGAAAGAGCCCAAATGTCCATCGAAGGACAATGGATAAAGAAGATATACAATGGAATATTACTTGGCAATCAGAAAGAATGAAATCTTGCCATTTGCAACTACATGAATGGAACTAGAGAGTATTATGCTAAGTGAAGTTGGCCAGTCAGAGAAAGACAAATATCATGTGACTTCACTCATATGAGGAATTTAAGATACAAAACAGATGAACATAAGGGAAAGGAAGCAAAAATAATATTAAAACAAGGAAGAAGACAAAACATAAGAGACTCTTAAATACAGAGAACAAACTGAGGGTTACTGGAGGGGGTGTGGGTGGGGGGATGGGCTAAATGGGCAAGGGGCATCGAGGAAGACACTTGTTGGGATGAGCACTGGGTGTTATACGTAGAGGATGAATCACTAGCATGTACTCCTGAAATCATTATAGCACCGTATGTTAACTAACTTGGATATAAATTTAAAAATAAATAAGTAAATACAAGGAAAAAAAGAAGTGGAAGAAGAGTTATATCATGGGGAGAATTTACCTGCTTTCGGATCTGGGTAAGTCCAAGGGACCTAGTGGTAAGCTCTCCTGTCCTGGTAATATGGTAATGTCTAGCATCAGGACAGCAAGATATATGTGGAATATTACTCGGCAATCAAAAGGAATGAAATCTTGCCATTTGCAACAACGTGGATGAATCTAGAATGTATTAGGCTAAGCGAAACAAGTCAGTCAGAGAAAGACAAATATCATATGATGTCACTCACACGTAGAATTTAAAAAACAAAACTGGGACGCCTGGGTGGCTCAGTCGGTTAAGCATCCTACTTCAGCTCAGGTCATGATCTCACGGTTCGTGGGTTTGAGCCCTGTGTCAGGCTCTGTGCTGACAACTAGCTCAGAGCCTGGAGCCTGTTTCAGATTCTGTGTCTTCCTCTCTCTCTGACCCTCACCTGTTCATGCTGTCTCTCTGTCTCAGAAATTTAAAAAAATTTTTTTTTAATTAAAAAAAAAAACAAAACAGATGAACATAGGGAAGGGAAGCAAAAATAAGATAAAAGGAGAGAGGAAGGGAAACCATAAGAGATCTTTAAATTCAGAGGACAAACTGAGGGTTCCTGGAGGGGTGCTGGGTGGGGAGATGGGCTCAATGGGTGATGGACACTAAGGAGGGCACTTGCTGGGATGAACACTGGGTGTTACACATAAGTGACAAATCACTAAATTCTACTCCTGAAACCATTATTACACTGTATGTTAACTAACTTGGATTTAAATAAAGGTTGTTTTTTTTTTAATTAAAAATGGATAGTAAGATGTATAAACACTATATTGGTCACCCACTGGCCAAGTGACCAAAGCTAAACTCAATCAAATTAGCTTAGATAAGGAAGGCAGGGACTGGGAGGCAAGGATCTGAATGTCATCAGAATTCTTTCTCCCCATCCTTGTCTCTGCTCTGCTCTGTGAGAAGACTGCATCCTCTCCTCCTACAGAGAGCTTTTCCTTACCAAACAGTGGACATGGGCACCCACGCCTCACTGGTTCATAGTCAAATGGCTCCGTGGTCAGAGAAGAGAGGATCCTTCTGCTAGGTCCCGCTAGGAATGTCCTGCATGAGGACTGTGTTGGGTGACATCCATCTCTACTCCAGTCATTATAGCCAAGAGGCCAGCTGTGTTTACTTGGATTCCCTAAGCCTCACTTCCCTCATCTGGAAAATAGGGAAAATGTTAACACCAACCACAAAGTGTTGTTGTGGAGATTAAAATAATTTAAGTGAGACCGTGTATATAAAGTACTAAAGTCTATATCAGGCACATAGTAACTGTTCAGAAAGTCCGTTGCCTATTTTGGCAATCATTAATGCTCTGTGATCTGCTCAACGTGGAGACCAAAACACAATACCTATCTTCTATTCTTGCCGACCCTCTCCCATTCCTGCAGCCAGACTGGAGTTATGCTGAACACTAATACATAACCTATACATAAAACCATGCATTCTGGAAGGTGTGGGAGGGGCAGCAAAGGCCAAAACCAGAATCACATAGTTTAGGACTTAAAGGAACTCCTTGATATTTCAGATAATAAAACTGTACCCTTACCTGGCTAGATAAAGGAGAAAATATAAATTAGTGCCCACATCCCTGTTACCATGAAAAGCTAGCACATGGAACCTGCAGGCTTAAAAGCTAGTTTCAGTAGTTGTGGATTTGTTTCAAGGCCTCGGTTTCTTCCACCTGGAAAATGGGGATAGTGATCTTCCCCTTCTACTCCCACACTAGGGTGTGGTGGGACTTAATGAGGCACTGTTGGTAAAATGCTTTGAGCCTAGCTAATGAAAGCACCGTGCAAGCACTCACATTATCACATGGACCCTTTGTGGTCATGTGTGTTTAGAATAAGAGGTTGGTTGGCACCACTTCAGAGCACTGCTAAGAAATGTAGATATACTGGGGGCGCCTGGGTTGCTCAGTCGGTGAAGCGTACGACTTCGACTCAGGTCATGATCTCGCGGTTCGTGGGTTTGAGCTACTCATCAGGCTCTGTGCTAACAGCTCAGAGCCTAGAACCTACTTCAGATTCTGTGTCTCCCTCTCTCTCTCTGCCCCTCCCCCTCTCATGCTCTGTCTCTCAAAAATAAATAAACATTTTTTAAAAAATTTTTTAAATAATATAAGAGTCCTATTTCAACTATATCTCAATAAAACTTGGGGAAAACCCTAATATAGGAGGAGAGGTAATTATGTACAATAGAGCAGCAAACTGAAAAACAGATTTTTAATAATATACTGAAATAACAATGAGATCATTAAAAAGGCATTAATCCAATGGTATACATTAGGGCCAGCTAGTGGCTCATGAAAACTGATTGTGAAAGTTTTAGGAATTTTTTTGAGCTGGTTGTTAAATACAGCCACTTAAAAAACTAAAGTATAGATGCTTAAAATATTTAAAATTATATTAAAAACAAACCTAACAAATTCTCAGAATTTATTATTCATAGTAATTGTATAATCATATACTCTCTAGAGGTCATTTATGTCTACTGTTTAAGGCTATTGTGTCTATACGGTGGAAATACAGATAGTCCCTGACTTAACGATGTTTCGATGTAAGATTTTTTGACTCTATGATGGTGTTAAAGCAATTTTCATTTGACCTCAGATTTTGAATTTTGATCTTTTCCTGGGTTAGCGATATGCAGTGCAATCCTCTCTCCTGACGCTGGGCAGCTGCTGAAGATCCCAGTCCACCCAGTGATCGCGAGAGTCAACAACCCATGTGCTAACAACCATTCGGTCCCCAGACAACCATTCTGATTTTTCACTTTCCGTACACTATTCAATAAATTACAGGATATAGTCAATGTTTATTATAAAATAGGCTTTGTGTTCCATGATTTTGCCTGCTGTAGGCTAATAGAAGAGCTCTGAGCACATTTAAGGTGGGCTTAGCTACACTATGAGGATGAATAGGTTAGGTTTATTAAATGCATTTACAAGTTACAATGGGTTTATCAGGCTGTAACCCCACTGTAAGTCAAGGCAGATCTGTATTATATAATGACAGGCTACTTTGCATTTCTTCCCATCTGCATGTTTCAGTGATGTCCTTTCGGTAGTTTGAAATTAGCCACAGTAGGAGTATTTATACCACAGAAACTGGACTGCCACAAGTCAGGGATCCCCCTGCCCCAAAAAGCCAGTTGCCAAACATTTAGAAGCATGCCCTGTCTAGACCCATAAGGACAAGTAGAAGACAGGAACAAAAACAACAGCAAACAAAAAATGTCAACAATCTTCTGGAAACTAAAAAAGCAGATGAATAAGAGGTAATTAATTTAGCAGAGAAGATAAAGCCAAAACCAAGGCCACAGGAAAGGAAGCCTGTAAGAAGCAAGCTGGTTACACCACAGAACCTCAGAAAGAGACAGAAATTGGTTCCCTCTGTTACAGAACATGGGCACAGGTCATCTGGAAACAGTGGAGAGGTGGCATGAGACACACTACTGAAACGAGATTAAATGACCGTCTGATTTTAGATTGTAGGATTCCACAGTCCCCTTCTCCCTGGTGGCTCCCAGGACATTGGCATTGAGGCCAATTATACCCGATGGACAAAAGAACAAACGATTCGGTTCTAGGGAAGCCGACCAGTCCAGGGGAAAAGACTTACAGAGACCAATCCAACAGGATTTTCCCAGTGAAGCATCCAGATCGCTGCAGAATCACAGACAGGGAGCCCACTGGCCAGCAAGCTTCGCCCGCATACACATCCCATCAGTACCAGCAGTATATCGCCAGACATTGGAGGGAAGCTTCTAACATGAAGAATAATGCTTTCCATGGTCCAGTAACTTATTCAGACAAGCTATCAAGTACAAGAGAAGAATAAAGACATTTATAAGGTCTCCAAACATTTGCCTGCCATGGGCCTTTCTCAGGGAGTTACTGGAAGATGTGCTCCAACAGAACAAAGAACAGACTGAGAAAGCAGACAGGAGCTCCGGAAACAGGGGATCCAACATAGAAAAGAAGGAAAGGGAAATCCCAGGATGATGTTGAAGGGATGCTCTGAGACGGTAAGTGCAGCGGGCGCAGGAGGAATCACCCTGAGCTTGGAGTAGGAAAATGTCCCCACGGGGAAGGACTTGCAACTGAGAGATTGCCAATGCGTTCACCACGCTGGGCAGAGCTTAGGGATGAATTACTCATAAACGCCCCCCCCCCAAACTACAGTTAAATAGACAAGGCAAGTATTAGCTCCAAAGGGGGAAAGATGTACAAGAAATGTAATTATAGTACACTGTGAACAATACTCACATAGTTAAAATAATGTAAATACTGATTGGTGATTTAATTAGACATTGTGATGTCCCCTAATTTGAAAGATTCTACAGTGCACCTATTTTTCACATTTTAACATCTTGAAAATCATACTGAATCTCGTAGCCACTGTGCTAAGAAAGTATTGGATCAGGGGCTCCTGGGTGGCTCAGTGGGGTAAGTGTCCCACTCTTGATTTTGGTGCCCTCATGATCTCATGGTTTTTGAGATGGAGCCTCATGTTGGGCTCTATGAAGACAGCATGGAGGCTCCTTGGGGTTCTCTCTCTGCCCCTCCCCCATGCACAGGCATGCACGCTCTCTCCCAAAATAAATAAATAAACATAAAAAATTTTAAAATATAGGCACTTTTGTTCTTTTGTAGTGACTCATAAATAATGCCACATCGTATATGGATTGCAGCTGTGTCTGGGAGAAGGCGGAAAGAGCTAAACTTTATCTTCCACAATAATAAGTCACGGGATGATTTTTTTTTTTAAGTTAATTTATTCATTTTGAGAGAGACAGAGAAAGTGCACAAGAGGGGGAGGGGCACAGACAGAGGGGGACAGAGAGAGAGGGACAGAGGATCCGAAGCGGGCTCTGAGCAGACAGCAGAGAGCCCGTTCGTGACCTGAGCAAAGTCTGACCCTTAACTGACTGAGCCACCCAGGTGCCCAAGGCAGTGGGCGATTTCTAAAATTAACAAAGATATAGCTTTATAAGCATACTGTCCAGAATGATTGCTGCAAATGCCTGGAATACAACTACAACCCTAGACAGCTGTTGGCCCCAGGGAAATCCGTAAATGGAGATAAGAATGGGTAACATAGGAAGCTATCCTGTTGTGATTTCTTTATAAGCCTTGTAAACGTGAATTTTAAAACTATATGGATTGAAAGTAAAAAATCATATATATAAAAATAAACGTAAGAAAATGAAGCTCTCGATTTCAAGCCTCCCTGGGGCAGAAGTTTTCAGACTGTGAAAATCAAGAGGGATCTTTAAGGTCTCCCTATCAGGACAAAGGGTCTCGGGGTCTAATCCGGCCCCTCTCGTGGTCCAGGCCGGTGTTAGGAAGCAAGATGCCTGGGGACGCGCACCTGGCTTCACAGGCCACCCCTTGCCCCCGCCTTAAGAACCTCGGCCACCTGATTTTTCAGTCTCAGCGGGGGAGGGAGCTGGCCTCGGGTGAAAGTGGAAACCGCGGCGCACACGACACGTTTTTCAAAAGCTCGTGTTCCGTCGATCCCTCGAGATCGAGAAAGGAAGCGGCGGTCTGGCAGGTGTGGCGGCCCTTTCCCCGCAGACCTCTGTCCGTGGCTCTGCAAGCCGGGCCGGGCGTCCGTGCAGCCAGCACGTTCCAGCTGCCCGTCCCGCTGGAGGGAGAGGGGGTGGGGCCAGACAGAGAGGCCGCGGGTAACGCCAGACGCGCCTCCGCCTTCGCTTCGAATGTCCGACGTGAACTCCTTCAGGCAAAGGGGCGCCCGGCTGTACCCCCGGGACGTCAGGGCACCGCCGGACTCCGCAGGAGGGAGGACATGCGCGGTCCCGCCCGGGAGCTGGGGGCGGCCACCAGTGCTTCGGAGCCCTTCTAGGGAGCGCAGGGCGGCGGTAGCGGCGCTGGGGGCCACCNACTATGAGATATCCTCACAGTAGCCACTGTGTTCCCACGGAGTGCTCGTGGCAGGGTGTCCCCAGGCAGGGGTGCGTGTCTGTGAGGCCTCTCTCCCAGGCCCGCTGCGGTTGGCCGTTCTGGGTCTGCTGGAAGACGACAAGGGAAGAACCGATGTAAAGACCAACTTGTTTAACCTGCATAGAAGAGGCAACAAGTAGGGGCGTCTGGGTGGCTTAGTCGGTTAAGCGTCCGACTTTCGCTTAGGTCATGATCTCGCGGTTCGTGGGTTCGAGCCCCGCGTCGGGCTCTGTGCTGACTGCCAGCTCAGAGCCTGGAGCCTATTTCAGAGTCTGTATCTCCCTCTCTCTCTGACCCTCCCCTG